>NC_083733.1:30510000-30811086 GCF_028564815.1 Eubalaena glacialis
GAGGGCTTCTCCCCAGCCTGCGCTTGACTTCTGCGAAGCCATCATAAAGTTTCTAGAAGGAACAGAGCTGTTCTGTATGGGCACCTGATTCTGCCCTACAAGCATTCTCCTTTGTTGGATGATGGTGATTTAATTAGCACTGCTTTGAGTCAAGGGGTGCCTTCTTTACCTGAAACAGGGCTTTTCCCTGAAACAACTGCCTCCTGATCTTTCCATGAAGCCAGAGCTGGCTCTTTGCTTCCTGGAACTTTGCAAACCTGTCAGGGGCTCCCATCTGACTCCACAGTGCTCTTTATATGAAATTATGAGACATGATCAGATCCGAGCTGTTCTTTTGCTGCAGTGAGACAATTTCTGGAGGCAACACACCTGGCTGGCCTCGAGTGGTGATTAATTTTATGTGTTTAGGGTGCAATCATCACTCAGAAAAGAGGTTGAGGGTTGTGATGATAGATGATGGGCAGGCAGGAGATGGCCCGTGGAACTGTTCTACACCATCAGTTCCTTTGATCGCTGGCAGAAGTTCAGAGGTAACTTCTTTGCATCTGCCCAGAATAAACAAAGCTACCATAGGCTTTGCAGAGCTCCCTTCTAGGAGTTTGAGGACTACAGCATTCAAGCAGCTCAAGCTGAGACGGGTCTCCATTGGCTTTTCAGATGCGTCTTCAGAAATAACATGCGTCAATCTCTATTTTGCATTTAAAATATGTTTGTGTGTATGTGCTAACAGGGAAGAGCTAAATCAATCGGACTCCATGTTGGATCTGTTTCTTTGACTTTAACCTTTGATTTTCGTTGCTTTTGCTGTCATTATAATAGTACATAACGGCCTGCCTCAGGGAACCCTGCCCCTCTGCCTGAATGTTAAACTAAAGTGCCTCCGTTCAGCTCACAGGGAGACAATCTGACCCCGCCCACCTGTGGCTGGCTGCAGGAAAGAAGAAATTAACACATCCCCTCCCCGAGGCTGGCCATTCCAGGGGATAGTTGCAAAACTTATGGCCTTTTTACTTTACTTCCCCATCTCCTCCGCCTCTCTGTGCTATATAGGAAACTGGCATCCAAACCCCGCTAAGATGGTTTCTCGGAGACACGAGTCTGCCATCTTCTCGGTCTGCCGGCTTTCCGAATAAAGTCGTCTTCCTTGCCTCAACACCTCGTCTCCGATTCATTGGCCTGTCGTGCGGCGAGCAGAGCGAGCTTGGACTCGGTAACATAACGGGTGTAGTGGATGCTGGGGTGTGCTGCCTTGATGCCCCTTCAGGGCTGAGACACTCATTCCCCACCCTTCATTCCCATCCCACCCTGAGTGATGGCTGCTAGCCGCTCACAGCGGCTCCCCTCTCGGGGATGAGGGAACTAGTTCACCCAAGGTTACAGTTCCCTCCCTGGCAGCTCAGATACAAGACTGGGCACTGTTGGGGCATAAAAGTCGAGCCTCTTTGACTCCATTTGGGACATCTCTGAAGGGTCATCCCAGCAAGAATGCTCCCCATGACATCAGATGTGCTCTCTGCAACTGCCCAATGCCTCCAAGATCTCCTTACTCCCTAACAGTATTGTTTCTGAGAACATGCCCTGCGTGCAAATCTCCATCTCTAGTTCCAGAAACCCGACCCAAGACAATACCCACCTTTAAGAGAAAGCATATATCATTATAATATAATGGTAGATTAATTTTTGTCCCCCAAACTAATATCCACATTTTAAAAATCCAGCCAGCGTGAGATACCCAACCGTGACTATAGAACATATATCAATTTCTGCAGCTTTGATGACAAACCACCCTCTGGTTAAAGCTTACGTCAGTGAGCAGGGACATTACTGAACAGCTACTAATCAGGAAAATGATGTATGGATTAAAGTAAACACTCCAAAAGCGTTTTTGCTCAATGAAAGAGATTCAAGGGAAGGGATGCTTATACCAACCCAAAGAGAAAAAAATACCCCTTTTGTACTTCAATTAGCAAACAATAATTTGGCTAATTGGAAGCAAATGTTTCTTCTTTTATCACATGAATTCCACAGTTCTTTGCCCAATGCTGTCCCCTGCAGGGTAGAAGAAATCAAATCAGAAGACTGAACCATTCCTAGGCCAAGAAGCCCTGTGATTACAGGGGGAGAAAAGATTGTGTCCCAGAGGCCAGCATTTCCTATCCAGGCCTTCTTCCAGGAAGATGCCACGATTTCCCGGAAAAGCATTTCCTAGTCATTCTGCAAAGAATAACTCTCCGGAAGTCATTTCTGAAGCACCTGCAGCCAGCTTCATGGATTTCCTTGGTTAAATGTCAAGAGTTGAGACAGTTTGCTTCTTGGACCCAGTGAAGGACTGATGTTTGGCGAAACCAGCCAACCTGAGCTGGAAGTCTGCAAAGCAAATGCCCTCTCAGCTGGGAGAGGACACTCCTTTTTTGAGAGGTAAGTAGCAAAGGACTTGAGGAAATGCTGTCAGCTCAGGTTACTCTATGCTGCTGTCCTAGAAGACAGCTGCTTTCTGAGAGGATAAGCAGTTCGTCAATATGCTAGTGGGTACTAGAAAAGACGAGTCGGTCTCACTCTGGGTCCTCCCAAGATCAGAACTGCAGCCTGGCCCATGCCCCCCACCAGGGCAGAGCGCTGGCAGCGGGGGGTGGTCCTGGAAACTTCCACTCCTGCCCTGGCTTCACTTTGTCACCACTGACTTCCCAGGAGCCCAAGAAGCACCCCTTGGGAAGGAATGTGTCATCTCTATTTGCACAGAATAGATTGATTTTATGAGCTTTTGCATCCTGGGTGCAAAAACCAAACCCGAAACCCCACATCTCTCACCCTTGCCCTTCTCTCAGCATCGTGACGGTTTCAGCTGATTGTCTGTCCGGTCTCTATGCCCACAGGTGGTGATGGTGGAAATGGTAACAAAAATCCTTTCCCTTCAAATGGTTCGTTGAATCCTCACAGCAATAGCACAAGGTGAGTGTTAACGATCATCCCACTTTACAGATGAGAAAACTGAGACTCAGTGAAGTTCAATCACTTGACCCACATCCCACGGTCAGTGAGGGTAGAATCAGGCCGAGGGCTTCAGCTTCCTGAGCAGACAGCTCACAGACCCCTTCTTCACCGGCAGAGCAAAGGGGTGGGAGGAAAGACGTGTGGTTGATCAAACCCCACTAGGAAAAATGTTAACCTCTTGGAAGCCAGGAAGCCAGCATTGGAAGACAGGTGCTGATGTGAGCACTTCTGTCTTAGATCCTGGAAGCAGGAGGAAAGGCCTGTGAGGTCCATTCATTCATTCAACATTTACATAGAAGGAACTCCGTGTCAGTCGCTGGCTGGGGACACAAAGTTGGTTATAGCCCCAGTTTTCGAGGTACTCACAGTGTGGTTGGGAGAGGGAGGTCTGTAGTCATGGGGGTCCTGCCTCCCTGCGTGCCCCCTCCCGCTGCTGCTCTGAGGGGTCCCTGGGCTGGCTGGGGCCCCGCTCTCGGAGAAGCCCCCCAGGTGTGGCGTGAGCAGCTGGCGGCCGCCCTACATTTCCTCCCAGTGGAAACTTGTGCATCCGTCTGTTTCCTAACATCTCATCTTCGGTCATTTTCTGAGCCTCCTGTTTCTGAAGCTATGGAAATAAGCCTCATTCTTACCCTCAGCACAGATCCCAGGCCTCTGCTTTGGGCCCCCTTGGGTCTGTTTTAGGACCCAGGAGCCAGCCATCCTGTTTCTGGAAGAGAGATCATTTCACCACCGCATGAGAGGATTGGCAGCTCTGGCCACCCCGTGGTGTCATTGGACCCAGTGGGCTGGGCACCCCGTAGCAGGGATGGGAGGTCACATTTCTACTGGTCCTGGCCTCTCTTGACTAACATCTTCCCCAGGTCCCAGTGTTGTGCCAGCTTGGTAAACAAGAGGTGTTAGGAGGCCCACAGGGAGCTTACAGATTAGTCTGGAAGCCACAAGGCATGAAAACACAGGACTCAAATGGAATTGTGGGGAGATTGGGATTGAGAAAGACCTCTTACCATGCCCAAAGCCCATCAGTGCACTTAAATGTTCCACCTTAGATGAAGGCTAAACAGGGACTGGGAAAATAAAGCTTTGGCACTGGAATCTTTATTCACTTGTTCACACATTTATTCATTCAAGAATAATTTAGTAAGCTCCTTCCACATGTCTGGCCCTATAACATTAGGTAATTTAAGTTCCTGCCCTCGTGGAACTTATAGTCCAGTTAAGGAGACAGGCATTAAGCAAATAATCAGATAAATAAATGGCAGCCCCGAGGCTCTCATCCTTACCCCTCTGGGCAGCCAAACCCCCTCATGCCTACCCTCCCCTGCCTGGAGAGGGTGGGTGCCCTCTGTGGGCATCCCCAACCTCAGATGGGGACCACTGCCTGTCACCCTACCTCCTTCCCCAAGCAGAATGCCTCAGTTCCTGAGCATCTAAGCACCCACCCTTTCCTGTAAGACCCCCAGGAATCACTGGTTGAAAATCTAGTTGTCCTTATTTGTCCATTTGTCCTCAGCTTGTGTGTGCCGGGGTGGTTACAACAAACAGCACTGTTCAACTGCTAACGAGAAGCATGGGAACACCTGTCTTCCACGTAGGAGCCATCAAACCTTATAATCTTTATCCCACAAGCACAGACTGCCCATGGAGCTCAGCGCTTTCAGGAGGAAAGCCAGGGGCCTTTTGCAAAGCAGATATCACACCCTGCTCTACACAATTTTTTTTTTTTGCTACCATGCTAAGGCATCATTTTAGTTGCAGTGTCCCATGAACTGCACCCATGATCATTAAGAACTTTCTGGAGTTAGATTGATGTTGGAAACATTGATCTCCTGCACTAGAAGCTTTCCACCCTCCATCTGTTGGATGCTTTGACCTTTCCTTAACACCATTAAGAGATAAAAAGTTAATCTACTGAGAAAAGATGCGTGACCTTTCGGAAGAGAATGGGTACCACTGTGCAGCCTCCCATGATTGAAGGATTTTTACGTTCAGGAGTCAGGCTTTATATGTATCTGAGCAGGATAATTGTGGAGAATAATATCATGGCACAACCAGGAAGGTCTATATCCCAGCTAAAGTAGCTGGGGATTAGGCAAAATGAACTTCAAGGAATGGGTCACGTGACCTTGTCACGCCACAGCTCACACTCATGACCAATCAGCTTCATTGTTGAACACAGACTTTGGCCTGAAACATGGTACTTGCTGACAAGAAACTGTTGACTATGGTAACCCTTAGCCAGGTGACGAGGTACCTAGGATGCAATGGACCAGAGTCCTCTCCATTCAGTCATTCACTAATTTGACAATTATTTGTTGAGTGCCTGGTATGTACCAGATACTTGTCTAAACATTGGGCACATAACAATGAAAAAAGTCAGAAGCCCCTGACTTCAAGGAGCTCATGTTCTAGTTGAGAAGACAGATAATAAATAAGGTACAATGAAATATAAACAGTATATAAGTAAAATGCATGGTAAGTAAAATAATGATGAATCCTAAAGAAAAAATAATGCAGCAGGGCAGAGGGGCAGGAAGTATCTGAGTGGTGGAAAGTTGAAATTTTAAATGACAGACCAGAGAAAAGTATTGGAATTGTTTGTTGTCGTTTTGTTTTTATTTTTGTTTTTTTACCTATTATGTCTTTTGAGAAGGGCAGAAAAACAAAAACAAACCAAAAAACAAAAAAACCAAGCTCCTGACCTATGGCTGATAACACATTAGCTAATCTCTTCTCTTTATAGCTAGAGTCTTTATCATACAAATTCATGTTTGGGATGAAGAAGCTTACTAAGTCCTCCAAGATCAAGGAAAATATCTTTCTTTAGTAAGTGAATCAAGCAAATGGAAGCACAGATGGTGGAGGGATTTATAACAGCAATTGACCAAGGTGAGTCACAAGTAGCCTGAATATATTTAAAAACAAATATATTTTTAAACGTGACAAATAGAATCTTAGCATCCTACATTTCACACCAAGGTAGAAAAGTTTTTATGAAATTAGTGAGGACCGAGTGGATGGGTCCCCACACCTTGGCTTGTGAACCCTCACGCCCATTCCCATTCTTGCCCTGACCTGTGCTGTGTGGCAGAGGTTGACTTGTACCCAGCCATCAGGTAGTCTGTCTCCAGTAACACTGGCCAATGAGAGGCACAGGAGGTGCAGAGCAGCAGGAAGAGAGAGACCAGAGCATCTCACCCTTCCTTTCTGCTTCGGGTGGTGCTTCCGGGCAGCGGCTCCATCTCCAGCCTGGCTCAACCTCCTGTAGGGCAGCTCTCCTTCCATGGTATCGACTCTGGCTCTGCAGGTTCTGGTTCCTTCTGGGCAGCCACATCCTTCCCGGTCCCAGCTCCCTCTGGATGGCCGAGGGAACAACAGCTTCTTGCTGGTGCTGAGAGCTAGGTTTGCTCTTTCAACTCATCCAGCTTCTTTGGTTCACTGTGAATTTCCCCTGACTGAACTATCTGATGTGGGTTCTGTGTCCCTGACTAATCCCTGATGTGAATGCAAATCAACTTCAATAGCTCTAGGACTGAGCCGTAAGAGATCCGTGTACCAAATCTCTCAGCCCCTTATAAACCACCAAAAAAAATTCATGAATCCATCCCAGGCCAATCCTGCGAGTGAATGCCCTACCAGCCTTGTTTACCTGCCCTCATTAAGCCCCATCACCATTCTTCACTGAAGCACTCATCTTTGCTCCCTGACTACTGGACACACATCAGGCTGCTTACCTCCCTTTCTGAAGATGGTCCACCCCTTGACTCCTCGGCCCCAAACACTTGGGCCAGGGCCCTTGGTTCATGGGGCTATATTTGGGGATACTACTTTTGAGAGCCACACATGGAGACTGAGGGCTCCATTGCGACCAACCCCTCTTTTCTCATTAGATGTTACCAACTTCTTCATCAGCATCTCCTGGAGCTTCCAGAAATTTGCCTCTCAAGGACTCTGGCGGCAGTTTTTTTTTTAAGTGAGGTAGATGTGGGGTGACACAAGAGCTACACGTGTCTGATTTGGCTCTCTGGACACTGGCTCTGCCTGGTCTTCCTTTCTATTTTCTGAAGGGTGAGAATTAGCTGAAGCATAAATGCCTTCTTTTCAGCACAAGAAAAGCTCAGCTTTCTCCACTGCCACCTTTCTCAAGCTTTAGTCTGAGGATCAGTAAGATTTGAATGTACTTAGATTGTTAGTAATGAAGATTCCTGAACCCTACATCCGACCTAGCGAAGCAAAACCCTTGTGACCTGAGAGTCCTGGTCTTAACCACCCCCTGGGGATTTTCAGGCGGACCGAAGGTTAAGAATCTGTGTGCCACAGCTTTTCAAAGCCTCAGACAAGGGCCATGGACACCTACTTGCTCTGTGTGTCCAGTGACCCCTCCACTTCCTCTGGGAAATGCTTCCCTTACCACACAGGGAGTGGTATATGACTTTACCCCACTGGTCAGAGTTGCTTGGTCCAGAAGTAGGCACCTGACCCAAACTAGATCAGTCAGAGACCCTGCTGGGGACTTAGAGTTGGAAGCAGGAAAGAGAGGCAAACTGTCTCCAGGGATGGAATCAAAAGCCCCAATCTGTCAGTGACCATTTTCCACCACGGGTAGAAGAAGGCATGTAGAGAAAGAATGGAAGCATCAAGCAGAATTCTAGAAAAGAAAAGGCATGAGAAAGTCCTGGGGGCCCAGATATACTTCTGCTGTTCCTGCAGTTTGGTAGTTCAGTCTGGCTGGGCTTCACGGGCTCCTTTGGATTCTGGGAACCAGTCAAGTCCTCCTTTTACCTAAGTCACTCTGAACGGAGCGGAAATTGCAATGGATAGATTTTATACTGTGTTCCACAAGTACAAAGAATCGGTCTCAAGCCTAAATTCTCTCTTTTACTTTGCACTTCTCCTAATCGGAGCTGGGAGAAAGCTGGGAAATCAAGTCTTCCAATCATGTCTTCCTATGTTTCCCTGGAGATTCTTAAGAATTAGCAGGATCTCAAGTGCTGGGGTCCCAGATCCACTCCCAGCGCTGCACCTTTTACTCTGTTTAGATATTGGGTTTCCAGAAACAATTTCATTTAGGAAAAAAAAAAAAAAAGAGTTCTATTTCAGGGAAAACAAACAAATACACTGACGTAGCCTTTCTCCCATTATACAGACGGGGAAGCTGATAAGCAATGCCTTGCCCAAGGTCAAGTAACCAATTCTGAGACTAAAAACCTTATGGAAACAAGCAACCTGATTAAAAAATGGGCCAAAGACCTTAACAGACACCTCAGCAAAGAAGATATACAGACAGCAGATAAACATATGAAAAGATGCTCCATATCCTATATTATCAGGGAAATGTAAATTCAAACAACAATGAGATACCACTGCATACCTATGAGAATGGCCAAAATCCAGAACACTGACAACACCACATGCTAGTGGGATCTGAAGCAACAGAGACTCTCGGTCATTGCTGGTGGGAATGCAAAATGGTACAGCCACTTGGAAAACAGTTTGGTGGTTTCTTGCCAGACTAAATATACTCTTACCATATGATCTAGCAGTCATGCTTCATGATATTTACCCAACGGACTTGAAAACTTATGTCCACACAAAAACCTACACATGGATGTTTACAGCAGCCTTATTCATAACTGTCAAAATTGGAAGCAACCAAGATGTCCTTTAGTAGATGGATGGATAAAAAAACAGTAATACATCCAGACAGTGGAATATTATATAGCTCTAAAAATAAATGTGCTCTCAAGCTATGAAGGGCTATGGAAGAATCTTAAATGTGTATTACTAAGTGAAAGGAGGCAATCTGAAAATGCTACATATTGTGAGATTCCTACATATCACATTCTGGAAAAGCAAAACTATGGAGACAGTTAAAAATGTCAGCGGGGCTTCCCTGGTGGCGCAGTGGTTGAGAATCTGCCTGCCAATGCGGGGGACACGGGTTCGAGCCCTGGTCTGGGAAGATCCCACATGCCACGGGGCGACTGGGCCCATGAGCCACAATTGCTGAGCCTGCGCGTCTGGAGCCTGCGCTCCACAACAGGAGAGGCCGTGGCGGTGAGAGGCCCGCGCACCGTGATGAATGGTGGCCCCCGCTTGCCACAACTAGAGAGGGCCCTCGCACAGAAACGAAGACCCAACACAGCCATAAATAAATAAATAAATAAATAAATAAATAAATTAAAAAAAAAAAAAAAGGCCAGTGGTTGTCAGGGTTTGGGGGGAAGGGAGGAATGAATAGGCAAAGCACAGAGGACTTTTAGGGCAGGGAAAATACTCTGTGTGATACTGTAATGGTGGCCACATGTCATTATACATTTGTCCAAATCATAGAATGTATAACCCCAAGAAGGAAACCCTCATGTAAACTGTGGACTTTGGGTGATGATGATGAATCAGTGTAACATCATCAACTGTAACACGTGTCCCACTCGGGTGGGGAAGGTTGATGATGGGTAAGACCATGCACATGTGGAGGCAGGGGATATATGGGAAATCTCTGTACCTTCTCCTCAATTTTGCTGTGAAAAAGACAAATTTTTCCTCTGAAAAAGTAAAGCCTTAATAAAAAAAAAAAAAAAAATCAATTGACACACACACACAAACCCTTATGGAAACCCACCATATACTTCCTAGATTTGATCCTCTGAAAACTTTTCCTTTTATATACTTCGAAAGGTACGAGTTTTTTAAAAAATAAACAGCAGCATGAGGTCCACTTGGGAACCTATTATCTGGAAGAGCGGCGCTTTTTAACCAGGCTTGTCTCCTGTCCCAGCTGTCCTTTGTCTTATGCTGCCATAGTACATGCCCAATCAGACTTTCCACCACGCCAAACTGCTGTCATCACATAAATGCAGTGGGGAGCCACTTGGCATGTCGTAGGCCCTCAATGGGTATTTATTGAATCAAGAAATAGAAATCTCCCTTTTCCAACAACCTCCCTTCCCTGAGTTAAAACACATTCCAACAACAACAACACAAAAATGCAGCCCCGCAGCTCAGGCAGTGGGGAGGTGGGGCGGGTGGGAAAAAGCTGATTTCGGGTTCCATCCAGCTGCCACTCTGAAGGACAAGGTTGGTTGCCTTCGGTGCCAATCTCAAGAGTGCGAGCAGATGTGAAAATCAAACACAGGATTTCAGAAGTATAAACTGTTTATCTGTGTGCTGAGAAAACCTATTCATCGCCTGAGCAGGCCACTCAGTCCTCGCAGTTCCTTCCTTCCTAATGGGCGTCTTGCAGTTATTTTTTTCTTGGTGGCAGTGTGACTCCTCGCTGGGTGGTAGGGTGTAGGCTGGGCTGTGCAGTGACTGCCCAGGAGACGAGGCCAGCCAGGGTAGGGTGAACGCCTGCTGCCATTAATTTTTAGGGAACGAGCACCGTGATTCTACCCAACACCAAGTTTATGTGCCAGACAGCCACCTCCTGGGCCAGAATGCAGCTTGCAGAGCAAGAAATAAAACATCAGGAGAATCCAAAGCATTGTCTGCTGGGAGGAAAGGACTGAAGGGCTTGCCTGTCGAGATTGATGCCAGAGCAGGCCCCAAAGAAGCATCCTGGAATGAACTCATGTGGGTGCCAAGGAAGGACTGTACACATCCAAGGTGCCTGGGACCCTGACTTCTGGGAGAGAGTAGCACAGAGCAACTGGAGGGTGAAATGCAAAGAAGAGACCTGAGAGTCGCAGGTCTGTGTGGGAAGCCTGGCTCCACCACTTCCTGATTGTGTGACTATGGTTCAGTTGTTTCCCTTCTTTGGGCTTCTGGGTTCTCATCTGTAAAATGGGGCAATAGTAGTCCTGAACTCCTAGACTGTCTGTGAGAGTTGAATGAGATTGTTCACATAGGACTCTTAACATAGTGGGTGCTCAATAAAGGAAGTTATCATTGGTACGATGATCACTGGGCTGTGGGTCCAGGCTATGGAGCAGTTGCCTGCATGATGGGGGCTGAGCAGGCCTCCCAGACCCTCTGTGTCCTTGTCCCAGCTGTCAAGGTGGCTCTATTCTCTTGACGCTCTGACTAGTCAGACACAGATGCCACCTGGGAGGGGTAACGTATGTGGTTTGCTCTGCCACCTCCTAGCTTGAGGCAGGTCTCTTTGCCTTCTTGTAGCTCCATTTCGTCTCCATAAAACAGGGCCAAGAATCCTTACCTTTGGGGGGCTGCGGTGAGCAGTACTGAGATAGTGAGTATAATTTGCAGTGTTCTGTCAGGTGTGCTTGAAGCATCTGATAAACAATAGCTATAATAGCTATGATGGTAAATATTAATAGTGACCATGGATAGCTGTCAGAGCCCCTGAATAATTTCTATCTGAAGGAAAGGCTTTGTGCATGGAGCACTGCCCGGGCAAGATCATACTAAGCAGGCCTCTAAATCCTAACAGGATAGTTACACAGGCTCTACAGAGTCAAAATCTCCTTCTATTCTCACAAAATCTTATTCGTGTAGGAGGACAATTGATAGTTTCCCCTACTTTACAGAGCAGCTCACGGGGACTGATTAAGCATATTGTGGGATCACACAGCTAATACCTGGCAAGGTGAGGCTCCAGACCTGTCTAAAAAAATGAAGCCCAGTAGTCCTTCCACTGTCACAGTGGATTGCAACCAGGGGCAATTTTGCCGGCTAGGGGACATCTGACTATGTTTGGAGACATTTTTTTTTGTTTGTCACAGCTGGGAGGGGGAGATGCTACTGGCTTCTAGTGGGTAGGTGCTAGGGATGGTGATAAACATCTTCCAATGCATAGGACAGCCTCCACGACAAAGAATTACCCAGCTTAAAATGTCAGTAGTGTGGTGGTTAAGAAACCCTGAACTACCCTCTAGCTGCTTCCAACTGAGGTATCCTGACCAGTAGAGGTCAGAGGGATATGGAAGGGAGACAGAAGGCGATGGCAGTGGGGGAGAGGGGAAGTTCAAATACACATTTCACCTGCCCCACCAAGGGAATGCAGCAGCGGAGATGCTGTGCCAGTCTGAGCCTCCCGTCTTAACACGCCTAGGATTGCCCACCTCTGCTCTCTTGGAACAGAGCCAGTTTGACTTCCTTGAGGCTAGATACTCCTGCTCTGCCTGAGCTGCCCCAGATGACATCATGTGGAGCAGGAATGAGCTACCCAGCTGAATCCAGCAAGATAAATAGCTGTTGATGTTTTAGGTGACTCTTTTTTGGAATCTTAATGATAAAAAGAACCAACAAAATTTTTTATTGTATTGGTGAAAGCACACTGGCCTGCATCAAAAGGCACTTGGGCCACTTAAAATGAAAAGAGGGCCTCGGGCCCCCCAACATTCTGTAAGGTATACTCAGCTACAAATGTGAACCATTTCTTAAGAAAATGGAAGAATCTCTCAAAGGACAAAGCTAAGAGCCCAGAGAGCTGAGAAAAAAAGCTGGGAAGAAAATGGAATCAGGGGCACTCTTCTAGGGAGAAGAACTGGGTCATGGTCAACTAATATTTCATGACCCCCTCTCCCCAGAGCACAGGGCCCTAGCAACGTATGCCCAGTTTAGATTTCAGAATTGCTATGGACCAACGAGTGCTATGCGTTTCCCATTCTTCTTCTTTTTGAAAGGGAGTATCTATTGCAGTTATTCTATCCCTGTTTCACCATTGTACATTGGGTGCAGGAGTGCAGATAACTAGTCCTTTTACTTTTTACTTTATGGCTCTCTCAGGAACTTCATCTAAGGAGTTTTATGTGCATCTGGACCTGATTTCAATGACTACATCTTGAAATTTCTAACTAATGTTGTAATGGTATGTGATTTGTGCAGGAGAAGGGAGTGTACTTTGCATGTGGGAGGGATGTGATTGTTGTGACTACAAGGAGGATTGTGGTAGATGGTTTCAAAGATGGCTGCAAAAATCCCTCTCACCTTCATGCCCTTTTATATTGTGTGAGCAGCCTCTCCCATCAAGAGATGGAGCCTATTTCCCCTCATCTTGCATCTGGGTGGCCCTGTGACTTCCTTTGACCACCAGAATGTGGCAGAAGTGATGTTGTCCCACTTCTGAGGTCAGACCTCCAGAACCCTGACACCTTCTGATAAACTTCCAGAAGGAGATCTCTTGCCACCATGGGAGGAGGCTCAGTCTAGGTTATTGAATGTTGGGAGACCACATGGAGACAGAAGTCACATGGAAGAGAACCAAGGTGCCCTATGTGACAGATGGCACAATGTCCCATGAATGAGGCCATCTTAGAATCTCCAGCCCCAGTCAAGCCAAACCAGCCAACTCCATGAGGAGCAGAAATGAGCCATTCCTGCTGAGGGGAGACCTGCCAAAATTGCCAACCAACAGAATCATGAGCCGTAAAAGGTTGTTTTGAAACACTAAGTTTGTGGGTGATTTGTTACACAGCAATGGCTAACTGAAACAAGGGGTTTGTTCAGGTGCTTGCTCACCCTAAGGTGATGAAATTGCTTTCGATTCACTCCAAATCAAAGCTGAGCTGCCAGAAATGACATCTCAGAACCCCACACCTCGTTAGTAGCCTGACTTCCTGACAGGCCTTGAAACAGCTCCCCACATAAATGCTGGGAAGCTCAGTGGGGACCCAGATGCTGCTACCAAGAGCACTCGCTTTGCCAGGCTGACATCTCACTTCTTTAACTTCCAAGAAAAAATGAGGAGTGGAGGACGAGAGAGGAAGAAACGGCACTGGTGCTCTCTCATTGCCAAATTCCAAAGAGAATTTTTTTTATTGTGCTCATTTTCCTTTTTAGCTGCCACTACTGCCCAGCTGTTAAGTGCCAGTCATGTTGCATGGATAACTTTTAAAAGTTGAAAGTTGATTCCCCTGCAATCCCCACTTTGCGGATGACAAAACTGGGACTCTCAGAAATGATGTCACTTAGCTGAAGGCATTCAACTCGAAGGAGGGTAACCTGGGATAAGAACCCGGTGTTTCTGACTTTGGACGCATTCTGTTAACCTCCGTGTTGTCACGTAACACGTGTGCAGGAATGTTGTTCATTTCGCCTCCCTTCAGCGTCTACACTGCACTTGTCCTGGCCACACCAAGCTCTGAAAGCAGAAATATAATTTGTAAATGAGGTACCCGAAACGTAGAAAGCTAACTGAACAGCAAGGTGTGGCTTGGGATGGTCATGAACCTGGGCTGGGGTGAGGTACACTACCCTAGGCAGAAGGATGGCAGGAAGTGAGTGGAGTGCTTTTTAACAGAGAAGAAAAGGCAAGGTTTATTAGGGATTCCATTCTGTTTGACACTGTGCTAGGAAGTAGGTATATTCGTCCTATTTTAGAGATGAGGAACCTGACCCTCAAAGAAGCTGAGTAACTCACCCAAGGTCACAGAGGCAGTAAACGGCAAGGAAGAAGTTCAGATCCAAGTGTTGCCAATGCCAAAGTACATTCCTTTTCCATGAGTTGGGCTAGCTGTCAGAGGGGTGGGGCCGTCGAACTCCTCTTCCAAGACCGGCTGGAACTGAATATCCATCTTCACGGGCAGAGAGAATTTTCCTTTGGCTCCATTCCTGTGAGGCTTGGCCATCAAAGCTCGAGCAGCTACGTCTGCCCCTCCAGGATCCTGAATCTGCGAATAAAGCTGGTATGTAAACTAGCTGGAAGAAATGAAAGTGTACGACTCTATAGAATCAAATAACCTGAAAGAGTGTGCGAGAGAGGATACCCAGTAATCTCTGTCTATTTCTATTTTCAGTTTTTCCTGACAAGGTCTTCACTGATTCATTCCTTTGACAGTGTGGATTAAACACACACCTTGTCACACACCAGTGCTATTCTGCTTATTCAAGATGCGTTAAGGAACAATACAAAACCCCTGTCCTCAGGAGATCTGCGTTCTAGTGGAGCAGAAAGACCCTACACGGTTTTCTGCTAAACAAATCTCCTTTATCTCAAATTAGAAACAAGCCCAACATGGTCAGAAGAAGCAGGGAAAGAGCAAACTCTCCATCAGTCTCCTTTTTCCATTTATTAAAATCTAAACAAATTAATCTGGGATGAAACCTCAATGTGTAATGATTTTTACCCACTGGCCCACACCACTCCCCATCAGGAGGTCAGCCTGTGGTGAAAGGCTATTTGGAGCACCCTGACTAAGTAGCCCTCTGCACCCACCCCAACGGCCTAGCTGACCACAGGAATCCTCACTCAGAGCCTTCCGTGTAGCCAACCCAGCTCCAAAGTGTCTCTTAGAAATGCGCCAGGAGCGCTCCAAGACATATTTTCCCCCTTACTGATAGCAATTAATGTGCCACAAGTCATTGCCAAAATAAGTTGCTTATTTTAAAGCAACTCAAATAGGCTATTTCATTTTCTAGGCCCATTCATTACAATGTTGATTCACCCTTCGCAGAAGCAATTGAAGCCCTGTTTGGGAGGATGACCACGGGTCCAACTTTAGCTTAACTCCTTGGACTTTGAGGTTATTTACTGCTTCGTCATTCCAGGAGGGCGAAAGGGTGTCTTATTTTGATATTTAAGTCAAAGGCAGAGGAATTAAGGAGGGGGTGGGTAGTGAAATGACCAGTTAGAATTGGTATCATTGGCAAGAGTTTTTAAGGTCATTGAAGAGTCATCGACCCTCACGGCTGACAATTCCAAAAAAAATAGTAGTTATAAAAGGGAAAATACCAATTGTTGTCTTGTCAAACAAAAAACTAAGCATTGTGTTTCGCATGAACACCCAGTAGCTTCCACCAATTTTGCTAAGCATGTTTCCCTTTGGGCGGGGATTGTCAAGTCTTCCCTTCTATTACATCCTTTCATTGACATGCTGGAGGCCCCAGGGGAGGACAAATCCACCCAGACATTTGTAACTCTGAAAGTTCATTTGCGTCATTTGCGTCCAAGATGGGTCATTATTCTAGGCTCAAACCACATCCTGCAAAATGAAAACAACAAGGAGACCTTTGACCAAAAACTGGGGAGGAAGTGAGAGAAGAAGCAAAGGGATTGGCACGCTGGTAAGGTGTTAAAAGACGCAGCTAGTGTTTCAGGATTTTTTAGAAACAAACTCTCCCTGCAGTGCCATGTAATTACAACCTTTTCTTGGCTACGTGTAGTACCCTGGAGATTACCATAAGTAACTTATAATAGAATTTTTATTAGCGGTAGTAATTTTTTATGATAATTAGCGTAATCTGCAGCCCATAAAATCAGAAGATATATAGTTATGTCTTTTGTACAGGAAAAGTGTTTCTTCCAACTATGGAAACACCATAAATGGCAAATGCAGCTTTATGGCCACCGTTGGCTTTTATGCTGGGCTGTTTGGTGTCCCTTTCCTTATTAACACTCTTCATTACTTTGGTAGTAAACATTGGATGACAAATTCAAAACGTGCTCAATGCCATCAAAAGGCAGCAGAAGCATCTCCAAATGCCTGCTAGCCTGGTCCCCTCCTCCTCCCCTGCTTTCTCTCTTCTGTCCAGAGGTTTCCCAAAGGCAAGGTCATTTGTTAGCCAGCCCCTCCAGGCCCACCCCCAAGCTCAGCCCTGTCAGCCTCTGCATTTTGGGTCTGACACAGAACTATTACAAAATGATCCAACTAGGCTATAATTTCAAGAGAACTAATGGGGCTCTCTGAGTTTGCCCAGAGGAGTATGGAAAACGATTTGAAAAGAATACTCAAGTCTGTACTGACTGTGCACTAGTAAATGGACGTGTATATGCTAGCTGCTATAACAGTTAAACCCCTGCATTTCAATGATTTAACACAACAGATGTTTATTTGGGGCTTACCTATTAGTCAAGTGCCCGTGAACCTGGTCAGAGAGAGTCTTTCCTCCAAGTAGTGATTTAGAGACCAAGGCTTCTTCCATCTTGAAATTCCACCATCCCTCGGGGCCTCATAGTAATCTGCATCCATTTGTTAAATGCAGAAAGAGAGAAGGAAGAGGGCACTCATTTATTTAAAACCCCATCTCAGAAGTGATGCACTCAATTGGTGAGAACTAGTCACATAACCACAACCAGTCGCAAGGAGTTCTGGGACCTTTAGTTCCAGGCATGGCAGCTGCCTCACTTCAAGAACTCTAGTCTATAGAAGAGGAAGCAAGAATTTTGTTGAGTAGCTGGTCCATCCCTAAGCCACTGAACAAGACACGGTTAGCATTTATACAGACTATATGGATAGATGTATGTAGATGCCAAGCTCTTCACAGAAACAGAGCATAATGAGTATAACATTTAAGAAAAAGATTCTAAAGTCAGACCAGCTGTGTTCAAAGCCAACGTTTTCCTTTTATTGTCATTACGTTATTATTCAGATTACTTAACCACTCTGAGCCTCAGCGTACCCAGCTGTAATATGGGAATAAAAGTAGCTAAAGTGAATTGAATACATAAGATATGCTATATAGTGTTCTGTGTGCTACAAATGTAAGTTCCTTTAATATTCATTGTAGCTCTATGAGGGAGGTGCTATTATTATCTGAACTGTGCAAATTGGGAAGCTGAGGTACAGAGAGGTTAAGTAAGTTGCTTATGGTCACACAAGTTATAGTGAAATCAGGATTCAATCCTAGACCTCTCAGGCACTAGCCCCATAGCCTCATTAATGATAATGTCTATCTAACAGAGTTGTTGTGAAAATTAGATGGGATAATAAGTAGAAAAAGATTTTGACAACTAATGAGCACTTAATTTGTCTACTTAATTATTTATTTATGCCACCAAATATATCCGCCATCAGCTGGTTGGAGGAGATGCACACAATTAGAATCAGTGGTTTAGGTTAAGGTAGAATTTTTCAAAGGCTGTTCTGCTTAAGTCTATTATCAAAGGGTATTCCTTAAAAGGGGTCTCTATGGTCAAATAAATGTGGGAATGCCGAATATCTTGTCTTAGAGATTCATAGGCATATTAGCCTATCAAAAGCTCTGATAAGTCCTGCAATAAAGAAACCTGTTTAATTCTGTTTAACCTTGCAACTCTCAAGTGTATTTACTTTTGAACCCCCTAATTAATATAGCCTAAGAAGCTAGTGTTCCATTTAATATACTTTATTACACACTGGGTAATGTTATATTGTCTTCAGGAGTTCTCAGTTGAAAAGTATGTATCTGAAAGTGATGCCTTCAAAACCTATCTGAGGATGGGCCTTAGGAATTTGGGTCAAGAGACTGATGTTTTGTAAATATGTCTGTTTCTACTTAACAAGGGTTTTGTTTGTTTGTTTGTTTTGTTTTGTTTTTGAGGGGGGCTGTATATCTATTTAAGCTCTACTAGCTTTCCCAGAAATTCCTGGTGATTTTTTACTGACATCATCAAAAAGGGTTAATTATAGCTCTGCTGAGATCTCAATGCCTTCTATTTACCTTATCTTCAGTCCTAAGAAACAACTCTGCCCACAGTATGGAAGGAGTTGTCAATGGCCACGGAACAGGATAGGGGAAAGGAAACCAGATCAAATTCCCTTTCAGCTTCATTATTTCATTTGCAAATGTAATACAACTTTGCAACATGTCCCCAAGTTAACCCCACCCCCAGATCTTGATTGTTTAATCAACCAGAAGTCAACTAATTAGAATTCTTAATTAACCAGAAACTTGTCCCTTCACTATTCGTTGGAGAGGAAAAATAGATAAATGACAAATTAATAAGCTGATAGCAGTAATTTTAAAACAAATGGGAAAATATTTTCCATAAGAATGACAAAGATATTATTATCCTTAATGAATAAACAGGTCATAAAAAATCAGTAAAAAATATCAAGAGTTAATAGAAAATATAGTCAAAGGACAGGAATAGATTAGGTACAGAGAATGCAAATGGCTAATAAACATAAAAAGTCATTTTGGTAATGAAAAAATGTAAATTAAAATCGATAAAACCCATTTTTTCACTTGGCAAATGAATAAAAATTAAAATATCTTCCATGTTTGTCAGGGTACCAAGCATAATATATTTATGCCCACTGGCCTGGTAATGCCACTTCTAGAAATTTATCCTAAAAAAAATCGATCAAATACAGATTTATGTATAGATGTATTTATTTCTGTGTTATTTGTAATATTGAATGAAAAAAAGGCTAGCTTAACTGCAGAGAAAGATCTGGGACTATCATGGTTGTCTATAGTGGAATGTTATAATTATTGAGTATAAAAGGATATTTCCAAAGCCGTATTAATGATACAGTAAAATTATCATATAATTAATAATAAGACACATTGCAAGATATGAAACTACATTTATACTATTAACTCAATTCTGTAAATATACAAGAGGGACAGAAGGAGAAAGAAAGGGAGGGAGAAAAATGAAGCAAATATAATTAAAATGTTAACAGTGTCTATTTCTAGCTTGTAAAAGTTAGAAATTACTTTGTTTTGTAATGTCTACTTTTCTATGTTTTCCAGCATTTCTACAATGACTGTGAATGATTTTTATAACCAGAAAAATGAAAAAAACAATCAAATCAAAGAAGCCATTTTCCGATTACTGCCGATTCAGGTCAGCTCTCCCTTTCCCACCCAAGCTAGTATATCATGAAAACTGATGTTTATTCAGAATGGCAACCCAGCAGCCCTGGGAGAGCCTCACTCACTGAGAAAATATTCGCTGAATTTACCACACTGAACTTCCTGAGGCAGGAACGTGAAACACCACATCTTGGAAAGATTTTCAGCAATAAGAAACCAAAAGATGTTTTGGCCAGCCCTCATTTAACTAAAATATCATGTTAACTAAAATAGCACATTAACAGAGAATTCTGATCAGGTGAGATTCTACTGTGCAAATGGTTGTTTAATTATCTGCTACTCTGGCTGACTTATACCTCTGCTTTTATTTTTAATAACATGGAAACTAAAACCTGGCTATATAACTCAGTTCTGGAACACTCCCTACATTCTCTCCTGTGGCAGAGGTTATTTTGTGTTCATCCAATCCCACAATTTTTTCCACCTGGGACACAGTTAGACTACATTTCCCAGTCTCCTTTGCAGTTGGCTACCTCTATGGGATGAGTGCTGACCAAAGGAAAGTGATCAGAAGGGAGGTACACCACTGCCAGGCCTGGCTCGTAAAACCCTGCCACGTGCTATCAGCTCTGCTCATTCTTGGTCCTCCCCACCTGCTGGATACATGAAGAGAATCCAGTGGAAGAGGACTCCCTAAGGGATGAGGAACCATTAGATGGAAAGAGCCTGAATCCTTGAATGACCATATGGAGCAGAGTGCAGGCATACACTACCACCACCACCACCCGCCCCCGGCCACACACATACACACAGAGCAGGCCTTTTGGGGACAGTGTCATGAATAAGAAATAAACAACTGTTGCATCATTGAAGTCTGGGAGGTTGTATGTTACAGCAGCTAGCTATCACTAGACTATCACTTTACGACAAACCCACTCAATGCGTTACTCTTGGCAGGATGATGGCAGAGAGGCATTTTAGATGAAGCAGAAGATTTAGAGATTATCAAACTTGGATTTAAATCCCAGTTCCCCCTTTGTCTAGTTCCAGGGCCTTGAACAAGTGAACTCTATCTCTCTAATGCTCAGTTGCCTTTTCTGCAAACAGAGTACAAAAAAAAAAATCCCCATCTCATGGTGTTGCCATGAAGTTTAAATTAATGTATGTAAGTGCCTCATGCTGTTCCGGACCAAAGGTCCACAATCAACAAATGGGGGCTTCTCTTTCTCATATGAACAAGATCCATCATAGCAACTGCTTTTCTCAAAGGAAAACTATACTTCACACTTCGAAAGCAAAGAGATAGGTCCCTGAGGTCAGCTTTCCAGATCCTATTCCTTCATCCAGGCGCTGCCCACAATTCCCCAGCTCCTAGAACCATGTTCATCATCTCCTCCACACAGCTTGAACCAAAATGTGTCTGACAAACTAAAAGTAGGAGAATCAAATAGAGGAAGTATCAGCAAAGGACCCTAAATAACCTTTGCTGTGTTTGAGTGTGGCTGATGTCAGTCCTGTATCCTCAGAACAAAAATCATCTGGGATTGAGATGGTGGACTAAAGAGCCCATCATTGATTCATTCATTCAAACACACATTTCCTGAGCATCGTCAGGCATGGTGGCAGGTGCTGGGGTGATAACAGCAGAAGGAGCTCTCAGTCCAGTGGGTGAGAAACAGACATAAACAGACAAAAAATAGTCAGATCAAGGGCTACAATTCATCTATTTAGTGATTCAGTAAATACTGAATATTGAAATGTGCCAGGCACTCAGAGGGGCCAAGGGCTCATTAGCAAACAAAACAGAAAAAAAAAAAAAAGAGAAGAAATCCCTGCAGTTATGTGATTCACCTTCTAGATAATGTACAATTTATCAAATAAATAAGGAAAATATATTCCATGTTAGAAGGTGATCAGATCTTTGGAGAAACATAAAGCCAGCATGGGATGGGGATGGGGGGGTTGCCATTCTAGCGTGATCAGGGAAGCCGTCACTGAGAGGGTGATTTAAGCAGAAGCCCGAGGGAGGTGGGGAAAGGTACCGTATTCTCCAAGGGAAGAATGTCCCAAGCAGAGACAATGACCAGCACCAAGGCCCCACAGCGGAAGTATGCTTTGTGGGATCACAGGACAGCAAGGAGGCCAGTGTGGCCAGAGCGGAGAAAGCACCCCAATTTTGCTTATTCCATCTTGCCCATCGTGTTGCACTGGTGTTGGCCCTAGGGTGTGTTGGCTTCTGTTCTCCAGCAAGAGTGGGAGAGCTCCCGGCAAGAGGACACAGGTGTAGAGAGGCAGGAGCTGGAGGAGTGTGATAAAAGTGGATATGAAATAAGCAAAAGACAAGTATTCTCATGTTTGCTACCACGATGACATGTATTATCACTCCTTCCTCATCCAGAGATAAGGAGATTGCAGCCTGCAGGTCAACGGAGGGGAGAGATGGAAGCTCTCGCAATGTAAGTAGTTGCTCTTGGGACATGTCAGAATCAAATAGGTCAGAGGCTGCCACTCGGTGGAGAGGGTGAGGCAGATGAGCATGAAAGGGACACAGGACAGGAGCCCAGTCCCAACAGCAGCCCCTGGAGTTTCTTCCCCCCTTGGCCACCTCCCCTTACCAATGGCGCACATCCTTGGGGTGTCATTGGGGTGGGCTGGGGAGTAGGCGGCTGTTTCTATTCTACTTTAAGCCAGAAAGCTGCTAGGGGATAGTGATCTAGCCTTTTCCATTATTTCACTGATTCATAGACCCTGACACCCTGGGCAGGACCTCAAGTGGGGTCTTACATGAGGAGCAGCATCGCTCCTGAAAGCTACAGCAGCTGCCTCGGGAGTCTGGAAGCCTAGCACCCTGGGCTCCTCTACTTTGCACACCCAGTTTTTAAGATAATTTTCCACTGTGGTGATCAAGTCTGAGCTTTTAAATAGGGTTTGTAAAAAATATCGACTTCACTCATTTTTTTGAATAGGCAAAACTTATTCTTATTGCACAAAACCCCAAATGTCTCGCAGTGAAAACCTCCCTGCTGCACCCACCCCAACCACCCACAAGACCCAACCCATGTCCTTAATTTCTTGCATATCCATGGTCCAAAAGAGATCATGTAGCTCTCTCTCCATCTCCCCCTGCCCTTTAGTACAAATGATAACATCTTGGTTTTTTCACTTAACAATAAATTATTACAGAAAGAGCCTACTTATTCTTTTTCATGGCTGCATAGTATTCCATGGTGTGGTTGGACCACAATTTATTGGACCAGTCTTCTACTGATGAGCATTTAGTTTTTTTGCCAACGTTCTGCTATTGCCAACACTATGGTAATGAGTATGTACACAGCATTGTGTGCGTGTTTGAATATACCTATGGATGGAGTCCTGGAAGAGGGATTTCTCCATCAAAGGGCATATGCACTTGTGATTTTGATAGATGCTGTCAAATTGCCCTCTCTAGAGGCTGTTCCAAGTTACCCTCCCACCAACAATGCGCAAGGGAGGCTCTTTCTCCACTCACCCTCCCCCACACAATTTCTTTTCATTTTCATCCCTGCCAATCCGATAGGAGAACATGGAATTTCATTTGATTTTATTGTTTGGTTTATATTATCATGATGGAGGTTGTCTCCATGGAGGTAGATTGGGACCCTGCAGATACACACACTGCCCCTTCTCCACCCTGCTCTGGATCTGGGGGGCTGACCTCTAAGAATGATTGCATCACTCCAGCTCTCTCACCTCTGGTTTCCTGTGGGCAGGATGAGGAGGAGAGAAGAGGGAGAAAGGGAAGAGACACATCCTTCTCGGCCTTGGCCTCACTGATTTCTGGTCAGCGCTGGGGTCACAGGGTGCAGTTCTCTGCCCACAGGTGCAGCACCTCAGTGGAGACCCTCTTCCATGGTCACAGCTCTCACCAAGCTCCATAGCATCATTCTCTGCCCTTGCTCCTTTAAGCTAAAGGGAGTTAGCACCTTTCCACTGGTACCTCTGCATCCCTTGGGGTCCCCATAGCCCTGCCCACACCTCTGTACAGAATGTCATCACCAAAATCTCTTCAAACAAGCCCTTTGGATGTGCCATCCCTTTCCTGCCGGGACTCTGATGGGTGCAAAAAATATACTTTTAAAATTTAACATGCCAACCTTTGGGGCAAGTTTGGTGTTGGAGATCAACTGATAATTACACATCTAAGAAGAAAAAATCCTAAAAGGA
Organism: Eubalaena glacialis; assembly: GCF_028564815.1. Lineage (NCBI taxonomy): Eukaryota > Metazoa > Chordata > Mammalia > Artiodactyla > Balaenidae > Eubalaena > Eubalaena glacialis. The sequence continues at coordinate 30,533,614 of NC_083733.1, forward strand.
AAGGGTCCTGGCACCAAAGCCCAGTCCATTTCCATTAGCCACCTGCCCTCTGAGCAGAGGTGCCAGTCTGACTGTTCTCCTTGGGAGAGTCCAAAATACTCGTGTTTATCTACCACATCTGCTTTTCCTACTAAACCAGCATCTCTGGCCACCACCATTCACGGGGAGCTTCTTCCTCACCCTCCAGCCCACCTCACTTTGAAGCTACGTGAGGTCATGTCAACTACGGCTATCCTTCGATGACTCTCAACTTCTCTCAAAAATAAAGTTTAAACCCTAACCGACAAGGTCACGTGCAAGTTAATTCCATAGTTGCTCACTAAGCATCTATTATGTACTGGGCTCAGAGGAAACAGATAAATAAAATGCTTTTCTTTCTTTGAGGTCCTTATAGTCTGAGGGTACGGGGGAGATAATATACTGATAAGGGACGTTAGTCATTAGTGGATTAAAAGCCTATTGGATCTTTGCAAGATAAAGATAATTAGTGACCCTGAAGTAGATAATCCCACAAACAGAACCCAAAAAAATTCAAAGATATAGCACCGAATTTCCTTGAAATGAAGAAAGAACTGAATCTAGTTCACAAGGATATGCCTGGAAATATTGGGTTCCAGGAAATACTGATGGAGGGTGACAGACAGGGAGACATTTCCTGGTCAAGTTCTTAGACTTCAAGAGGAAAGAAATATTTCTTCAGGCACCCAGAAACCACATCAAGGCGCTGGCAGTTGAGAAGTCATCCCAGTGAGGAGTGTTTGCTGCCGAAAAGGTGACTGGGGAACATCTACAGAGTTCTGAGGACAAGAACAGGTGACCTAAGTAACTTATACCAGTCAGGCTGTCATGCCAGTATTAAAGCAAGAGGGAGATATTTTCGAACACAAAATATATCATGAAATATAGCACCCCTATCCTTTTTAAAATTTTGTTAAAAAAATAAAACTGTTCAATGACGAAATGCAACCAAGCAAGGAGCAAATGGTAAAGAACTAGTGTGACATTCAGTGTCAAAAGACAGTGGAGGGGCTTCCCTGGTGGTGCAGTGGTTGAGAATCTGCCTGCCAATGCAGGGGACACGGGTTCGAGCCCTGGTCTGGGAAGATCCCACGTGCCGCGGAGCAAGTAGGCCCGTGAGCCACAATTACTGAGCCTGCGGGTCTGGAGCCTGTGCTCCGCAACAAGAGAGGCCACGATAGTGAAAGGCCCACATACCGCAATGAAGAGTGGCCCCCACTTGCCACAACTAGAGAAAGCCCTCGCACAGAAACGAAGACCCAACACAGCCATAAATAAATAAATAAATTAATTAATTAATTAAAACTCTAAAAAGAAAAAAAGACAGTGGAACAACATCTATGAAGTTCTGAAAGAGACGGTAAATTTTATACCCAGCCAAGTGGTATTTCCATTGTAAAGGCAACGGTCAACATCAAGCATGAATGAACTCAAGGCAAACAACCGAATGGACCTGTCTTGATAAAAACAGTATGCTTGGTAAAATCTACCCAAGTACCTCCTTAAACTATTACAGCTTATATAACTTCCTTACGACCCCCCAGACCCAATTCTCATATATAGATGTTTTCAGATCTTACAGCACCCCCCCCATTCCAAGGACACTCTCTTGCCCAGAACTAGTGTTGTGGAACCTTCTCTCCCAATGCAGGGGGTTCCTCTTTCTTTAAGCCTTCCATGGGTACCAACAGCCAACATGCCACTGAGGAGCCCTGCTGCGGGACACTGGAAGGGGGCAGCACTACACGGGAGAGCCGAGTTTCCATCTTCAGACGCAGTCAAGGATGGACAGGGATCCCGGCCACGCTTCACAGCGCCCCTTCACGGAGATACGCCCTCATTTGTAACATCTCTGCTGCAGGACCTCTGTGAGTCCCAGATTTTCACTGTGACATCAATAGGACGTTTTCTGCTTCATCCAACTTTTTGGCTTTTCCATGTGCCAAGAATAAGTGCCAGAGTGGCCAATGCACAGTTTTGGAGAGTTTTGTGCCACATCCTATTATGGGGGCTCATACAGGTAGCACTGAGCCCAACTTGTGTGCATTCTAAGAATTTACCTGTCTTCTTCCTCCCTTCCTCCCCTGTGGAATAAACCACGTCTGAGTTGCAGGGCAGACCAACTTTCTTCATAGCTCCAACTCGGAAAGTTCTCCCTGTCCTTGGAAAGAGGAACCAAAGGAGAAACCAAAGGGAGGCTTCGGTGGGTATCATTCATTTGTTTATTTGAGACTTAAGCTCAGAAAGCCAGATCCAATCTTCGGAAGCTTATCTTTATGGTTTCCATTTTATTGAATCTCATTTTGCTAATTCCTCATGATTCCACACTCACTATTAGCCGTAATGGGTTCTTTATTGGTTTACCCCTAAAAGTATGTTAATTGATAGCTCTTATTGCTTTCAAACCCAAGCTTTCCCACGTTGAGAAGCCCAAACAATCGAGCCATCACTAATAGGGCTTGGATGTGGGGAGAGTCATATGATTCCAAAGTTGGCAGGGCAGAAGGGGGGTGTGCTATGCACAGAGATGTCCCAACGCGAAGTTCCTTCGAGGATGTATAAAGGCGCTGGTGGTGAGTCGAGAAAGTGGATGGGCAGCCTCCGCGCACAGTGTGTCGCTGCCTAGAGAAGCCCCTTCTTGGCAGGTGACGCCGCTTGCTGCTGGCACCCCGACAACGCACAGCATCAGGACCACGTCATGTTTGGCTATTTGTAAACCAAGCAGGAGCCAAGGAAACATCCCGCTCACAAGGAAAACACTGATTTGAAGAGGCTTGGAGTGGGGCTCCAGCCTCAACAAGCGCGGAAGGTCCTCCTTAAACTGACACAATAAATTAGTTCAAAGCCGATGACAGCCCTGCAGATTACCCACCGCCCCACAAAGGAGGGAACGCTCTGGTCCCCTTCACGAAAACATAGATAAAAATTGTGTTCTTCTCCTCTAATGAGGCAAGCTCAGATATAAGTCAATAGAGCAATTCATTAACAAATCTAATGAAATCCCCCGGGTTGCCAACGAGATGGCAATGAAATCTCCTTGGGCGGCTGGTCCATATGTCGAGGGTCAGATTGTGGAGTGGTTTTCCTCTGGCCTATTCACTGCCCACATATGGCAGTTAAGGTCACTGTTATCAGACACTTTCTCTGTACACAAAACAAAATTTCCATATGGCCCATGGAAATGGCCCGGCCGGGCTCCTGGGCAGCTTCCCACGGCTCTCTTTGTGCAGCGCTGGTTAGAAGTGTAAAAGAGGGTGTGAGGGGTTACCACGTCACTCAACTGCTCTCCCTGCTTTGTGCGTCAGTCCAATTTAGGGGAAATCTGCATCACTTTTCCCCCTGTCTTTCAGGCACAAATGCTCATGTCAGTCTATTAGAACGTGATGGAAGTACTGATCGCAGCCTCCGCATTTAAATCCTTTTGAAACCGCGGTGACCTGCTGAAGAGGGTTTTGAGGGGAAGGACCTTCTCAAGGCTCTTTCAAATTCACAGAAATAAAGGCCTTTCCTGGCTTAAAGTGGCCCCTCAGATTGAGCCCCACAGAGCCCCGAAAAAAAAAAAGCCCAACACGATTGTCATGGATATTACATGACAGGGACAAGAACAGGCCAGCAAAGACAAGGCTCCGGGCCGCACAAAACTGGACGGGGCTTTCTTCCCCATTTGGGCCTGGGATTGTTGACAGCCCAGTAAATAGGCTGTTTAACCCTTTGAAAGTGAATAAAGAGGGTGTAGACAAATGCTTTCTGATGGAGTTTGTGCATGTAATAGGCAAGAGCGTACACACACACTCGGGGACTTTGGGGACTCGGGGGCGGGGGCAGGGGGCTGGCTGAGGACAGCACGAGGCTTCCTTCTTATGCTGCAGACAGAAGTCTCGACAGAATTTCTGATGAAATGGATGTGATGGGGCAGGGGTCCCGGAGCCCATATCTGGATGTGCAGGTGAAGAGAAATGTTTGGGACAGCAGCAGTGATGCCTGTAATGGTCTTGGGTGGCCCCCATGGCTTCTCAACATCCGGTGTTCTGGAAAGTTTGGGTTGCGGTCCCAGAGGGTCCCAGAGGCCCTCGTTCCCTCCTACCTCCTCGGTTTTCACTTCCTCCTGAGATAAGGACAAGGACAGCAATATGCATAACTGACCATGGCAGGCATCCTGCTAAGCACTGTATATAACTTATCTTACTGAATCCAGGTAACCACTCTGCAAGGTGGAAACAATGAAGCCCATTTTGCAGATGAGGAAACTGAGGCACGGCGTGGCTGAGCCACTTGTAAGAGAGTCACAGATGCTGAGTGGTGAAATGGGGCTTGGATCATTCTTTCTCCTTCTACTAACCAGTCTCTAGAACTGGTCTTCCCATTGTCTTGAAACAGTAAAGTTCCTGTTCAGTTGTCCCATTGTTTTAATAAATACGACAATGCAGTCTCTCTCTCTCTCCCTCCCTCCGCCACCCCCCCGGCCCCCTCTCAATTTGATTTTGGGTAAAAATATATTCCTCTCGACCTAAGAAGCCAAAATAAACAGGGGATTGAAACCGGCCGCCCAGAAATTTAAAATTATGCATATTGCCTCCAATTTCATAAGCTGTTTAGGCTCCCATGGAAACAACTCCCCCGTGAGCCACAATTCCTAAGGCTTGGCGGCCTCTGAGTTTCCATAAATCCAAACACTACTGTTTCTAACCTCTGACTGTACTTTAACTGGGAAGGGCCTTTTTAATTCATTTAACTCATTTTAATTGTCTTTGGGGGGACGAGAGCTTTCTTTGGCCAGCTCTGCTGGCAGGGGGAGCTGATTACAGAGCCCAGGCTGCCATTCACCAGGACCCTCATGAAAATGCATGCGGGCTCCGGGACCCTCGGTAATTGTAATATTTCTTCCTTACTGTTTATGTCAGAGAGTCATTACTGGGAGAGGCTGACACATGTGACATGTGTGGCATCGACACACATTAGGTGGTCCTTAGATAATTTTTATACAAAGTTTAGTCAGTGTAGCAGGAACCCAGCCCTGTTGTAAGCAGCAGACATAAAAGGAAAAACATCTTCTCGTGTTGGCTCCTTGAACATTATAATTAGCCCGATCTGTGTGGGTTTCTTTCTTTCCCCCTCAAGACCGTAAAGTTCTTGCGGTCTGGGGCCAGGTCCTAACCACGTGTGTACCCTCCCTCCCTGGAGGCTGGTATTTCTCTTGTTAGCTATAGTGTCTCCAGCACAATGTTGGGTAATTTACTTATAGTATCTCCTTTAACGTTCATAGCAAACTTATGAGGCAGATCCTATTACTATTTCATAGAGAAAAAGGTCTGAAGCCCAGAGAGGTCAAGCAACTTGGGCAGAATTAAACAGCTCATACGCCTGAATCCAAACCACGATGTGCTTTCCACCACGCTGCCTCTCTTATTGCAGTGCCCGGCACAGTAAAAAAAATCAGTAAGTACTTGGGTGGCTAAGGTTTGAGCTGACAAAGGTTCTATCCTATCCAGGACCTTGGTCTTGCCGGTCCTTCTCCTCCCCACTCTTTTCATCTCTACTGCCCCTCTCGTTGCTTCTGATGCTGTGGGCATTCATTTAAGGCAAGATCAATCCACGTTCAGAAATGTCTCATAATTGCTTGTGTTTTACCACTGAGAAATAAATGAGCATTTTCCATCACCTGATTTAATAGCGCTGATTCTGACTGCAAGAGGAAGCAAATCAATGGCTGGTGAAGGGAAAGGAGCATTTTTTTAAAAAAAAATAACTCACACTTTAGAAACGTGATCTCTAAGTTATTACAAATTATAAGGTTAAGACCTCTTAGACGAATCCTAGCTGCTTAAAAATTTAAAACTCCAGGGTAAAGCAGTGAAGAACTAATGAGTTTCAGGCAACTAAACACCAGGATCTAGGGGGAGAAGCCTTGTTTTATGTGAGAGCAATGAGGGCATAACAGCCACTCTGTGAAAATCTTTCTATATCGGGGGGTGGGGGAGTGACAGTGGGTGCGGGGTGAAGGTTCAGAGGGATGGTTTAGAACATTCCAGATGAGACTGGCTGGTTCTCTGAGATTCCTTCAAACACTTCATTATGTCAATGCAGAATTAGGTTTCCGTAGCACATCCTTTCACTCTCTGAAGGGAAGAAAGAAAAGCAGTTTATGAACCGCGGTGCCTTCACACCAAGGTTGGAGGGTGTGTGTGTGTGTGTGTATGTGTGTGTGTGTGTAAACTTTTCATCAGGAATCGGGATTAAAATCTCTAGCAAAATATAGCAGGCAGAGCGCCATGCAGTATTTATTTTCCCAATGGAAAGGTAAACAGTGGCAGGAGAAGATGAAAATATTTAGAGAAGAAACTGACCAGACCCAATTAAATGCTTCAAGAAATGCCGGCCTTACGACGACGGGCCAGGGCTGGCAGGCTTCCTTGCAAATGTGACAACACGTGTCACATATACCTGCCTGCCCACCCCCCAGACGCCCCTCCAGCTCACCACCAAGCACTTTCTGGGGGAGCCCACGGCTCACAGAGACCGATAAAGACCCCATAAAGTTCCTACTCTAGTTCAAAGTTTTGCTGGTATTCAAGACGACAATTCTCGGGTTATTTCTCTTCCCTGCCTGTCTTAGGTTGGAATCACTTTCTCATCCGCCCCAATCTATTATTCTCAGCTTCACTCCCACTCCCCTGATTCAGGAACAGCCCACAGTGACACCCTCCACGTAGCCCTGAGTTTTCCCTTCTGATCACCAGCATCCCAACCGGGGCTAACAATAAATCCCCAAACGCTCTTGTTTTAATTACGGATGCTAAAATGGGCCTTTTGGAGAGAACTCCTGTTTGCTCAACACAAACCTCTTGCTCTCTGGCCGTCTTGGGTCTGAATTCCACATTTAAAATTAAATTATGCTTGGGATAATATTGTCTTGAGCTCACAGTTGCTGCCATGGATATTGACAAAGACTTAGCCAGTATTTTAATAAGAAAACAAAACGCCAGAAAAGGCGCCAGAGTTTCCAGGCTGATTATTAAGAAACCGCCTTGGAGGCCAGAGGCTGGCGCTGACTCCATCACAGTTCGTCACACAACTTAAACTTCTTTTGACATCTAGTTATGTCGAAATGTGACTGATCACCTAGGGGTTGGAGCTCCTGAGAGGGAAAAGTTCACTGACAGACAGCCATGCGCGGAGCAGTTCTTAAATGAGAATCAAGAGAAAGTAGCATCCTGGCGACCTGACACTCTGCAGCTGCTACCTGGATCCGTCTAACTCAGGCAGGCCTGTTCTGGTGAGTTCTATTAGCATCTGCATGCTTCTGTCTCATTATCACACATCTGCCCACCTTTATTCCAGGGACGCTGCTTCTCATCTGACAGCTCCGGCGTTGTCAAGAACTGATATTAGGAGAGCAGGGTACAGTGGGCTCGCCGTGTTCACTTTTATTTTCTAAAGACTGGTGTGCGCTTTGACAGTACCACGCCGAGGAGGTAAAGGAGATAATTAACATATCGGGCAGTTCCTAAACAAAGCCAAGGCGCGGATGCGGGGCGCCACCACCACTGCCTGAGCGGGGTCGTTTGTGAGGCCAGGAGATCAAAGCCATTGTCGACCTCAACTCCTGGCCCGCTCCCATCGCAGAGAGCCACAGGCCACAGAGGAGCTTAACTTCTCGACATTTCAGCTTTAAAAAACAAAAACAGAAACTCTTGCTTCCATGTTGATCCGCTGAACCGTCCACAGCCCGACTTCGGGATCTTCCGCGGGAACATCGCACCTCAGCTGTGCCGGATGCTTCCAAACGCGGACACCCGGCTGATGGACGAGAGAGGCGGAGCCCCTGCTTGCCCTCAGTTTCCTCCTGGCCTTAAAACAACTGGCAAATGCGGATGCGTGAATGTAAAACGACAGCCTCGCAGAGCTACATCGAAACTAGGAATCTACCAGTGCACCTGCCACCCCAGAACCAGTGGAGGCGATGCTGAACATGTCAGATCGGAGGGTTCTGGGGTTCCACTCAGTTCCAGTTGCCAAAGGAACTGGCTTTTCCCCTTGCTTGCTGGCTTCTAGCTAGGGGGAAAGGCAGGTGCCTCTGTGTTCAGATAGTTTTGGGTTCTGAAGGGCTGTGAGCATTTCTGAGTTGAGTTCTAGATGTAGACTGAGGTCCTAGGCACCAGAAAGATATAGGATAAAACACCATCCCTCTGAAGGGAGGGAAACCCAGCCCCCTGCTTCCCAGACTCTGTGAACACAGAGCAAACAATAGAATTTGGCAGGGAGGGTGAAAGATGCCTCCCGAGATTCACACCCCGAGGAACCCCAAAAGGGAGCCCCAAATGGCATCCCGGACCGGCCTCAGCCAGCCTGAGAAGCTGGTGTGTGCGGATGCATTTGGAGCCATTTAGGAAACCCCTGGCTTCCCTCCCCGTGTTCACGGCTTTCATCCCTCTGATATTTCTTTGTTCTCCAGCTCGCTGAGGGTTTGTATGGGTTAATGGAAAAATTACTGTTATTTTGCAACAATGCAATCAAAGTCAGTTCAGCAAACCCTGATAAAGTGAGAATAGCTTATTCAGATGAGCTGGCAGGCCTGAACTCACAATTGCAAAGTTTGAATACAAAATAAGATATTCCCCCTTTTTTTTTTTCAGAAAAAAAAAAAAGACAGAATCCGTTGTCATTCATGCTAAAAAGGCATTACAGACTGTCGACACTGTACAGAAAAATAGGAGATGTTGACCTTTTTATTATAGACTTTTCTCTACTGTTGCCCTTCTTTCAGCGGCACATCGCGGCCCCCCTCCCCCCGCCCCCCTCTGCACTCACACACACTCTTTTCAGCTGTATGTTATCTCAAATAATTACCCTCGCTTCTGGCTGTCCCTGGTGACTTCTGCTGCGAAAAAAGCTACTCATTGTCGGAGACTGAAGAGGGATTTCAAACCTGCTTCTTGTGGCCGGGCAACGGCTCTTAATTAACCACTCAGGTATTGGGGAAGCTCCCAGCCCAGCTCGCTTCCATATGGCTGGAACATGTCCTCAGTGATAATCACGGAAGGAAATATTGTATCAAAAAAGAGCTCACACAACCGAAAGCGTGTGCAAATTATTTTTAATGATTCTTCTCTGGTGAGTCGGCTTATTTGTTATTTCAAGCAGAGAGAGAGAGAGAGAGAGAAAGGAAGAGAGAGAGAGAGGGAGAGTAGGGAAGAGAGAGAGAGAGGGAGAGAGAGAACCCAGATCCCCCCAATACACACCCCTCGTGCCGCACCCCATCCCAAATCGGATCCCAGGGCACTGTCAGGAAGAGGGGACCCCTCCCAGCATCGAAGCCCCTCCAGACACCCTAGAAAGCTTTCCTCACCGTGATTTTCATCAGCTTTTGTTTCTATTGGGTGCCTGGCTCTTCTCAAACATACGCACAGACACACACGCCAAATTCACAGAATTTCCACCAAGCAAGTGATTTTATGTGACTGGAGGAGTGAGCCGTCTGGCAGTACTTCACATATTCACACCTCTGGTATTTCTTGCTTTACCAGAAACCGGAGGTGGGGGTCAGGGAACTGGGTGGGAGCGGAGGTGGGGAAGTCTATAAATCTAATTAAAAATGAAGTTGCATTTCCATTTTAAAAAACCACCCGTCCACCAGCATACTGTGTCACTAGACATTATGTACGATTTTACTTTGCGACAGAAACCATTACATTTAAAAATTCATTACAGCAAGGTTAGTTAGACACATGATGGATGCCGCTTTAATCCTGCCATATATTATTACAGTTAAAATGTAAATGATGAAAAATATTTTGTGCTTATCAACATTTATGTGGAAATGGGTTTTACAGTGATATATGGTGTTATATTTCTATTCTTGTGATGGAAAAGAAAGCAGTACAAAAAGACAAAGTGTTTATTAAAACATGGTTACTTGTGATAACATATTTCTGTTGTACATGACTTTAAACATATTCACTGAGGGCATTTGTCCAAAACAACTGTGAAATGTATTTGCTGTGTGCATTGGGCTAAGTTTTTTTCGTCTGGTTACAGCTCTTTTTAATAGACTAATATTAATTCAAAATCATGTAGAACGCTATGAAGTTGGCAGTCTTGTTTCCTTTCTGATGTGGTTAGAAATGTGTATGTGTGTGTGTGTGTGTGTGTGTGTGTGTGTGTGTTTAGAGACACAGGCTCTGGCTATAAAAAGAAGGCTTGCGTGTTTATTTGGTACAACCATCCAGAGGAACGCGAGCCACCCAATTGAATGTTGTTTCCAAAGTGATGTCATCCAGGGCACAGTAAAATCCTATTCAAGTTGTAATTAACATAGTGGAAAAGTAATATCAAACATCACTTTCCAATCAGGTGTACATGAAAAAAATGAAAAGCCCACCTCGGGTCCCTTCGTGGTTCCATCAGGGCACAGGAATGTTTTAGTTGCGACCATGGAAGAATTGATGAGGCCAAGAGCTCTGCAAGCCTCAGATACTGTGCCGGACAGGAAAGTTACCTCCTGACTCTCCTTTTTGCCAAGTTCACTCACAATGTGGTTCCTGCCTCCTGCTCCCCTCCCCTTTTTTCACCAGCTCCAGAACAATAGTACATCCAACTACAAAATGAAATAGAACACAAAAAGAAAATAAACTCTCCTCAGCAACCAAAAAAAAAAAGGAAGAGAAAATTTATTACTAAACCCTATTTAAAGAAAAGGCACATAAGACAAAAGGCCTTCCTACAGACACTCTCCGCTATATCTCCAGTCATTTTAGGACAAGGTGCTTAACATTTCCTCCATGTGTTCATCCCCTGCCCCCCGCAGAATCTTTAAAGTTAGAATATTGTAATAGTGATACCCGCGAATTACATCCATTAAAGGTAGGTCCACTGTACCTGATTTGCTACAGAAATTGTAACTCTTTCTCCCACCTCCTGTTGATGACACATCGTGTAATAGATTTGGAATTGACCAGACTAGGAGATCAGTTGCACCTTTCCCCTTCTTTCATTCTGTGTCCCAAGTGTCCCGGGGGGGCTGCAGTGGGGGGAGGGGGCCGCGGGGGAGGGCAACGTAGGCTTCATGCACATTTCCATCAGGTTTTTTGCCCCGGCTCCTTTTTCTTCTTCTCCTAACATCTGCTCGTAGGAGGATGTCGTTGTGTACATTAGCACTGCAAAGTTTCGCACCCTTCGGGGCTACCTCTGGCACAGGAAGCCAGGACTGGTGAGCCAACGATAATACAGGCCTCGGTATTTCCTATCTCAGCACCTCCCTCACGCTGCTACTGGACCGCCCGGAGTTGTTATCTTTAGGAAGTCCAAGGTGGGGGAGAGGGAGGGCTTATCTGGCTCCCATCCTAGTTACAGACATGAAACTCCTCCCTGTACACCTTGGGAACATTGTCACAGAGGGGTCACATCCGCTCAGATTCGATGCCAGTGACTGAATGGGACCGTGACCTACACCGTCCTTCACCTCCCTTTGTTCGAGGCATAAGACCGACTCAGCTGATTTCCTTCAAAGCACAGGTTATAGAATTTGTGCAAATGTCTTCCCATTTGATCAGGAAGGCAAGAGCCCGCACACCCTCTGCAAGGCACTGTCTTTCCCTTGCATTTCTCCTTATTTTGTTTTCCTTTTACAATTGTTAGTTTTTTATTTTAAACATACACACACACACACACACACACACACACACACACACACGTTCATGCTCAAGGAAACAGGGGCTCTCAAAACAACTCACCCAAAGCAAACCTCTTCAGTTCATTTTCCTGCTTCACACATTTTCCTGAGCCAGGATCCCAGAAGCTGTGGACTGACCTGGGGTTGCCCTATTAAATGTATTTATTTCTCAGAGCTGAAGAATATTTGCTGAAAGCTGGATTATCACTTGGTAGACCACCAGCAGCTGTTGAAAACCAGGGCATAAAAGCTTGTTTATGTCTTTAATGGCCCACTTAATGTTGGAGCAAGTATGTTATTCATAATAAAATGCCAAGGAATAATCTTAATACCCCAATGCATGGCGCTAGTGAATTAAGAAACATCTGCTATGTCATAAAAGAACATTTTATTGGGGGTCTACATTAAAAACATGATTCCATGGAGTTCTACTCATTTATATTGTACACAACAAATTATGATGTCTTGAAGTAATTATACTTTACAATTAAACCTACAAGGGCCACTCTTGGAAAAAAAAAAAAAATCCTGCCCGGTCTTCATCATTCAAGATCATTTAAGCACATATTGTGGCCTTCCTTGCCTCGATATATTTCACCAAAGCAATGTTTAAAATCTCCCTTGGCATTTGTGCCTTTCCAGGCAGATAACCAAGCTGAATAAGACTCCTGAAATCACCACTGCAGAAGAAAACAGCTATTTGGATTCAAGAAGAAAAGTGTAAAAAAATAAGTCATTTCTGCCTGTCTCTTGTCTGACTCTGACTTGGGAGCTTATTTTCATGTTACTTGAGGGAGGAAGATTTGGAACCTGGGCCTAGTTGCAGATAAAGAGGATGACCCCATGCCCACCCCCCCCAGGCTTTGTGTGTGTGTGTGTGTGTGTGTGTGAGGCAGGGGCAGAGAAGTACTCCCCCAGAGGCAGAGATGCCAGGAGCCAGGGACAGAGTGGCCCTAGAGATGTCCCCGAAGGCAGGAAGGTGCTGAAGGGACAGGGTGTGGCCAGGCCGATCCCAGCCCCTCCGCCCTCTGCTCCAGATGGCGTCTGTCTTCCACACACCCGTTATCACACCAGGAAGCCGTGTGTCACCACTTCCATGCCCAACACCACTCACGAGTCCAGGGACAAGTCTATTGCTTCCTGGAGCTGGGTCCTCAGAAAGGCATACGATGTAGCAAGAGGAAAGAGGAGTTATTTTAAAAGCTAGCTGCAGGGCAGGCTGGTTGTCCAAGGATAGTGTCTCTTGACCTGGGCTGCTTTGGGGAATAACCTGGGCAAATTACCTGTGGCAGACTCTAACCCCAGGGGTTCGGTTGCATTGGTCTAAGATGCCCTCCCCAGCAACACACGCGCGCACACACACACACACACTCACACTCACATGCCTTGGTAATTTTTTAAAGCTCTCCCCATACATTCTCATGTGTATCCAGGGACAAAAACTCCTGCTTTAGGGAGATAGGATTTCTTTAAAAGATGGGTGGCATTTTCATGAGGCCAACACCTCCATAAGCTTTTTCTTTGTTTTGGAAAGTGAGGCTGCCTGAGGTAAGTGGGGATGTTAAATATTAAACGGTGCTGTAGACAACAGTATGGCGTTTCCTCAAAAAATTAAACATAGAATTAACATATGATCCAGGATTTCTACTTTGGGGTAGAATTGAAAGCAGGGTCCTGAGAAGGTGTTGGTACACCGATGTTCACAGCAACATTATTCACAGTAGCCAAAAGTAGAAGCAATCCGGTGCCTATCGGTGGATGGATGGATAAACAAAAGGTGGTCTATCCATACAATGGAATATTAGTCAGCCTTAGAAAGGAAGGAACTTCTGACACATGTTATTGATACAACACGGAAGAAACTCGAGGACGTTAGGCTGAGTGAAAAAAGCCGGTCACAGAAAGACAAGTACTGTGTGATTCCACTTATCTGAGGTACCTAGAGTAGCTAAATTCATAGAGACAAAAAGTGGAATGGTGGTTACCAGGGCCTGTGGGGAAGGGGGATGAGAGAGTTATTGTTTAATGGGGACAGAGTTTCAGTTCGAGGAGATGAGACGCTATGGAGACAGATGGTGATGCTAACGGCACAACAGCGTGAATGAACTTAATGCTACTGAATTGTAGACTTAAAAAGTGGCTAAGATGGTAAATTTTGCTATGTTTATTTCACCACAGTTTTTTTAAATGTTAAAAGTGAGGCTGCCTGGGCTACTCTGGAGCTAATGACTCTGCATAGTAAAGTCACACAAGTAACACTAACTTTGGTCTCCGTAAAGGACCAGTTAGTATGTATTTCAGGCTTTGTCAATCAAATCTGTTGCAAATACTCACCTCCACTGTAGACGCACAAAAGCAGCTAAAGATAATGCGTACATGAATGAGTATAGTTGGATTCCAATAAGACTTTATTTATGGACACTGAAATTTGAATTTTGTCACAAGTCACGAAATATTATTCTTTTGTGATTTTTTTCAATCATTTAAAAATGTAAATGTAAGAACCATTCTCGGCATGGCAGGCCATACCAAAACAGGGCTGGATGTGCCCAAAGATCATGCCAACCACTTATCTGGACTCTACTCCTGGCACCCAGGACCCTAGGATTTTCCATGCCCGGGCCCATTTCCAGGGCTGCTCAGACCTGCTCCCCAAGGGCTAAGTGCGCCACAGCCCTAGGCTGTATGTGGAGACCACGGATGGAGACCGGACGTGAGTCCAGAAAAGTGAGGGAGAGCCTCTCCCACCCACCCCCACTCCTCCCCCCACCCCCAGGGGTTTCAGGGACTACGGCAGGGAGAGGAAGGAGGTGAGCTGCAGACCTAACTACGAGGAGCTAAGGTTCTCAATTCAAAGCCTCCTTCCAGGTGGTTGCCAAGTTCTCTTTGTCAAGGTAGGTGGGTAGAACATTTGCAAATATGTTGATATTTAGAATATTTAAAACTTTTAAGTCATGGGACTTCCAGTAAGTGGACCTCCTTCTATTTGTGTCCCAGGCTGTGTAAAAGTTAAGAGTGGGCCCAACCCCTGTCATTCTGCACTAGGGTCTGCTTCTCAGAGCAGAGGGGGTAATGGCACTTTGGAGGATGATAGGAACGGTGCTGAGCAGGGAGGGGGGCATGGTGGCAGGTGCCAGCTTGGCACAGGGCTTCAGAGAGACAGAAAGAGGGGACCATCCTCAGGAGTCCTCAGACCTCTTGGTGAGCAACTGGCCCTTCCTCAGAGATGGATGCTTAAGCCTTTTTATTTCGATATTGAAGAAAGTGGGAGCACTAAAGGATGTGGGCACACTTGGGGCTCCAGGGGGATCCTCGGGTTCTCAGCATCCTCATCGGAGGCTGCCCATCTGCAGCTGGCCGGCTGCAAGTCTAGTGAGTTGCAGTCAGAGGCTTCACTCCCCACACGCAGCACCACCATGGACCTCTCTCCATCCTTTTCTGCCTAGCTCATCTTTTAATTCTTTAAGTGCGATTAAAGCTTCTGTCCAATGGCCAGCCTTTGCCCAGACAGAAGCTGGCAACGAAGAGGGAAGACGCATCTGTAAAACTGCTCCAGAGACGGATCCCTGCTGCACGAAGTGAAGTGCTGTGTGGACCAGACACACACAGCACAAAGGCAGGAGTGGAAACATCCCAGTGGTCCCCTTGGCCTTCCTGCCACCAGAGCCAGTGTAAACAGTATAGACGCCATGATGGGACGGGGCCAAGCAGGCCACCGGAAAGGTGGCCTTAATACACACTCATGGAAGAGGGTCCACATTGCAGCCAAATACAGTGCAGGCACCTGATGGGTTTACTAAAAAACAAAAACAAGCAAGCAAGCAAACAAACCAACTTTCCATGCCACCCAGGTCCTGTAGAATCCAGAGCACACCTCTAGCCTGCACTCGAGGCCTCTGTGACCTGGCCCCAATCCTGCATCTCCAGCCTCATCTCCCATGGGGTCACCATACTCTCCTCCAGCTGGATTCATCCACTCACAGTTTCCCAAGCCAGCCTGGTGTTTTCCAGCCTCCGTCCCTTTGTTCATACCATCCTAACCTCTTAGAATTCCTCCTATTTTCAACTTCACCTTTCAGAACCTCTAGGTCCCAGCTTGCTCATCAAACAAGGATTTCATCTCTTCTTCCTTTGTTTGAACCTCAGGGTCAGCGCTCCATCATCTGCTTTGGGTCTGACAGTTAAACCAGACAATGATTCTACCTGTGTGACCTTGGGGACCTGTATGGCCTCTCAGAATTTTAGTTTCCTCCTCTGTAAAATTGGAATGTTGCTAGATCTGCTAGCATCGTATGTTGTCTGAGGATTCAGGGACAGGAGTCATCCTATCTGGCTCAGTCAATGGCGGCCACCATCATTAGTAGAGTTAGATGGGTACCTACCAGGATTCCCTGGACGGCAGGCAACTTTAGGGTGAGGACTGAGCCTAATGCACCTCGTAGGTGAGTCACATTGATGGACCCTTAATAAGCAGTTGCTCCCTTGAATTCCACTTCATATTCTTGGATAAGCCTTACCAGATGACAAGGCATGGATCCTTCCACTAATACGACTCCTCTTGCTCCCCAAGAAAGGGTTCTGCTCTGCTACCTCCCCAACCCTCTCCTTTCTCCTCACTCCTGCATTCTAGGGCAGTATTTCCCAAATCTAATTTGCATGTCTCTGCTAGGATTTTTGACATATTCCAATGCATTAGTCAGGTTTAAATGTATCTGCATTCAACAGCCCCCAAATAACAGTGGTTTTTAAAAAGAGAGAATGGGGGACTTCCCTGGTGGCGCAGTGGTTAAGAGTCCGCCTGCCAATGCAGGGGACACGGGTTCGAGCCCTGGTCCGGGAAGATCCCACATGCCGCGGAGCAACTAAGCCCATGCGCCACAACTACTGAGCCTGCGCTCTAGAGCCCATGAGCCACAACTACTGAGCCCACGCGCCACAACTACTGAAGCCTGCGCACCTACAGCCCGTGCTCCGCAACAAGAGAAGCCACTGCAATGAGAAGCCCGCGCACCGCAACGACGAGTAGCCACCGCTCGCCACAACTAGAGAAAGCCCGTGTGCAGCAACGAAGACCCAATGCAGCCAAAAATATAAATAAATAAATAAATAAATTTATAAAAGGAGAGAATGAATGTCTCCCTCCTTTCCAGAAGTGTGGAAATAATCAATCCAGGGCATAGTGCGGTGATAGAAAGGCAGGCCCCTTCTTTCTTGCTGCTCTTCACTGGGTGGCTGCCATTCCAGAACCATCATGGATCCTGGAGCTACAGCAAGAAGTAGGAGGGGACAAAAAACAGGGCCACTTCCTTTAAGGACACAGCTCAGAAATTGTATATACTAGTGCTGTTTGTAATTGGTTGGCCAGAGCCACATGGCTATATTTAGCTGCGAGGGACCCAGGATTACCTAGGGTTTATTCTAGATGGACAAATGTCCAGTGAAAAACTGGGGCTCTCTTTCAGAGGAAGAAAGTGAGAATGGTAACTGGGGACAGGGAGAAGCTTCTACCCTATTGTGAAATACCTGTATTGTTATTTCTTTTACTTTAAGCTTATTATAAGTTTATCAAAGTAATACAGGCACGTAACTGAAACAGTTAAATAATGCTAAAAGGTTTATAATGGAAAGATAACATTTTTCACTACTCACCCCAATCCACCACTCCAGAAGCATCAATTTTAATTCTTTTAGAAGTTTCTTCAGGCATTAACCTCCACATTTCTTACATAATATGATGGTACAGCTATCTCTTGATTGATTAATTTTAGGCTTTTTATATTGACTTTCTTTGGTAAATAAGGATTTGGCTTTCTTTCTCTCAAACACACACAAACACACACACACACACAAACACACACACACTCCTGCCCTGCCTCCTCTCCCCCAGATCTTCCCAACAGGATGATATAAAATTTTCCAGTTAAATCAACATCCAATATTTTTATTATTTTGACAGTGCAAATATCATTCAATGTTGAGCCTAATGGAGCTGCCATAATTACGTTTCCTTTTTGGGAAATGTATCTCTTCTTGGAATCAATAATCATCTATTTTTTTTTCATTTTCATAGTTTAAAAAAACTATTTTTTTTGCCTTCCCAGCTTGTGGGATCTCAGTTCCCCGACCAGGTATTGAACCCGGACCACGGCTGTGAACGCCCAGAATCCTAACCACTGGGCCACCAGGGAACTCCCCCCAAAAAACCATTTTAAATTCCCCCCATTGCCTCCATTAGCTGATTAATAAAAATTATCCATGTATCAATATATCAGATCATCTATTTTTTTTTCTTAGAGATTCTCCTTCTGGAGCCCTCTGTCTTCCTGATCCAATCTGGACCAGTTATACCACACTGGTATATGCCTGTTGATATTCCCTTGTCCCAGAATTCTCTTTGCTTCTTTCATGTGTTATATTTCTTTCCTGGATCCCAAGCTTCCTTCTTTGATGAGGTATATCCTCTAGTCACTTCCTGGGAAGGCGTCCATGCGAGGTTAATGCTCTGTCTGTGAGATGCCTTGATTCTACCTCAACACTTGGTATTTGAGCTGGAAACAGAATCCTAGGTTGAAAATTCATTGTCATTCAGTGTGTTGAAGACTGTATCTCCCCTCTCTTGGTGTTAACAATCTCATTCCGTTATTCCTCCCAGTCTTGTGAGCGTAACATGCTTTCTTTTCTTCTCTCTAAAAGTCTTAGGGTATCTCTCATTGGTGTTCTGGGATACCATGCTGATGAGCCTTGGGTGGACCTTTTAAAATTCACTGTGCTGAGAGGGACTTCCCTGGCAGTCCAGTGGTTAAGACCCTGCACGTCCACTGCAGAGAGCACGGGTTCAATGCCTGATCGAAGAACTAAGATCCTGCATGCGGCACGGTGCGGCCAAAGAAAGGAAAATGTGCTGAACTCTGAGTGGCTCCTCTGAACCCACACAAGAAAACTCACGTCCTTCAGTTCTGCAATTCTTTCCTATGTTATTTCCTTGATAAATTTCACTCCTCCATTTTGTGTTCTCTATTCTTTCTTTCTAGGAGGTCCGATAGTCAGACGTCAGAGCTCACAGTTAGGTTTTATAATTTTTAAAATATTTTCTTTCCATTTTTAGTCTCTTTTCTTACTGAAATGTTTCATTAACTGTACCTTCCAACCCATAAATTGTATTTCTTATTTCTTTGAGTTCATAGAGTTCTTTCTTCTTTGTTCTTTGAACCTTAAAAGCAATAGTATCCTGTTCTTGTTTCAAGGATACAATATATTTTCATCTCTCTGTGAATACTAATTATAATATTGTGACATTTTCTTTTATTCCTTGCATTATTTCTCATACCTCAGAATTTCTTTCCTTCTGATTTCTTGTTTGGTCTCTGTCTTTCTTGGTTGGGGTGTTCTTTTACCATCTGTGAATCCTTTGCAGTCATTTTGAGTTTAAGAGTGCAGCGCTAACAAAATTATTGACTGAAGGATTCCTGTATCTGAGAGACCGTGTTGACAGGTAGGTGATTAGATGGCAAACCAGCTTTTTAGTGTGGTCCTATGTATTTCCTCTGGCTCCAGGTTCTCCAGAGAGGAACCGTCCACCCCTTCACCTTCTACTTTTGGGTTATCAGCCTGATAGTACATTCTGGGCAAAGAAAGTGCACGGCAAGGCTGCACTGTACAGTCAGACTGGCTTTCACTTAATCCACATCTTTCTCTTACAGTACCTCGTTCTCATTCTAACTCGGTTATCTCTTCTATATCAGCTTTCTGTTTTAACATATTATGGGTAAGCATCACAGATGGCTTCAAGTTTCAGTAGAGATGGAGACTATTTGGGTTTCTCATTCTTGCAGATATTCTTGCAGATTCACATGAGAAGAGAAGGGGGAAGGAAAGTACCCTATTATCTTCATTCTGGAAAGTACTATGTTATTGTTTAATTTATATTTGTCTCTGTATTTGATTCATTCTTTTCACTTAACTACGTTCATTCAAAAGGGAAATTTATATCACTATTGCAAAATGACCAACTGGAAAGAAACTATAAAAATAAAGAACAAATAAAATAACACTATTAATTCTAGCAAGGTACTATTGCCTGCTGAAGGTTTTGGGCTTTGTTAAAGAGGCAGGCTAGCAAGTATTAGAAAGACGTTACTAATAGAAAGACATATGAATTAGAAAGAGATACTAATATCATAACAGCACAAAAAAGAATAAAATAATGCCATTTGCAGCAACATGGATGAGCCTAGAGATTATCATACTAAGTGAAGTAACATGACAGAGAAAGACAAATATCATATGATATCACTTATATGTGGAATCTAAAGAAATTATACAAGTAAACTTATTTACAAAACAGAAGTAAACTCACAGACATAGAAAACAAATGTATGGCTACCAAAGAGGAAAGAAGGCAGGGGAGGGCTAAATTAGGAGTATGGGATTAACAGATACACACTACTATATGTAAAATAAACAACAAGGTCCCTCTGTATAACACAGGGAACTATATTCAATATCTTGTAATAACCTATAATGGAAAAGAATCTGAAAAAATATATATATATAGCTGAATCACTTTGCTGTACACCTGAAATGAACACATTGTAAATCGACTATACTTCAATTAAAAAAATAAATAAATAAATAAATAAGAAAGAGATGCTAATACCAAATGGAGACATTATCCTTTTGTTAACCAAACAGACCAGAAAAAAAACCCCAAAATGGGAATAACTGACCCGGTCCATAATTCAAGTTTATTTAACACTGTGTCCCTTACCACTCCCCTACAGATCTCTGCATAGCTTTCTTGTCATTGTTCAAATTTCAGCTCAAACTTCTTCTCGGAGAGTCTTCCCTGACTACTCCCACTAATATAACCTCTAGACATATCTCACTACCCTGTTTTCTTTGATTTATTAACACTTATTGCTATTTCAAATGACTCTTTGTTTACTTGTTCATATTCTGTCCCTTCCACACCCCTGCTGGAATGTGTCACGAGAACAGAGAGTTGTCTGCCCCATTCACCCAATATATCCATGCCTAAAATAAAGATGGACACATAGTAGATGCTCAATAAATATCTATGAATTGAATAAATGCAGGAATAAAAAATAATAAGAACCAAGTTTACGATTCAGTCTTAGTCTTTTGCACATTCTCAGCCCTCCAACAGTCCTGCTTTTTCTCTCCCTGCCTCTTTCTTCTCTTCTCTCATCCTTCTCCTCTGTCATCAGGTTTCAACCACTAGGCTCACTCCTATGTGATGGAAAGAGAAGTCATTTTTAAACGGCGGCTGAAACCAAGTTGAAATGTGCTGACAGCCTTCCCAACACCTCTCAACGTCTCTCATGAGGACCAACATCTCACAATGGCAGATGCTGGTCAATTAGGCAGAAATACTTTCATCTTAAAAAAGAGAGAAAAAAAGGACTTTAAAGACCCAAAGGTATTTTTGGCTGACATAAGTGTAATTAATTTTTTCACAAGACAAAATGGACAGAAAATGAATGCCATTAAGAGATGAGTTTTTAGGCTGTCAAACCAACAAATCAATTCAGGGAAAACAGCCGAATGACATGTTTTCTTTTTCCCCCCCTCACAGTTTTTATTTTCTTTCAATAAAGTTTACAGTGAAAAGTAGAGAGAGTTTACATAAAATTTTTGATTTCCAGTTAGTCTTATCAAATGGGGTGATCTAAGTGCATTGGCCAGATTCCATCGTCTGGATATCATCATGGAAGCTGAGTAGTGCCCACCCATTTGTGTGGGGCATGGCATCTCGAGTTTGCCAAACTCCTCGCCTGGCCTGCATCAGGGCAAGTGCTAAGTGCTAGGTCTTACTCCTCTCCACGTCCCCTACAAGACGGAACTAAGTACCAGGTACACAGGCAGTGCTCAATAATTGTAGGATAGTTGGATAAAGTTCCTTGTATTTTCCCTCCTTGCAATCAATCTATTGACTCTCATGCATTGGTACCTTTATGAAAATTTCCATTTTCTCAGCCTAAGGGGGTTCCCCTTAATCAATAAGACATCTCTCTAAATTTGTTTATAAATAACATCTTCAACCAGAAATAAAATAGACATTATTTTAAAAACCCAAAATTGAAACCATTACTCTGTGTTGCCATAACCAGACTGACAAACACTTTACTGCAGAGGATGCCATTTTCAATGCAGAAAGGACTTTATTTCCTCTCCGATTAACAAACATAGAAACATATTCTCTAAAATAAGGTAAGTGCCTGTGCTCACTCATAGGCCAGATCGCTAGATCACGCTGCATCTGGAGGTCAGAGGCTCTCCCAGGCAATGAAGAGAGCTGGCCAAACAATGGCATTTCCACGGTGACTGCAGGGGGCTCTGGGTTCTGTGTGTGCTCCCTCCACACAGGCCCACCTCTCTCTGAATGAGTGAGTAGAAGGTCATATGGACTTGAAGAAGTGGGTCAGTGGGAAAAACTGCAGGTGATTACAGGGCTTTTTTTGAACATTAGCCAGTGAGAAAGTGAGCCACTATCCTTCTCCTGTAGAATAATTTCCGCTATTGAGAGACAGTGTGCAAATTTATTTAAGGTAATTTTAAAGAAAAATGACTTGGCAAACATCAGGAAATGTCAGAGTCTTCTCTTTAATTAAACACCTCCTTATGGAGGCGAATTTGCTCACTGTTCTGAATACTGAGCTGGAGTCAGGGGGGCTTGTGTCTACTTTGTGATTGTAGTATGTGCAATAAGACATAACAAATTAATAATAGCTGATGAAATTTTGCAAGTGATTGACCCTTTCATATATAAAGAAGAGTTGGTTCTTAGTAATCCATAGAACAGTGTCACTGACTCATTTGCCTTTCTGAGCAGGAGAGAAAAAGATGTGGTTATCATATATCAGGAATTTCACATAACCCAAAGTCCAGGTTATCATTGCCAAAAAATGTACTGAGTAATTGTTCCCAATGTACTATTATTAGACTTGATCTGTTCCATTACTATAGAAATTAACTTCTCTGCCCCCAATTTTTTAAGGTTAGTCAAAACCTGGGTCCAGGGGCTTCCCTGGTGGCACAGTGGTTAAGAATCCACCTGCCAATGCAGGGGACACGGGTTCGAGCCTTGGTCCGGGAAGATCCCACATGCCGCGGAGCAGCTAAGGCCGTGCGCCACAGCTACTGAGCCTGCGCTCTAGAGCCCGCGAGCCACAGCTACTGAAACCCGTGCGCCTACAGCCTGTGCTCTGCAACAAGAGAAGCCACCGCAATGAGAAGCCCACGCACCGCAATGATGCTCACCGCAACTAGAGAAAGCCCACGCGCAGCAACAAAGACCCAACGCAGCCAAAAAACAAAACAGAAAACAAAACAAAACAAAAAACCTGGGTCCACCCATGGAAGCATGATTTCATACATGTCTTAACAGAAAACAAAATGTTAAACACCACTGCTCTTTTTCATAAAGGCAGAGCATTTGCCAGTTATCATTTTTACATTACCCATTATGTTATCATGTCTCTTATGTAAGAATCTATGCAATAAATTTCTCCAAGAATTTAATGTCAGGAAAAATGTTTTTCTCCAGATAAATTTATATGGCTCCTTTCGATCAGATCCTGAGATGAACTACAAAGTTCATCTTCTTGGCTCTTTTGCCATCTGCCAGTAAGCCTGGAGTTTCAAATTTCATATCACCTTGCAGTTGAATGCAGTAAAATGAACACTAAATCCGGACCCTAAAGATCTGGCTTCTAGACTTAGTTCTATCACTTATAAGTTGCATGTGCCTTGAAAAATTTACTTAACTTGCCTGAGCCTCGGTTTCCATATCTGTCCAATGATAATAATAATATCTGCCACCCTAGGATTTGGCAGACATTCTTGGTTGCCTACTTACCGGTCATCCCCCACTTTTTCTCTTGATAGCAGAAGTCCTGTATTATTCTGAGATCCCAATGGAAATGTGCTCAGGAAAGGCGGACACAGTTCTAGTGAGTGAGTCATCATTGGTCATTGCCAACTATGGTAATCCCAGCCTCCTTTCCCTGAGATTGCTTAATACTTGAGCATTCTACTTCTAGTCATCATAAGTAGCTTACCTGTTACTTTGAATAATTATACATCAAAACATTTTGAAAAACTATGAAAAGTTATGATAATTATTATGTTTATTCCCAGTGCATCTATTTCTCCTTTTATCTACAAGCTTCTTGACTGCTCACTTTTTATCTGTTTTCCCTATACTGGTTTAAGTGATTTTATGGAAAGTCAGCTCTAGTAATTCTTATTGTTATTTGTTATTGCTATTGATGTTATATAGTATAGCTACTACTCATTGACAATTAATCATGAGGTTAGTATTGTACTGAGTGCTTTATGTACACTATCTCATTTAATCAACACAAGAACCCTAGGAGAGAGACATTATAATCATCTCCATTTATAGATGAGTAAATTGAAGCTCACAGAGGTGAGGGAACTTGCCCAAGGTCACACAACCAGCAAGCAACAAAGATCCAGTCTGAATGATGTTGGAGGTTGTATACTTAACCAAATTCTCAAATATCACTCATTTGGGAGGTGAAAGTGACAAATCAATCAATCTATCAATAAGGAACATACATCTTAGACACCAAGCCTTTTTTTTTTTTTTTTAACATCTTTATTGGAGTATCATTGCTTTACAATGGTGTGTTAGTTTCTGCTTCATAACAAAGTGAATCAGTTATAACCAAGCCTTTTTATAACACCAAACCCAAGCGTGATTCATCCAAGGATTTCAAGAAGGCTCAGCCTGCCCACCTTTGCACCTCTGCCATGTTAAACACTAGAACTTCTTACCACCCAGTTTCCGCCATTAAAACTTGGCAGCCAACTGAGCAGGTCAGGTAGAATCTGTGAGACAGGAAGGGAGAAATCCAGACTTTTTCAACAAGACAAAGAAAATAAAAAGGGCGGAGGGGTGGGAAAGGCAAATCAGGTTCACCATTTTCTCACAAGTCCCAAACATTACAGTACAAATCTCAGAACTGGTTAAGGTCAGTTAGTGGTGAACAAAATTCTCACTATGCTGACATCACAACCATACATCTTTTGCATGGTTGATGAACCCACCTGGTGTAGAGGGCTGTCGAGAATGTATCAGTTAGCTCAGATATTTAGTGGCTTGACAAGAAATCCTTATCATAAGCAGGATGACATGGGCATCTTCAAGAAGGTGCTGAGAGAGAAGTTTTCCATCAGACTCATCTGAATGAGAAATCCCTCCCCAAAGAAATGTTCGTCAGACTCCATTTCGACAGATGACAAGGCAAAAGGAGGAATTGTATTGAGTGAGTCTGAAATCGTCTACCACACCAAGGTCACATTCTCTTCTTAAAGGGTTGTTGTCGTTCAGTGTGTCATCAACTGTCCTCAAGCAAAATCACCAGCCTCGAAGCAGTGGGAAGTCGGAGACTGGGCGAGTCGAGATTCAGAAGCTCTAAGCAGAGGTGATGGGTGAAATTAGTCTCCTGTGTCTAAAACAAACGTCAGGGCACGTGCTCAAGAAGCTGACTCAGTCCCAAAGGCACAGTCAGGTGCCAAGAGGGCTTAAAAGCCAATAGGAGACCAGTGGCCTCTTGAAACGGGGCTCAGGAGAGTGTGGCCCGGAGCTTGTGCTGACAACATAGCGAAGGCTCCTAAGAGTGCGAGGGAGGAAAGTGGGTTGCCCTGGGGAGAAGTTTCTGGTAGCAGCCCTGTCCGAGGCCACAGTGCTGGCATGTACATGCTCTCCTAGAAGGATGTGGTACGATCCAGAGTGTGGGTGGAACCTTGCACTGGTGACCGGGAAGGTCAGGAGGCTCTGGACAGCTTTAGGGAAACACCCTTAAATGAGGCCCCAAATAGACTTTTTCCACCTGTCTCTTATCACCAAGCATCTGTTTGTTCAGCCGTCATCTTTTTTGTGAGAAGACCCTTCTTACTTTGAGATAAAAAGCTCGTGCCCTGGTCCCCTCCTCCACCCAGCCTTTTGCACAGTGCCCACCCCAGTCTTTTCCATTCCTGCCACGCCCAAGAACCGGAAGACAATGCTTTGACCGAGTTGTCCGCGTTCCACCCAGGTTGGCCATTCACCGTTGAGACATCATGGGGCACCATGGAGTGCCAGGACCCACAGAGTTCAAAGTTGCCTCTGTTATCCCCTGTTTAGGTCAAGCAAAGGAGCTCTTGTAATTCAGAGAGCGCCTATACTCAGAGGCATTGCACAGTCTCATTACCATTAATTTTTGCATATTTAACTACAGTTTTTAATTAGATGGTATTTTATTATTCATGCACATAATTTGAGTCCAAGTCGGGCTGCTCTCTTGGAGGAAAGGAAAAAAAAAAAAAGAGGAGGGGGTGCAATTCTTGTGAATTGGAAGTTGGTCTCGGCACTCCTTCTTGACTGGTGAGCGAGCATGGCAGACTGTAAGTCTATAATGGTTCTCTTTTAATTTTGCTAATAGCTATCATGTTATGTACCTTTATAAATTTGTTAAATTCCGAGTGCTGGGAGTTGTCTCTGTATGCGGTAACTGTAAATAGTTTACTCTGTTTGGTTTGCACAGACAAACTGTTTATTCAGGCTCCTTGATGTATTATTAAAATGGGTAATGGGCCCCTGGGAAACCATCTAGTTCTATGCCTTCATTTGCAGAATAAACCATGCGTTGTTTTCATCTTTACTCATGATTGTTAATGGCACTGATGATGAGATGGGTGGATTTTTTTTCTCCGCTGCCTTTATCAGCACTGTTTTATTATGCAAGCAAAATGGCCAGGCTGCTGATTTTGTCTGAGGTTTTCAATTAGTCATTTGACTGAACACATCTGTGCTGGCATCCACCCAGAGCCGGACTGCAGCTATTACCGGTTTACACCTGCTGAACCATGGCCATAAATGCGGATGGGAATAAACCTAAATTGGCCTTTTAGATATGGTTGAAAAGTTGTAATGTTGCAGTGTTTTATAGCGGTGTCAGGAAGGTGTGAACTTTTCCGCCTTTAAGGCCTAAGAACCTGCCACGAAATTCCACTCCACTCAAATGACTCACTTAGAGGTTGGTTATTAATATCTGTTTGCCGTTTTGCAGCCCCGATGACTTAATCGGCTGACGTGAAGTAGATAAGATTATATTTGTACCGCAGCTGGGAATGGTCGAGGTTTAATTGTGTTGGTAAACAGAGCCCAGCGGCTGCTTTGGAATCTCTGCCGATGCCTTGGAATTATTCCTCAGCAGTTTGGAACGTGACTCTTACATCTTCCACTGAAATGAAAATTGCTTCCTGGCAGAGCAGAGGCCTCGGTGCTGGAACTGGAGGTGTGGTATTACTTTAATACTCCAAAGAATCTGTCATTTACAGTGGAGGAGGAAACCGGGGTAAATTTCTGCAAAATCAAATGCAATCTCCTCACTGCTAAGTGCTCGTGTGTTTTAGGAGAGACGTTGCTAATTGCTAAATATCTAGAAGTCCCCTTGGTTGGTCCTCAGGAGCCCCAAGGGTCAGTAAGCCAGGCTGCTGAGAGCAGTTGCCAGGTCACTGAGAAAAAGATCTCCTTTGGCTCCTGGGGTTCTCCGACGTTTGTGGAAGCAGCAACATTTATGTTGGATCCAACAGGTTCACTGGGGACTGGAATAAAAACATTTCCCTCACTGTGGGAAAATCCTGAACAATGTTTCAGACTTTCAGGATGACAAAAGAGATTGGCATTGCAGCCAGAATGGAAGTGCTGGCCATGACACCATCTCTGCCCCCGAGGGAGTAAGCTTTTGTTAGTTTCACTCTAGCCATGTGAATGTATGGCTACCATATTTTACCCCTAATAAGCATCAATGCCTCTGTGCTGAACCCTTAAAATCTGGTTTCTATGGAAAGACCCTGTTTCTTTATTACCCCTTCCTCTCTATCAGAGGCCACCAGCTCTCACTATTTTCCTGACTATGAGATGAGCTTATCTAGTTTGTAAGTAAGGATCCAATCTTCCACTTGGTTCATACCAGCCAAGTTCATTTCTCTGAGCTTTAGTCTTTGTTGTTTGTTTTTACTTTTCCAGTGAATACCTGAGGCAGATCCAAGCCATTGCTAATCATCATCATCTCATCCCATCCCACATTTACTGGGCCTATGAGAAAAATCTATGCAATGAACACTATGTAACACATCCGATTTTAGGAGATTTACTTGCATTAATGCTTTAAGTCTTCATAACAGCCCTATGAGCAAGGTGATATTATTGTCACTCCCATTTCACAGATGAGGAAACTAAGGCAAAAAGAGATCAAGAAACTTGCCTAAGATCACACTATGAGTAAAGGAAGGAGACAAGATTCATGGCAGGCAGTCTGGGCCAAAAAAAAAACAACCCGCAAACACCTATGTTTCTAACCATTAGACTACACAGCCACTTAGCATTAGAAAGAGTTTCTCAAGCCATGGGTTTGAAATAGCAAGCTGAGATCTTGCTGGAAGAGTTGCGTGGGTTGAAACTCTTTTTGCACCCATACCCCTTATTGGTAGATATTTAGGTTGTCCCAGTTTTTCCAATGTTTTAATAACATCTTTTCCATCTCCTTGGGCACACATGGACATATTTAGAAGTGGATTTGCACAATTATAGGTCATGCACACTTGAATTTTTACTAGGTGTTGCCACTCACCCTCTAAATGGTCAAACCAATTTACACACCTACCAGCAGTGTATGGCAGGAGCTGTTTCCCATACCCTTGCCAAGAGTTTGATATTATCAAAGTCTTCTAGTTTTGCCAATCCAAATGTATTTTTCAAGGTTGAGATTTTCAGCTGTTTGTGAAACTAAACCTTCAGACTTGCTATTTGTGAAGTTAAGCCTCTGTCTCTCAGCCGCCACCATCCTCACTCCCACCTTGGCATCCAGATAAATAAAGAAGCTCTAGGTTCTTTCAGATACTAGTCAAGACACAAAATCTTTTCTCCTCTGGTTGTATAGATCCAATATCAGAATAACTAGTTGTACTGCAGCATTTTTCAGCCTCAAAACTTCACAAATAGCATGTTGATAGGAAACAGTGTGATAATTAAGTGTACAGGCTCTGGGCTTAGACTGCCTGGGGTCAGATTATGTAGCTTACCACTTCCTACCTGTAAGGCCTTGCTAAGTGATCCTTCCTATGTCTCAGTTTTCTCATCTGTAAAATGGGAATGCTTGTAACACCATCCTCGTAAAGTTGTTGCGAAGACTAACATTTAAATAAAATATGCATAGCACTGAGAAAGCTGCCCGGTTTATAGTAAATGTTGTTTTGTCCATTATAAACTCTATCTAACAACTGGACCTAACGGGCTAGTGAACAGAGAATATATTATTCTCTCTTGTTTGAGAGAGAGTAATATATTCTCTGTTCACTAGCCTATTAAAAGCATCTTTTTTAAGATTATAGCGTTTGAAATGGTAGGAACTGTTATGGTTATTGAGCCCAACCCTTTCTAATAGCCACGAGCCACTTGCCATCAAGGGCCATGCCTTTTTCCATTCCCCAGCGCCCAACCCAGTGCTTGGTACCTAGTGGGTGTTTAGTAAATGATAGCTAAACGGATGGACAGACAGACAGACACACCATGGTTCATTGGCCTCAATAGGCAAAATCTGTACTTGTTCAAAATGCAAATGCCCAGGCCCCAAGCTAGACTCACTGGATCAGAATCTCTTGGGTGGGGCCCTGGAATCTGCATTTTGACCGGCTTCCCCCATAATTCTGACATACTAAAGCTTTGGGTGTAAGACAGGAGATAATCCCGGCTCTAGAGAAAATTATTTCCAGCTCCTGGTACGATTCCTTCCACATAGTTGGTATTTGATAAATATTGTTGATGAATGAATTAAACGTCTCAGGTGGTAATTAGAGCATTTTCTCGCTCACGTGAAAATCTCTAGAGCTCCCAGAGATGGAGGCTCTTTAGACCCTTTCCACCACGATTCCTGTGGTGTGGGTCTCAAAGTCCACATCCCGATGCCATGCTGGGCTCACAGGAGGAAGAGGCCAAGGTCCCCTGTGGCAATCTTACCTCCCCTACTGCTCCTCCAGCTAGCCTGAGGCCACCTGCTGTCACCCAACACCCTGAAATGACTTCCTGCAAATACCTGGGACCTCCAAATTTCACGGGTACCATTAAGCAGGCTCTAGGGTAAATCGTTTTGAGCCCAAGGTCAAGCGCATCACAGCAGCCGCTCCATCACTTCCCCTGTCCTCCCCAGACCTCTTCGACTGCAGACCATGGTCTGCCTGGACCTCCTCCCGCCTTGCCAGCATCCCCCACTGACAATCACTTTCTCCCTGCACTGAAGGACCTCCGGTCTCTGGCTTGGTTTTCATCCCTGCCATCACTCCTGCTGCCCCTTCACCATATCCAGCCTGAACCAACACTCCCAGCTGCCCCCCAGACCCTGCCTTATTTGGGGGATTTGGGGCTCCCGAGGACTGAGTCCCAGTGTAGGTCATTCCAATGAAAGGAGCAGAGTCCTTAGAACTATAAAGTGCTCAAGACACATTTGAGGATGGATGTTGGCTGGGCTGCATTAATTTTTTTGAAATCACGATTTTGCTTAATAAGCATTATTTCCAGTGTTGGAAGAAGCGGTCCTCTCTTGAAGGTGCTTTTAACATATTCAGGATCTCTGGACTGTGTTCAAATGAATATCAAATGGATGTTTTCAGCGAGAGCTGATGTTTGTGGAGCCCTTTCCAGCGCCAGGCGGAGCGGGGGGCGTTGAGGGTGTGTTGACTCCACTGGTTCTTTGCAACCATCCCAGAGGTTCGATATGGATACCAAACCCATTTTACAGAGGAGGAAACTAAGCCAGAGAGTGATGCAATCATTGCTCAGGGTAAGATAGCTAATAGGGAGCAGAGCTGGGTTCAAACCTACACATCTGGCTCCACGCACCACAGGTGACGGTGGAGGCTGTCGCATCCTCGCATGCCCTCATTCCCTTCTTTCCAAGGTAAACATGCCCAGGGCAGCAGAGACATAAACAGGGCTGTCCTTGTTGGGAAGGGAGGCCAGACCGGTTGGACTGGCCCAGGTAGAAAAATCCCTCAGCCGGTCCCCACGGTGACGGTGACGACTACAGGGACAGCAGATCGCCTCATGGAGAGGTTATTTCAGGCCCGCAGCCACCCTTCCTCCAGGCTTGATCTGTGTCGCAGCTCCCCTTACGGGCCTCCAGCACTGGGGTGGTCACCTCCTCCCCACTCAGTCCCCAGATTGAGCTGCGCACGCCGGCGTCCGGCGAGACTTCTTCTCCCCATGTGGCAGCTGGGATGTACAGTCCCAGCACATGAAAGCAGGGGGCCCGACAAAGGGAAAGTGAAATTTCCCTTGAGCTATTTGCCCTGGCTGACTAACCCAAACCTTCCTTCATAGGATGAAGAACAGCTCTGATGTTCTGATATTCAAAGCATCAAACGCGGATCCCCTCAGCTGAGCGGTGACACACAGCTGCTTGTCAGAGAGGCCTCGGGAGTTCCCACCTGCACCGTTTCCAAAGCCCAGACCCCCTGACTCCACCCTGCGTCATTAGCAGCCAAGATGCCACGCGTCAGACAAGGGCTACCTGGGCCACATTCGTCCCTCCTCCTCTGTCCACGGTGTCACCCTCTGACCCCCGCCTCTAACGGGGACACAGACTCTGGCCTTTCCTAACACCCCCTGCACTGGCCGTGAAGTTCAAAGGCCATGGAAGGAGAGCTTGGAGAAATACAGATCAGCTTCCAGAAGGCTGGGTAACACAGTTTCTAGAAAAAAAAAAAAAATCTCGACAGTTTCATCTTTTTTATTTTCTGAGGGCAAAAATGATCCATGTTCACTGTTGACATTTCAACAATTCAGAAAAGCATAAAGAGGAAAGTCGTCATGGCTGCAGAGCCCACCGTGGAGAGAGTCCCACCATTACCTTCTGTTGACAGCGGTTGGCTTAAACAGCCGAGAAGCCTGATGCAAACACTTATCCTAACTTGTACCCCCCTCTTTATGTGGCCCTGTGACCTGCTGTCCCCTCCCAAGGATCGTGGCCACCTTGCCCTCTTAGAGACTTCTTAAAGCCTCTCTCCTAATAAGCCATCAATTCGGAACCTCTTCCAATACTTCCCTTAAAATACAAGAGCATCGCTGGTGACAGTACTGAGCACACTTGAAACTCTGCTTTTAAGTGAAATTGAACACTGAAAAGATGGCTGGCAACCAACTTCAGACAGCCCCGAGCAGCTTTGTGAGACAAGAGCCTCTCTCCACAGTTTGTATAAAGCAAAAGCATGACCCCTACCCTCCTTTGTTTTTAGAAATTAATAAAGCTTTTCTAACACGCTGCTTGCCATCCCTAATAGCGAACAGTCAAATCACGGCTTTTATTCCCAGCTCACCACGTCCAGTAAATAGAAGCTTACGGGATAGACGGGGGAATGATAAGCAATTCCCATCGTAGCGAATTCTTAATATATAAATTCATCCGGCAGCAGTTTAGTATCAACTGGCAAAACCAGGAACAATGGGAAGCAGCCAGGCCTGGCTCTGATGAGGTCAACCATCAAGGTTATCTATATTCAATTACTGGTATCTACAAACTTGCATAGCTGTCAGCTGGTCAGAGCCCAAATGAAAACTCACCATGCACTCAGAAAGCAAATATAGTTTCTGAGGAGAGCCTCAAATTAGCTCTGTGAGTGACTTGGCTTCAAACGCCCAGGAGCCATCATCAGCCTTTGGGGACGTTCTGCCGGCAGCGTCTCAATGTCTAAATTTGGGTGTCATCTTATAAATCTCTGTTCCCGAAGTAGGAAAGGACTGGAATTGCTCCTTAACCCTGGGCAACGATAAATTATCTCACTTAACAATAGATAAACTTCAGACACTTTTCCTGTACCAGGGACCTATTGTGAGGTAACTGCTAATCGCCAGCATCTCTCCTCCCCCACCAGCCCCACTAAAGACCAGTCGGTGGTGAGGAGACACAATGATTTGTCTTGCAGCTCCTCCTCCGGAACCATATATCATGTGTGGAAACAAAGCTCCGCAACAACAGATATGTATCTGTTTCCTTTATCTGAGTTCCTCTTCCCATCAGGGGCGATGCGAGGGGAACACGTTTCCAGTGTGACACTTCCATAGCCTGGAAAGGAGGACCATCCCCCTCCCAGACCCGGCTGGAGTTGGGGTAAAGGCCTGGTTCTCTGGGAGGAGAAAAGGCATGTTCTCTGGAAAAGAGGGCTTTCTGTTCACAGCCACTTCTGCCATGGCTTAAATCACACCTTAAATCAGTTCTTCCCGGCAGGTGCTTTTCAAACCCAGGCTTCATTTTTAGGTCTCCATGGAGATTTACTGACTAGGCAAGTCAGGGTTAATCAATGCCTAGGTAATTTCTAGATTAGCCTGGGGAGGCCGTAAATCGTGGGCCTGTTAAGAACTAGATGTCTTTGATTTTATCCTGTGGCCAGGAGCATTTGGATTGTTGCTCTCCCCCTATCCGGCCCACGCTTGGTCCAGTATCTGCCATTTTCTTGATGTTGGTGATTCCCTTTCCAGTAGCCCTATTCTGATCCCCTCCTGAGGCTGATATGCCAGCCATGCCCACATGACCACCATGTGAGCTGCAAAATTCAGGACGGTACATTCATAAGTGGAATCTGTCTAGACGAATAAGACCAGGCTTTGGGACAGAGGTAAAAATATGATTACTTTCATTAGAAACTACTTGACACGGGCTCATATAGGGAGGAAAAGGCCAGATGGAGCAATGCCAGTCCTGACTCTTAATCAGGCCAGGACATGACATGCTCCCACCTCCAACTTGGGCCCCTGGACACACTTAGACAGAGCCAGCATATGTACAGCTGTGCAGGTTGTGTACTGCACAAGAGCTCAGATCTCAGGGGATGCCATTCACATATTCTTTGTAGATTTCTATATTTGTCATGACAATTTTCTGGCAGATGACAATAATGTGTTTTGTTTAAGCAAATCAGTACAATTTTTGATAGCTAGAAGTATCTTGAGAAAGGCAACCTGTCTTTAATTGGCACAAGGCACCATGAGGGATAGTGGCAGTCCTGCCTCAAGGGACACACTTCTTATCCCTGAAACCCACATGGCCACTTATTTCGTGGCTCTCTTTCTACATGTCAGGGAGGAAATTTGTTATAATGAGATGATCTGTTCATGGGTCTGTCTCCTCCCATGAGGATCTCC
The DNA here is from genome assembly GCF_028564815.1 of Eubalaena glacialis. Classification (NCBI taxonomy): domain Eukaryota; kingdom Metazoa; phylum Chordata; class Mammalia; order Artiodactyla; family Balaenidae; genus Eubalaena; species Eubalaena glacialis. The sequence goes on from NC_083733.1 coordinate 30,567,525, forward strand.
TTGTCCATCCTTGTAACCTCAGCACAGAGCCCAGTGCCTGGCTCATGAAAGTGCCCAATACTTGCTTGTTGAAAGAATGAATGAATGAAATTCTATATCCTTCAACCCATATACAATGTCTACCACATAGCAGTTTAAAAATGAATTTTTTTGAACCACACTGATTCCATCTAGGTTTTGGAAACCTCTTTATTTGCCAAATAGAGCGTGAGGATATTAAAAATGGAGGAACATTTTGATTTTTCTCTTACAACCTGATGCTAAGAGGTTATCCAAAGGAGATGTTTCAAGGGTCAGTGGGGAAGGAGGAGACAGCCACAACCCAGGGGATGGTGGTGATAGACTATGGACAAACATTTCCTAGTCCTGTCTTAGGATACTGGCACACATTTTCTTAAAGCATGGGAAGTGTGTTAGGGAGCAGAAATGACACACTTTACAAGTGGTAAACTCAGTGACCGTGCTGAAACTCCACGCTGAGGATTTTAAGATCAACTCCCCTCAGACAGTCGACATGGAATTCCTATCAGGGACAGACAACCCCAATGCCTGCTTCTTCTCCTGTCTGGGAAGTACCAAGTCCTGTGACCACCAGGCACTTCCGTCCCCTTTGAATGTCCCCTTTGGAAACCCTGGGAGCACTCGGCTACATTTCTCATGGGGTATGGAACATTTGTGATCATGACCATGGAGTCAGCCATAGAGGCAGGATAATTGGGCAATGTTAAAACATAATTATTACTGTATTAGTGCTTTATTTGGTGATTATGAAACAAATGATTGTTCGTAGTGAAAACTAATTCAAAAAAGAACAGAACACTGTAAAGAAGGGAACTACTTGTAATCCTACCTTGCCCCCATCAGAGATTAACATACTGATAAGTTGGTCCCTGTCCCTTCATAGTCTTTCTGTGGAATTTGTCTATGGACACCTCTGTTCCCTTATGCATTATCCATTAAGATAGTAAAAAAAAAAAAAAAATCCATACCATAGTACTGTTTATGTAATATGCTTTTTAAATTTAATAATATATCGTAAACAATTTTCTTGTCAATACTTTTACCTTATTTTTTAAAATTCCTGAATAGTACTTAGTTATATGAATGAAAGGTCATGCATTTAACCAACCGTGATGGATGGGCATTTAAGTTATTCAATAGATTGAATGTTTATGTCCCTCTCAAATTCATATGTTGAAATCTTAACTCCCCATGTGATTGTATTAGGAGACTGGGTCTTTGGGGAGGTGATTAGGTCATCAGGGTGGAGCCCTCATGAATGAGATTAGTGTCCTTATAAAGGAGACCTCAGGGAGCTCCCTTATCCCTTCCACCATGTGAAGACACAGTGAGAAGATGGTCATCTATGAACCAGCAAGCAGACCCTCACCAGACACTGAATCCTCCCTCTTCTTGATCTTAGACTTCCCAGCTGTCAGAAATTGTAAGAAATTGGTGTTTAAGCCACCCAGTTTATGGTATGAAATGGTATTTTTTATTATAGCAGCCTAAAAAGACTAAGGAACCTTGTTTTCCTCTTTTTGTTGTTTTTTATTATACACAATGCTGTGATGAAATTCTCTATATGCATATCTTTGAGCATTTGTCTGCTTATGGAATTTACTTTTAATAGGAAAAAATAAAATCTGCTCTCCAGGGATGGAAATACAGAAACAACATAAGTGGAAGCCCATTTAGTCAATCAAGTCACATGTATTAAGCCCCCTTCCAGGAGCCAGTCACCGTGATGAGGATACTGTGGTAAGGTAGACATGAGTCTTGCCTCTAAGAGCTCACCATCTAGTTGGGAAGGAAAAGAATAAACAAACACAGTACATAGTGGTCGGTAGAACTACTATCAGTAGCGTGGAACTACTGATATGGGCACCCAGAGAGGGGAGTGGAAACTAATCCTGTTCCATGGCAAAAGAAATAGTTGAGCCAGACCCTGAAGAATGGGTAGGTGTTTGCCAGGTCAATAAGGGAGCTGTTGAGAAAGAGATTTCTAAGAAGAGGGAACAGCATTGGCCAGACACGGAGTCCTGACACACTAGCATGGGTGCTGACAAAACCATAGTGGTGAAGAATCAAACTTTCCATGCTTTAACCACATCTTTGTAATTACTGCCTGGGAGGCCCTAGCACATGTTACCTCAGCTTTGAGAACTTTCGTTTTCATGTGTACAATGGACGTACAATGGTGTCAGCTCACAGGTACAGGGCGGTTAAGGGCTCAGATGCTGATTGCCAGACTGCCCGGTTCACATCCTGACAACGCCAAATTCTAGCTGAGTGTCTTTGGATGATTTCCTTAACCTCTTTATGCCTCATTTTCTCATTTACAGAATGAGATCATAATGGTTCCTACTCATAGCTGTCGTGAAGATCAACCTGATGAATACATTTAAAGCATTTAGGGCAGTGCCTGACATGGTTATTATTTTGGTGGGGATAGAAAAATTGGTTACTGAATGCCTACTCTGATTCAGCTTCTAAGTTAAATGCTGATAAGTCCATGATGCCCAGAAAAGATAAAATTCTTGCCTTCATGGGGCTTAGATTCTAGTGAGAGAGGTAGATCCCCCCCACAAATAGAAAAGAGTAAATAATTGTGAGCTGTGATCATTATTACAAAGGAAACAAGTGAGGGATTGAGACAGACATGGGGGATCCACCTGAGACAGGAGGTCAAAGATGACCCCTCTAAGACCTGAAGGAAGGGAAGGAATGAGCTGTGAGAAGAGTGACGGTGTGGGGAAGATGGAGAGAACACTGGGGCAGGAAGAACAACATTTACATCACCCAGAGGCAGGAGAGCACTTCGGTAATTCAAAGAGTGGGAAAAGCCAGGGTGACAGGTGGAGAAGTTGGCAGAAAGGTGTTTGAAATAAGGCCAGTGACCCAGGCAGAGGCCGGGTACCCCAGCCATATGCTGTGTTCCAGTTGGGGTTCTATCCAAGTGCAATGGAAGGTACTGAAGGATAATGTAAAGCAGGGCAGAGTCATGATCTGACTTATGTGTTAAGATTATGCTGAATGTTGGGTAGAGAACGGGGTGGGGAGAGTGTATCAGTTACCTAGCGCTACCATTTTGCTGTGTAACAAACTACTCTCCAACTTAGTGCCTTAAAACAATGTTATTTTTGTGGGGGATGAAATATGATTTATCTAGGCTGATCTTGCCTGGACTTGACCATTCAAATGCAATCAACTGGCAGATTGGCTGGGGCTGGCTGATCTCAGGATGGCTTTGGCTGTGATGACTTATCTCTGTGGATAAAGGTAAGATTGGGATAATGGCATTTCTGATGAATGAAAGGTTTTCACGAACAATTCAGTCACAGAACTAAAGAATCTAGAGGATGAAAGGAAGAGAGGGAGGGAGGGAGGGAGGGAGGAAGGGAGGGAGGAAGGAAAGTCAAAGCCTCCCTTGAGATAGAAAATCGCATTAGGAACAAAAAAGCTAAGAATTCACAATATTTCATCAAAGACATAGCACAGTATCTTCTGTTCACTGAATGCCTGCTATGTGGCAAGTGTTCTACAGACATGAGCTCATTTTAACTCATTTGTACCTTATCAAAACCCTCTCGGTCTGATGACAATACTAATAAGGAGGACACAGTGGCAGACAGGAGTTCAAACCCATGACTGTCAAACTCAAAAGCATACTCCCGCCTCATGGGTAGGGTGGTGGTTGTCATGATATTAATGTTAGTGATATTAGTGATGGTGGTGGTAGTGATGGTGGTGATAATGGTAATGGCAATGGTGGTGGTGGTCATAGTGGTGCAGTGGTACCAGTTATGGTATTGGTAATAGTGGTGGTGGTGATGGTGATGAAGGTGGTGGTGATGGTGGTGGTGGTCATTGGTGATGGTGATGGTGATGGTGGTCATAGTGGTGCATTGGTACCAGTGATGGTATTGGCAATAGTAGTGGTGGTGATGGTGATGAAGGTGGTGGTGGTGGTTGGTGATGGTGATGGTGGTGATGGTGGTGATGGTGGTGGTCATAGTGGTGATGATGGTAGTGGTGGTGGTCATAGTGGTGCAGTGGTACCAGTGGTGGTATTGGTAATAATGGTGGTGGTGATGGCAATGGTGGTGGTGGTGGTGATGGTGGTGATGGTGGTGGTGATGGCAGTAGTGGAGGAGGATGGAGGTGAAGACTGAATAAAATGCAAGAGGTTAGCTCTACTAAAAGACATACCAGGGAACTGCCATGAAACATAAGCATTTGGACCCAGGAAGACACTAGGAAACTTGCAGCATATGTTGTGTCTGTAAATCATGATTAGGACCAGGGCAAGGCCAGAGTAAAGCCCAAGAAAATCACCCTGGCTCCGGGGCTCTGGCTGACATCATCTTTGTTGATTGCTCTTTCTCTACTCTGAAGAAGAACCAGCTCACTTTCTGCCCCACCCAGTAAAATGGCTCAGTAAACATAATTACTTGTACCATCTAATCAATAGTGGATTGCTCCTGGCCCCTGCTTGTTCAATATCAGTGTCTGAGTTCACAGAATCTTGATACTTCCCTCAAGATGCCAATTTCTGCTTAATGTTAGATAAACCACATCTATCAACCCCATGCACTAATGAGATTTTATTGTGTCATTAATAATGCATATCTTAAAAAATACGTTTTCGACTCATATAACATGAAATATGAGGTTGCAAATATTTGACACTTCCTAGTTATAGAACTCCCAAATGCCAGTTGAACAACTCAAATCAATGTTGTGTTAAGCAAGCTCAGAAAGCGATTATAGAATTTGAGAGACAACCAACGGCTAGGCAAAGAGAAGCTGTTTTTCCATTGATTTCTCTTTTCTTAAAAAAATTTATTTTATTGAAGTATAGTTAATTTACAATGTTGTGTTAATTTCTGCTATGCAGCAAAGTGATTCAGTTATATATATGTACACATTGTTTTTCATATTCTTTTCCATTATGGTTTATCACAGGATACTGAATATAGTTCCCTGTGCTATACAGTGGGACCTTGTCATTTATCCATCCTATATATAATAGTTTGCATCTGCTAATCCCAAACTCCCAATCCGTCCTTCCGCCACCCGCCTCCCCCTTGGCAACCACAAGTCTGTTCTCTATGTCTGTGAGTCTGTTTCTGTTTCATAGATAAGTTCATTTGTGCAATATTTTAGATTCCACATCCACTGATTTTTCTAAAAGAGAAAGAATTAAAAAGCAGTCTTCAGTCATATTAAGAGGCCTTTTAGCCTCTTGTAACTGGTAGCATTTGTCATCCCCAGAGGAGGTTAGTTCTTTGCTCTGAATTTGGGTCACGAGTTCCAAAGGAACACGGGGTTCTGAGGTCTCCGGGATGCTCTAACATATGAAAACCAGGGCTCAGACTTCTCCATGAAGAGGAAGCAAGGCACACCCTTCTCATTAGAAACACATTGTTGATAGCACATGGCTGGGATGCCTGCTGGTGAAGTTCATCTGTGCATAGAATAAACATTGGGCAAGCAGCTTGATTCTGAGTGAGGCAGTCTCCACGTCCAATCCCAGAAGGGAAAACCCCGGGGATGTCACTGGACCATAAAACAAAAACAGCTGCAAGGAAAAGTAGGACACAAGGAGAAGTGCCATGGAGTAATTAACACCCCCAGTTTTCTTGATCAGGAAAATCACATTTATTTTAATTGCCTCACTGTTGTGTTCATTGTATAAAGAATTCGGCTCACTCTTCTTGATTCCCTTGTTAGAAATACTCTCTCATTTTGGGACAAGGTGATACATCTTCCTGGGATTCGTGGCTCTTAATGAATGACAGACAGAGTCTTCACGAGGAGAGGTTGTCTGTAAACATTTTGTGAGTAATTCACCATAATATTCTACTCTATAGTTCGCTAATTATTTCATTAGTGATATAATAAAGAGCGAGTTTCTGAAGCAGAGGGAATCTGTAAATCGGGGTGCCCCATATACTAAGAGAGTGGGAGCATCTGTTCTGGGCGAGCATGAATGGATTTGGGGTTCTCACGCACAGGATGATTTGTACTCAGGCAGGTAGCTCTGTGTGTCCCAATATTAGGGCTGACTGTTCAGACCTGTGAGTTTATGTGCAGCTAAAGGTCTAGGGGAGTATATACATGCACGTATACACACGGAGTATTCAAACATCTCGGATCCACAGCTAGTTCCACACCACTTTATACACGGTTGTGGACAGAAGAGTGAGTGTCATCGCAAGAACTGTGACTGGGTGTGACGTGAGACATATATTCCATGGTTTCCCAATTCAGCCTTTGCTAGAAACTACAGTTATCTCTCTACAGAGATCAAACAGCTGTTCAGCTTCCACAGACAGGCCCCTCCATGTGAGCAAAGTCTGAATCGATCTCTTTTTTCTTTCCAATTTCATAATCATTTTCAGAGATTTGCTTAATATAACCTTGACTGGGCTCTAAGGGTCCTTCTATGTTTGAGTTGCTATGATTCTAGAATCTTCTCCCTTTTTTATTTTATTTTTTTGATAAACATTGCATTTTTTTTAATTCCCAAAGGGTGGTCCAGCCTCCACCCTCTTCTCCTGAAGGGTTATGACCTTCTTTATCTTTTTCAAAGTCTTTTTTTTTTTCTACTGACTATTTCATTGATTCTAGAAACATCGGTTGCAGCCTGGTAGCTATCATTTCAAACAAGAGCCATTCTTCCTGAGACGTGGCAGAAAAGAGAACAGTGTGTGTAAGCCGCTAATTTTGTGTAACAAAGGAGAGACACAAGACCATGTGTTTGTGTTTATATTTGCAGAAAGGAAACCTTCGGGGTGGTGTGATCATTAAGGAGGGGTGTTGAGCAAGACTTTTCACCAAATATTTTGTATGTTTGGATTTTTGAGTTATGGGGCTATTCAAACAATTAATGATTGTAAATTTAAGAACAAACAAACAAAAACTCATTGACTTGGGTTATTCAGTTGGCCTTTGAGGGTTGTTATGACCATACAGAATACTTTGTCAAAGACAGGCAAAATTTTTAAAAATGAGTCAGTACATTCGGTGTTCTTCTCAACTCACGAATTAACTGGGGGACTTGACAGTGACGGGTTGGCTTAGACCTGGGTAGACAAAGCCTGAGACAAACCCACAAGAGATCGTCTGGGACAATATTCTGTAAGTATGCAGGCGGGTGGGAGAAGGTGTAGTGTGTGTGGAGAAAACTACAGGATGCCTGATTCTGAAAATAGCACTTAGGACTGAAAATTGGGGGAACTGAGGCAAGGCACTGAGAGGGCAGATTTTCAAGGGGTATCAATTTTCTCGTTACCCTCAATTGTGATAAAATATTTCCAGAAGCTGGTATGGATCAGGAAGACACTCTTTCAACCAGAAGTCAAAGGTCGTCCATTCCACTCCTGAGCATCGAGGGCCACTGTCGCCGGTGTCCAGGAGAGGGTGCCCGCCAAAGGCATAATTTAGTTGAAATGATGGATCCTTCTGAACTCCAGCTATAGACCAAGCAGCCATTAACCAAAGACAGCCATCCCCTCTGCTCATTTGCTTTCCATCTATTTTTCCACACTCATCCAAAACACTACCCTCTAGCCTCCCATTTTTCTTCACGAATCCCACGTGGAAAAGACACCAGATTAGGGAAGGCATACAACCCGTGTTTTTCTTCCTTTCTTCTTTCTTAAAGCAAAGGTTCAAAAACATATCTCGGTCTAAAAACAGCGCCATTATTGATCCACTTTATTTTTGATGGCTGCAATAAACACCTGGGCAAGGAAGGGGGAGGTGGAGAAAGTAAAAACAAAACAGTGGATTCATTGGCCAGAGACAGTGTTTATGTGTAAGCGATACTAAAGCTAAGCCGGGTAACTCAATAGTAAAATGGGCAGGGTTTAGGGCTGTTGCCATTAAGAAAATAACACTAATACAAGACACATGTGGGTGCTGGCCAGGACACATCCCCAGAGCTCCTGCGCAGCCCGAACTGGGGATCAAGGCTGAGAGTTCAACTCCAGCTCACAACCTCTGCTGTGATCCCAGGTCAGAATCTGGTAAGGTAATTTTCTGCCAAAATGGGGGAGTCCATGTGTTCCCAATGACACATCAGGAGGTTTTGTTTTGATCTATTAGATCATGGAATCATTGACCTTTAAAGTTCTGAGATTTTTAAGTTTTGCCTGGTCCTTTCTCAAAGAAGTAACCCAGAGAGGTGAAGTAACTTACCCAAGTTCACACAGTGAATCTGTAGCAGAACCAAGACCAGCTCCTAGATATTAATAGCTGTTTTGCAATCAATGTGGCCAAGGAAATAAGTTGGACCACACATCACCTCTACTTAAACAACATACTTGGTCTGGGTATCACTCTAATTCTGAGAGGTTGTCATGATAGTATATGCTCATACATCAAAGCACTGTGCAATAAACCAAGAACATGAATAAAACAATAAAAGTATTAATGGAGATTCCGCAGCCTGCAATTGCTGCCTCCTTTCTGAAGTCTCCTCTCTTTTTATTTTGCTCATGTTTCGGGGTCTCAGCTTGAAGGTCACCAATGAGAGAGACTCTCCCTAACCTCCCAAACCCAAGTTGTCAACCCTCCGCCACTCATCTTCTAGCATCTTCCTTGTTTGTTTCTTTCACTGAAATTATCCTGTCTGTTCAGCTGTTTCCTTACTTCTTGTCTTTTTCTCTTTTTAGAATGTGAGATCCGTGAGGGCAGGGATTCCCATTTTGCTCAGTGCCATATTCCCAGTGCCTGGCCCACAGTAGATGTTCCATATATTTGTCTGCATGCATGACAAAATGCATGAATAAATTCCACTAAGTGGATGCAACTTTCCCATCCTTAAAACCTCCAGGCATCCATTCTAATACATGGAGGTTTTAATTAATAATTAATTAAATAATTAATAATTAAAATAATGTTAATTAAAATTAATTAATTTTAATAATTGATTAATAATCCTTTTAAATCTTATGGCACCTGTATTCTGCCTTGAAAGACCCACCCCACCCCATGTAGCCCCCTCTATCAGGTTGGAAGGCCTTTGAAGGCAGATATATTTATATTGTATCTGCAGCAGTGTTTAGGACCATGTCCTGATCATGTTGGTTCTAAAATTTAATTGAGACAGGCACATAGATCAAGAGCCTTTGGAGCCCATCCAGAAATAAAAGTCAATCCACCATTTCTGGACCATTGAGCTAAAGGAAGGCATGCATTTAAAGAGAGAGCTTCCATTGCAACTAATTAACATGTTTTGGTCTCTTCCTCTCTTCTGGACTTGAATCTGGGCACAGCCAAAACAGTGTTAAACAAACCTATCTGGACCGAGTTCTTGTTTGTGTTTCCTGAACAGCTTCTCCCAGCTGGCTTTATTTAAGTGATCATAGGATAAAATTTCATCACAACCTCCAGTGATATGATGAAAGATCGCTTCATTTCTCATCTCCAGGGCTGGTGCTCAGAGGTCCCTCAGTCCAAGCAGGGACATAAGACATTGGGGGAACCTTCATCCCAGCAGAAAGCCCCACCCGGAGGCAGCCAGAAGGCAGTGCTGACCAAGGCCACCAATGAAGAGCAGCGACCAGTGTCCTTGGAATCAGATGGATCTGAGTTCTAAGCACAGCTCTCTTATTTATAGGCTGGTTGACCTTGGGCCACTGGACCTCAGTTTCCTCATCTGGAAAATGGGAATGGTATACCACTTACATGGTTGATCAAAAGGGTAAGTGTTTATGGGGAGCCTGGAGCAAAGTAGCCACTTAACAAAGGGCAGTTATTACTACTCTTACGACCACTGTCACTTCCCCATACTGTCTCTTGTATTTAAAACCCAAACCCACTTCCATGCCTACAGGCTCCATATAACCTGAGCTCTGTCCTACCTCAGGGCCATTGCACTTGCTGTTCCTTAGACTTGGAACCCTGGTCCCACCTCCAACTCCCATGGCATGGCTTGTTCTTTTTCCATCCTGCGGATCTCAGCTCAAATGTCACTCCTCCAAAATGCCTTCTCCAATGGCCTAATCTAACCCCTCTTCATGGTGTTACCCTGCTTCACACCCTCACGTCCTCCTCATCCTCTGAAACTGCCCTTTTTACTCACTCCGTTGTTGACCCTCTTCCCCATCAGCACCCGCAGTCTGTGAGCTCCCTAGGACCCTGCCTGCTTTTTTCACTTCTGCATCTCAAGTCCCTGACACGTAGTAGGTACACAATAAGTACTGGCTGAATGACGGCATAGATAAACAAATGCGTCTCCATGAAAACGACCCCCCAGAAAGCCCAGAGAACGGAGAGGGGGACCAACTATATAATTTGCAGAGTCCAGTGCAGAATGAAATGTGGGGTGCCTTATTTAAAAGTATTAAAAATTTCAAGACAGCGACTGCAGAGCGTTAAACCAAGCTCAGAACCCTTCCAAGCAACTGCGCAGATCACACACCCACGAAGCTGGCCATGCCCGGAAGGCCATGGCAGACAGCTGGAGGCCTTTACCGATAGGCAAGGCCCCTGAAGAGTTTTCAGATCACACTGTGCAGCTGGCCCCAGCAGACACAGTTCAGCCCTGGCCTTTCTCCCCGACGTCTTCCAGCAATTTCTCCTCACTCCAGAAGGCTAGTTCCCAGTGGGTCCTATTCCTGCTCCCAAGCCCCTCTGTGGGACTCTTCCCATTTTCCGGCCCCTCTTTGGGAGTATTGCTTCAGAATATACTCAACATAATGAGCTTCTGAAGGACAACCAGTGAGAAATTCATTCCACCCAGGGGACAACAGCTTTAAAAGCTCTGGATGGCAGAGAATAAGGGAGGCCCAGGAGCAGGGCTGCCACATACAGCTGTGCAGGTTGCTCACTGCAAAAGGCCCTTCCGAGGGGTGAGTGAGGACTGAAGCCCAGCCCATGCTACAGTTACCCAGCCAGGTGCCCGATGCGGGGCTGCACCTGCCCAGAGAGAAGGGGCACCATTTTCTTTGCACAAAGACACAGCCCACTTGACAAGCCACGTGACTGCCTGGAGGGGGTGTCATTTTCAAATTTGCTCAAAAGCACCATAAAATTTAGCAATATCCCTGCCCAAGACCAGACAAAGGCAGCTTTCTGAGCAGCTGAGAGAACTTAAGAGTGTAACCAAAAGCCAAAAACCAAAAAAACCCTAGATCCTTCTTCCGCTCGCAATTAGGCTGGCCTGCTCAGTGCCCAGAGGCAAGAGGAGACACAAACATGAAGATCGTCAGCAAAATCCACACACGGTAGTTATCGGGATATGACATGGACGTGGAAATGTAATGGACAAGAGACCTTCCGCCTGCTGGCCTGCAGGACGCGGTACGTATTCCTTAGAACATGGCCGGGGCCCCAGGGATGGCAATTTTCTGGGATGTGTTTGGAGGTGGGATTAGAAGGAAGAAGGTGTCAGAGAGCTTTGGTGCAGAGTGAGATGGAAAGCTGATTTTCTGGGCTGTTTGCAGGGGGGGAAGCCAGTTTTCACTGTCACTTACCTCTGCGTAGCTTCAAAGGATTCTTTAAGCCCTGGAGCACTTGCTGGAAGAGTTCTGTGCTCTCTTCTTGTCTGGAATCCTCCCAGGATTAGGAGCAAAGAGGGACAAACAAGTCCTCACTCTGTTCCCTTTGGAAACCTGGCACAGGGGCTCTGCAGTCAATATGGCGGCTGACAGCCCAGTGGGAGCTTCTCAGGACCTTGCAGGATTCCAGGCACCTTACAGGGCATGTCTGGTTCCAACAGAGGCCTCTATAACACCTCTTCAGTGCTCTTGAGGAGACCCTGCACCCGCCCTTTCTTTAACTGCCTTTAAAAAGTCCCCGGTTTTTAAATAGGACTTGTACTCAGATAGCCAGAACTGCAGGAGAAGCCAAGTGGATTATTGTATTTGATTTGATTTTCAAGTGCCCTGTACCACCAGTTTACAATTGAGTAGGGAGATGATGGGGAACTGGGGAGTGAGCTAGTATTTGAGTTAGGTATTTTGCATTCGTGGTATCAGCTAGTTCTTACAGCAGCATTGTCAGGTGCAGAGTGAACCCCTTTTACAGATATGGAAACTGAGGCCAAGGAAGAGACCATGTATCAAGGGCCAACTCTCCTCTGGGCAATATAATAACTTGCATATCTCATGTGTAAACAACCCTGTGAGATGGGTATTAGCATTAATTCCCATTTTACAGATGAGGAAATTAGCATTCTGAGTAGTCAGGAATAGACTCAGGTTTGTATAACCAAGAAGTGGTATTCCTGGAATTCGAACCCAAGCACAGATCCTTTTGGTTCTGTTTCCCTCTCAAAGTGAGGATGTCATAAAGTGGATGTTCTGGGCTAATCCACTGTGATCCAGTTTCCGTGCTAAAGCATAGGAACCCTTTCCCTCGGGCTCTGGATAAGAATGGAAGTGAAAGGAAAGTTCTTCATTTGCATGTTTCAAAAGTCAAGTGGTGAAACTTCGCAGCTACCATCTGGGTGGGAAGAGCCTTGCCCTCCCGCCCGGTCCACAGCCACGGGCACTGAACAAAGCCAACAAGTCAATGACAAACATGCTCCCAACCCCCTCTAAACCCACACATGCCCTGAACCATGAGATTTACAACTGCCAAGGGCCTCGCCTTGGACAGAAACCAGCCCAGCATCATGATCCAAGCCTTGGAGGCTAAACCCTCAGATGGGGAAAACATCCTGCCCTTTACAAGTCCATTCCCTCTCTCGGTTTTATTAACAGAAGGCTGAGATCCGAATATGGGTTTGCAATACCAGTTACCAGCTGGTGGAATCACAGAGCAAAGCCCTTTCTCCTGGAACCAGCCTGAAGACTACACCAAGCCACCAGATGGGCAGTAAAATCTTTTAAACAGCTGCTGTCTACGGCTATGCTACTACTGGGGTTGTGAGTTTATTTTATAGGGATCATGGGTGTGCAGCGCCCTTCAGACTGAAAATTAAAAATACTAGTTTATGAAGCCTGGGTCATCTTCCCAGCCTCTTGGGATTGTGACAGCTTCCTAGAGTTTCGTTGGGGGAACCCTAGGCTCTTCTATGTTCTGGGGCCAGAATGTGGAACCCTTACCAGTAAGAGAGAATAATACAGCAACTATGACATTCAGGGGTGCAACACTTGCCCTGCATTCAGCAGGTGTTATTTCTTTTAACCCTCATGACAACCGCATTAAGTAGGCACTACTAATTTCGTCTGTTCAATAGATGGGTATTTTGAGGCTCAGAGAGGTTAAGGATTTGCCCAGAATTACACAGCTGAAAAGTGGTACAGACGGGTTACAAAGCCTGGACCCTCACCTTTAGGGAAACTCTCCCTACTCAGTGACTCCTACCTGCCCTTGGAATAAACAATCATGTGGGGATGAGCCAGTCCACTAGGAAAGAGGGTCTGTACCTCTTGGGTCTTCTGCCTCCTCAGTCAATTTGCCGCCTCAGTTTCCCCAACTATAAAACAAGAATGGTAAGAATATCCCTTCACAGTGGTTCATAGAAGCAACAAGGTAAGAGATGAAAAATACTCAAAACAGTGCTTGGCATACAGTAAGCATCCAATCATTGTTCTTTATTCTTCTTTTGTCTTATTGTGATTATATATAAAGGGTCTACAGCAGCCCCGCAACTCTGTTCCCTGAAGACCATTTCAGTGCCTGGATCGTGTCTGTCCTTGGAAGAAAAATCTCTGGGAAAAATTCTGCCTCGCTTTATTTTTAGAAGCCAAACTAGTCCCCTCTTTCTTTCACCATCATTTGTAGAAAGTTCTTAATATTCAAACCAGATCCCGTTTAACCTTTTGCCCAATGTAGCTTTACTTTACTTCAAACCCCTTTGGCTCTCTGAGGCCTGGCTTCCTTCAGGCTCAGGCTGTAAATGTTTGACTTTGATTTGAGATACATGACAATAAATTAGGGGACATTTATCAAAGCTGCTTTTTGCATAAATTACTGCATTATACAAATACACTTAGCAGGATCCTGCTTCTTTGATGTTGGGAGCAAAGATTTATGTGCGATGGAGTTTTTATTTATCTGCCTTGTTCACCTCTACAAGAGCTGGACATAGCCCTCAATTAGTTCCATACTTCTCTAAATGACATGTATCTCTCGCAACTTGAAGGGAAGGAACAAAGATGCTTAAGTCCCATCCAAGTGGCCTTTTTAAGGAGATGAGAAGTTTTATCTGACCCGGAGTGTCTCTGAATTCTTTCTCCTGAGAGCAGATTGAACAGCAAATAAATTGGTTGCTCTGGAATCTTTCTCCACTATTAAAAAAAATTGAATAGAGGAAAGGGCTTTCTTTTTCTTTTTATTATTACTATTATTATTATTATTTTATTATAGAAGTGACAGAAACACGAATACCTGTCCAACCGGGTTCAAATTGATAAAGGGACATCTCCCTTGTCTTGGGCTTCTGAATTTCTAAATTTAGATCCATGGAGTATACCCCATAGGAATAAAATTCTGTGTGACCTGGTGGGGGGAAGCCCAAAATTTTAAATTTCACTGGCCATTTGCATTCACTGGGGTGGCTACCCTAAAGTTACCATCTTTTCCCTTTTTTGATGTAAGAGTATTTTTAAAAGGAAAATGACCACTCTCTTCACCATTCTTTCAGGAAAAAAAGGATGCAGTTGTCAGAACACAGGATTTGAAGCCTGGAGATGCGGGTCAAGTCGTGGCTCAGATGGGCAGTCAAGGCTGAAGGGAGGAGGACGGCCCCTTCGGAGTAGTGGCAGCCCATTTTCAGACAGAGGGCTCGAGGGCTCTGCCTACTCCAATTCTGGAATATCACGTAGGTGACCTTCTGCCCCAGTCTGACTCTGCCGCAGAGTCCCTATTCTCTGCAGGATCACAGCACTTAGAGAAATGGCAGTTTTCAGCCCCACCAGGGAAGGTAGGACAGCGGTCTGGGGTGGGGAAGCTATGAGGGTAGCCCCTACCCAGGCAGGAAGAAGCTCCAATGCAGGGAGGCATGGCTGGCTGCGAAGGGAAGCATCTTCCCTGACCGTGACAGCCATGTTGACACCCAAGGCAGCCCCCTGCGGGGAGCAACCTGGAAATCAGGGGGGCAGGCAGCTCTCCAACTCAGCAGTGAAAAATAGCCCTCCACCGTTCCCTCAACCCCCCAGGGGCATATCCGCCATCATCCCATTTACACCCCAAAACTTACCCTCCTTTTCAGTGTAGCCATTCATGATCCCTGAAGCCCCAGCTAAGTGCAGACAAAGCGAGGGGCACAAGTACGATAAAGATACAATTTAGGAAAGGATTTGGTTGAGTAAAGATGAGAGGAAATGGCACCTCAAAATGGGGGGAGAGTGGGATGAAGAAGACAGAAATATTTAGGAACAATAATGATAATATAGTCATGTTTGCATTTGTCAAACGTCTGTTCTGGCCAAGCACTGATGCACGGTGTCATTGAACTTGCCCCACAAGCTATGAGGTAGGAACAGCTGTTTAGCCCCATTTTACAGATGAGCAAATTGAGGCCCAGAGAGGTCACATCGCTTTCCCTAGGTCACCCAGCTGGTAAACTGCAGAGCGGGGATATGAACCCAGTCTGACTGCACAGCATTTCTACTACTAGAAAGCAAGTCTGGAGGGAGAGTATGGGCCCTGGGACGAGCAGCAGACAACATTCGTTACGAGGCCCCTTCAGTGGACAGAGCACCGGAGTGCACCCGCGGTGTCCCTATTCTCTGCAGGAGCACAGCACTTAGTGAGAGAAGTGGCAGCAAAGCGTGGAGGTAGGGTTTCCATTCAGGAAGGTCTTGAACACACTAAACACTTAGTGAAAGTTTGTGAGCAACAGAGTGACAGAGCAAGTGGGGCCCGCACCTACCTGTAGGTGGCTGTCAAAGGGCCTCCGCACAAAGAGCCCTGCCTATGCAGTGTCTCCATGCTGACCAGACAGGAGCGTAGATCCAGAAAGGCCTTCCCATGTGGAATCTCCCTAACCTTGGCCATTTCCGTGAAGCCAAGGGCTCCACACATGAGCCCTCCACATCGAGGGTGTTCAACTGAAGGTCATGACGAAAACTTCTAGACACCAGGCAGAATTACCCTCTAATAATCCCGTACACAACCAAATTGGTGAAGGGGGTGGAGGCCAGAGGGCCCATGGCAAACTCTTGGGCATTTTGGTGGAAAGAGGAAAACCCTAGTCTTTGTAGAACTCTACCCTTCCCCACCATAGCTAAATGACCTTGACCATTTCCCTGCCTTCCCTGCCCATCCCTTTCCACATCTGGAAATTTTGGATTCTACTGCATTTTTCACAGGGCTATGGCAAAAGTTAAGAGTTCATGGGGCAAAGGGAACCTAGGACACTGGCTGACACCTAGTAGGAGCTCAAGTTAGGCTAACTCAACTCTTCCCAAGTCTGTTCCAGCTGGTAGGTATTATTGTTTTTATGATGATAAATTTTTAAACAAATTTTAATTTTAGATTTACAGAGTTCTTCTGAAGGTAGGACAGAGTTCCTATCTACTCCACACCCACTTTCCCCTATTATTATCATCTTATATTAGCATGTCCATTTGTCATAGTTAATGAACTGATACAGATACATTGTTATTAACTGAAGTTCATACTGTATTCAGATTTTCTCACTCTTTTCCTGATGTCCTTTTTCTGTTCCAGGATCCCATCCAGGGAACCATATTACATTTACTCATCATGTCTCCTTAGGCTCCTCTTGGCTATGACAGTTTGTTAGAATTTCTGTTTTTGATGACCTTGACAGTTTTGAGCAGTATTGATCAGGTATTTTTGCAGAATGTCCCTCCACTGGGAATTGTCTGATGTTTTTCTCATGATTAGACTGAGGTCATGTGTTTGGGGGAAGAAGACCACAGAGGTAAAGAGCTGTTCTCGTCCCATCGTATCAAGGGTACAGCTACCAACACGGCATCACAGTTGATGTTGACCTCGATTACTGGGCTTGAGGTGGTATTTATCAGGTTTCTCCACTGTGAAGTCGCGCTTTTTTTGATTCCTTTTCCATCGTGTCTTCCCTGGAAGAAAGATACCTAAGGACTGAGAGGTTTTGCTTCACCTCTTTGAGGGCAGAATATCCACATAAACCATTTTGAGTTCTGCACAGAAGATTGGCCTGTTTTCCCGCATTTATTTACTTATTCACTCTTTTATTTACATCAGCATGGACTCACGGATATTAATTTTATACCTTAGGTTATAATCCAATACTACTTGATTTTGTGGCTTAAATTCTTCTAGCTCTGGCCATTGGAAGTTCTTTCACTTGGATCATGTATCCTTTTGACAAAGTCCCATCATTATGGGTTTGGTTTTCTGGTTATGTTTTGTTTTTCAGCACTTTCTTACTTTCTGGCACTACAACATGCTCTAGGTTCACGTGGTATATTTCATGCCCTAGTCCTGGAGTCCCAGAATCAGCCATTTCTCCACACTCTGGTTCTTTTTATTGGAGGATGATATTAAAAATCAAGATCTGGGCACCAGCTATGGACATTACAATTGAGATGTCATTACTTCTAAGCCCTCTCAGCTGACAGAGCAAGGAGATAAATGTATGTATACTAACCCATGAATATACATATATATGTATTAAAACTTCTGCATCCAACTGTATGTATCAATATCAAGCTACACACGAGTTCATTCTGATGTGTCCAACTCTGATCCATCACACTATGGCTCATTCTAGCCTCTTCTAGATTCCTTATCTGTAACTCACTCCAACTGTGAAAAACCAGACTCCTGCCATCTGCCATCCATTAACTTCATTGTTCAGTTCTGGGGTACATGTATAGTGGTTTCAGAATTCTTAACTCATACCTTGGTGGGAGACAACTTTATCAGCTAGAGTGGAGTGATTATGTACACTTCCTTCACCTGCAGTCTTACAATTCCGCTCATTTCCAAAGTTATTTAGGTCAGCGTCTTATTCCTCCATCCCCTTCAGGGAGATTGTTTCATACATTCATAATACAGATAGATTGTAGTGTCATATTCTGCATTCTATCTTGGGATCCCTCAACCTCCTAAATTATTTTTTTTTAAATATGTACATCAAGGTTTACTCTTTGTGCTGCGAAGTTCTACGGGTTTTGACAAATGCATAATAGCCTCTCTTGACCATCACTATAGTGTTCAAAATAGTTTCACCGACCTAAAAAATCGACTGTGCTCCATCTATTCAGCCCTCCTCCACCCCACCTCAAATCCCTGGCAACCCTTCATTTTTTTACTGTCTCTTTAGTTTTGCTTTTTCCAGAATGTCACATAATTGGAATCATACAGTATGCAGATTTTTCAGATTGGCTTCTTTCACTTAACAATACATTGAAGATTCATTCATATCTTTTCATGCCTTGATTGCTCATTTCTTTTTATTGCTGAATAATAGCCCACTTACGGATGTACCACCATTTGTTTATCCAGTCATATCTTGGTTGCTTCCAGGTTTTGGTGATTTTGAATAGAGTTGCAATAAACATTCACATGCAGGTTTTTGTGTCAGTTTTCAAATCAGTTGGGTGGACACCTAGAGGTTCAATTGCTGGATTGTATGGTTAGAGTACATTTAGTTTTGTAAGAAACTACCAACCTGTCTTCCAAAGTGACTGTAGCACTTTGCATTCCCACCAGCAATGGATGAGAGTTTCTGTTGCTTACGTCCAGCTGTAGGTATTGTCAGTTTTTTGAATTTTAGTTAATCTAATAGCTGTGTAGTGATGCCTCACTGTTATTTTAATTTGCAAACCCTTAATACCAAATAATGTTGAGTATCTTTTCATACGTTCACTTGCTACGCGTTTATCTTCTTTGGTGAGGTTGTCTGTTCAAGTCTTTTGCTCATGTTTAAACAGGGTGATTTGTGTTTGCTTATTATTGAATTTTCAGAGTTCTTTTCTCTTTTCTTTGTCATACACTCTGGACCAGCTCCATCCTTGTTTCCCCTACTTCCCTGCATCTGTATCATCCTGAGCACAGAACATATGGAATGTTCCATCCCCCCCAACCTCTCACTCCCAACTCAGAGAAATAGGAACGGGCAGCTCTCCAACTGTGACCAGCAGATACCTAGCTGCCTCCCTTGGAGCCATGACTGAGTCTGAAAGAGCTCAGCCAGGCTGAGCCCAGACCCCTCTTGATGACCGTGGGTCCCCCACTGAACTTTGCATGCACCTCATAAGATCATGTGCCAGGGGAAGCCCCCTCCCCCATCCCAGAACAGACTCAGAAACAATTTCGGAGCAACAGATCCAAAGACTGTAATGTTTTAAGCTGCAAGGATCCTTAAAGAGCATTTAGTTCATTTTATAAACGAATAAACTAACACTCAGCCCATAGATGTCACTAGGTGCTCCACCAGGAAAGGGTAAACAGAGTTTGTTATATTTAGGATTCAACACAAACTTTTTAATCCCTTGCTACTCAGAATGCAACAACCTCAGCCCCACATGGTAACATGTTAGAAATATAGACTCTCAGGCCCCACTTCAGACCTACAACCTGAATCAGAACCTCCATTTTTTTTTTTTAACATCTTTATTGGAGTATAATTGCTTTACAATGGTGTGTTAGTTTTGGCTTTATAACAAAGTGAATCAGTTATACATATACATATGTTCACATATCTCTTCCTTCTTGTGTCTCCCTCCCTCCCACCCTCCCTATTCCACCCCTCTAGGTGGTCACAAAGCACCGAGCTGATCTCCCTGTGCTATGCGGCTGCTTCCCACTAGCTATCTATTTTACGTTTGGTAGTGTACATATGTCCATGCCACTCTCTCACTTTGTCACAGCTTACCCTTCCCCCTCCGCATATCCTCAAGTCCATTCTCCAGTAGGTCTGTGTCTTTATTCCCGTCTTGCCCCTAGGTTCTTCATGACCTTTTTTTTTTTTTTTTTCTTAGATTCCATATATATGTGTTAGCATACAGTATCTGTTTTTCTCTTTCTGACTTAGTTCACTCTGTATGACAGACTCTAGGTCCATCCACCTCACTACAAATAACTCAATTTCATTTCTTTTTATGGCTAAGTAATATTCCATTGTATATATGTGCCACATCTTCTTTATCCATTCATCTGTCGATGGACACTTAGGTTGTTTCCATGTCCTGGCTATTGTAAATAGAGCTGCAATGAACATTTTGGTACATGACTCTTTTTGAATTATGGTTTTCTCAGGCTATATGCCCAGTAGTGGGATTGCTGGGTTGTATGGTAGTTCTATTTTTAGTTTTTTAAGGAACCTCCATACTGTTCTCCATAGTGGCTGTATCAATTTACATTCCCACCAACAGTACAAGAGTAGAACCTCCATTTTAATGGGATCCTCCAAGCTGAGTTGAACGTTCATGAATGTGTAAGAGCACTGTCTTCATTCAGTAATTTCTCAAACCATCAAGCAGCACGTTGGGCTAAACATCAATTCATCACAAAACAGATAGCACCCGTTCTCAAGAGGTTAGCCTTGAGTGGATGCTCACATCATCAAATGACTTCCCAAGTAATTGGCAGATTGACTACGATCATGGTTTATACCATAAAGAAAGAGTGTATTTGAGAATCAGAGAGCTGAAGGGTAGGTAGGATTGAGCTAGGTTAAAGACAACATGGAAGATGAGTCCATGTGCATGGTGGATCACGAAGAAGAGCAGGTAGCTGGCGGAGAGTCCCAAGCTTGTGTGATCCAGGCATCCTGCAGAGTGTGTCAGGGGTTGATATTCTGCAAAATGCTACCCTGGAAGTGATACGACCGACCCAAGACCCAAAAGGGTGGTGGAGCCCAAACCCAGTTCTCCTGATTCCCCAAACTAAGCCCTTTCCACCACCCAGGCCACCCCATCCTGGTCCCTGGGAATCCCCCCAGGATGACACGGAGAACCAGGCCCTGGACATCAGGCTGGCTGCCAGCCAGGCTGGATACACATGCAAGTTATTTTCATGGGGCAGCAAATTCTGGAAAATATGTGGTTTAGAAGCAACATAATTATCATCCTCTAAAATTAGGCTCATAGTCTAAACAACCCCCAGTCTTCCTTCTGCAAAAAAACAAACAATCGCAGGCAGGAAGCCTGCAGCGATGCAGGTCATGTTGGCCAACAGGCCTGCTGGTCTCCCTGCTGAGCTAAAAAGGCAAACAGCATGCAAAAATGTAAATATTATATTATTTTTCAAATACCACCTATTCCATTCTCGCCCCAGCTGGCTCTGTCTGTCTACCTCGGCGCCCTCTGAATACCGCGCCCCTCTGCGCTTTGGCCGTGAAATACATGGATGGATTTTTTCAGAAGGCATTATCTAAACTGCTGATGTAATAAGGCCCTGGTATATGAAATTCACTTAATAACTCACGCTTAGTTATTTATTGTGAACCTGGGTGCATTCTCCTTGATTCCACTTCCCAGCGAAATCTAAGTGCAGCTTTCATCATGAACGCCTGAATTTATGGCAAACAGACCAAGTGACATTAAGAAAGCCACACAATCCCTTCATTCAGCCTTTAATAAGGAAGCCAAGGAAAAATTATCCTAGCTGGTTTGCGGGTGACAAGACAAGAACTTTCTGGAGTCAGAAAAGTTAGCACCGCGCCTCCTTGTCAGCCCATTAAAAAGCAAAGCTGGCATGGCATATTAGAACCATGTGTGAGAAGGAATTTCTCCTCTGGTAAGACATTCCAAATACTGTCTCCGAGCCAAAGACTTTGGTGTTAGGCTAATTTAAGCAGCATGTTGAAATCAGCGCTCAGAACTTTGATCATACGGAGATCGTTTGTTACAAATTGAACTAACCCAGTCTCTATTTCTGGCGGATCAGAACTCTGGATTTGTTGAATTAAATGCTTCATTTAGTACCGTTTGCACATGAAAAGGAACCCTGCACTCAGGAATCCGATAGTGAATTTTTCACCTAACCAACAGGTCCACTTTTTTATTACTTTTAAACCTAATCCATACTCCATCCACACTGTTCCTAATAACCCCAGGGCTGTTCAGAGTGAAGTTTTAAATCAACTCCCATGTCATTGGGGGCGGGGGTGGGGGGGGGAGGGGCGGTGGCAGGGCAGCGGGGCTGCTGAGCCATCCTTGAATTATCAAACCATGTAATAAAGAACATATTGGAACCCGGTACCAAAATAAAAGAGAGAGGGAAAAAAAGAGAAAAAAAGCCAAAAAAATTAGTCCTCAGTTGTTATTTACTGTCCAAATAACCCAGTTTCCTTTCATGACAACTGTGGACTAAAATAGCAAAATGATTTTGCAGACCTATGATTTTCGTACTGTTGCCTGTCTGGTCCAGCCGAAGCTACGAGGGAGAGAGGTTAAAAGAGCACAAAATAGACCATTTCCACATATGGCTACACTTTCTGTTCATTTTTGAAGTTATAATATCTTTAACTGTAGATAATGATATTATAAACTGTCATTTAGTGCATTTTAAGTATATTACATACATGAAACAAAGATCTAGAAGGAGCTGCAGCTGAAATCTTAACAAAAACATTGTGACTCAAATCCGCCAAACAGGAGACAGGTATTGGCTTTGCTAAGAACATCGTGGAGCAGATAATCACAAACACAGAAGACTGTGAACGGACCCCTGGGTGTAAATTGTGATCCCGGCCAAGACTGGGCAACGATGATTAAATAGTAATTAACTGTTAATTATGAACACTCAGGGGTCAACAAGATACTTTGCAGTACGGTTTTATTTTTGCATCATTTGGTTCCTCCATAACTTCGTTTCCTAAAATTTACCTCCCGTGAGTGGAAGGTGGGGAGACAGAGTTAGAAAGCCATCTCTGCTTCTGCTGCTATTAAAACAGCACTGATACCTCGTCAGCTGGGGGCCAGGGGTGAAAACACCTACATTTAGGATGATGATTCTTTCCTAAGCCCGGTGTGTAGTTAATTCATAAATATCCTCTCCTATAGGCTTAAAAATCCTCTTGAATGAGGAGTGCCTTCATTTAAAAGGAAAATAATTAATTAAAAAAAAAAATGTTACTGCTCTTGTGTGCCAGAAAAATCTACGGATGATTCCTCGGTTTTACTGGCATGAAGATGAGGTTGATTTCCCCCCTCCCCACCCCAATTCTTTGGAGAAAGAAAATGGTTACGAAACAGATAACGATAATAAATGTTTTATTGGTGAAAAAAGAAAGATCAAATCTTTAATGAAATCAGGATGGGCTTTAGAGATGAACTCCATCTGAACTCGCCAGGATTCATGGAACTTCAATTAAAACAATTTCAGAAGGGCAGCTGACAGCAAGGCGCTTGGAAGTGTAATTAAAATTGAGCAAGATTTTAGCACCAGGCTTTCCAGCAGGATCCTGAGGATGTGTGGTAGCCCGGGGAGGGGGACCCTGGGGGTGAGGGGGTTTGTGAGGCGGGGTGAGGGTTCTCAGCAACACAGGTAAGAAACCCCACAGAGGCTAGAATCCCAGGCGTCAGCTCACAATACATCATTTTTAATCTACTCTTTTCACCTCCATCCATGTGGTTGTAGAAAACTGGTTTCTTGGGCTGGAGGCTGACGTTTTCAACCTGGAAACAGCCTTTGATGAAGTCACACACAGGGACTCCAGTTAGGAGATCATTAAGGCCCCATAATGTTGCAGTTAAAGCATGGACTCTAGATCCTGGGTTCAGATCTTGTTTTTCCATATACAGCTGTGTGACCTTAGGCAAGTTACTAAACGTCTCTGAGCCTCATTTTCCCAGCTTTGAAATGGGCTGGTGGTAGCAGCCAGCTCTCGGAGCTGTTGAGAGGCTTCACAAGCCAGTCCATGTCAAATGCTTAACGCAGTGCCTGGCACCTAGTTAGCACCCAATAACAGTGAGCAAATATTGGTATTTATTAAAGCCGAAAATTAGGAAAGTGAACTCCAGAAGTTCAGCTTCTCCTTTTAAGAGGCAAAGTCTTCTACCAGATGTGGCACCAGCATGGTACGGACAAAATGAGTGTCTGCGTGGTGAAATGCGGGACCCCTGAGGAGCTTTGCACGAGGAAGGTCCTGGCTTTGGGAAGAAGAGCTAGTTCTCACCTCTTACGGGGGGCAGCAGGGAGATGTGTGGCTGAGGCCTGGACCTCGGAGAGACTCTGGCTCAGCCTCACTTCCAGCAAGAGAAAAAGGAGGCAAGAGAAAAGGAAAGAGGAGCTGGAAGGAAGGCAGGAAAGCAGGAAGGGAGGGAGGGAAGAAGGAGCTTTGGTCCGTGACACTCTCTGGCCCCAGCTGCTCTCCGTTGCCTGCGATGCTTGAGAGTTGCATCCCTACAACAAACCGTCCTCTGACTTGAGCTGGCGTGAATGGGTTTCTATTCCTTGGCCACCCAAAGAGCTCTCTCCATCACTCTGAACCGTCTCATGAAATGACAGGGAGGGGTTTTCCATGCATGGCCATGGTCACAGATACCCAGCCCCATGGGGCACAGTGGGAGCAGGGTTTGCACGTGGCACCCCCAGGGATTCCTGAGAATCACCTAGAACAGACCAGCACTCACTAATGCGCCCAACCCAACAGGCAGCACTTGGTCCAGGCACCGACTTATAATGGATCCAGACAGCAGCTCTACAGGCAGGGCCCACCAGCCTCCTGGAGAGATCATCTCTCGGCCACTGAGTGCTGGGGCCTGACCCAGCAGTTGCCCTAAGTTTTCTAACCCCCTGAGGTAAGATCTCCACACTGGCTTTTGGGAACCAGCTCATGATTTTAAGTGAAGTCAACTTTCTAATGGTATAGAGAATCCCAACTTGTGAGTAACAGAAAAAAAAAATTAATTACATATCCTTTGGATTGCCTTCTGTGATTTTTTTTATAGCTACGGCAGTAGAATTACCTTCCAAATTATATTGGGCCCAGGTTATTAAAATGGCTTTCAGTTCCCTGAGTAGACACAGCGATCGACAGCCGGACAGGGTTGCTGAAGTACTGGGATGCTTTCCCCTCCTTTTTTAAACTTCTTGCGGATAAGTCACATTCAGATAACTGAGAATTGACTGTTTCCATCTCCAATTAATCTGTTTCCTCTGGTGTCTGTATTGACTCCTAGACTTCCCCTGGTTTCCAGTATAAACCAATACTCTTTTAATACTCCAAATCCATTAGACACTTTTCTTTTCCCCCATGAACAAAGGAGAAATGTTTTTGTGCAACTTTATGGAAGCCATCAATCTCCCTGAGAGGCTTGCTATGCTCAACAGAATCCACATTATAACTTATGCAAAACAGAGGATGGAGACGTGGGGAGAAATCCCGCTTTCTTTGAACAGTAGCAGTGCATTAAAGAAAACATGCATTTCTGCTGAAATTCATATTGGTAAATGGATTTCCCATCTGAAACATTGTTTTTCACTAAGAGAAGCTTTTAATCCCCTTAAGTTCCTTTCTAATCTGCCTTGGAAGTGCTTGTCTCAGGAATATAACAGATTTAATTTATTAGAACGAGACAGCAGCCAGCCGGCAGAGTACACAAGAGTGCACGCCCGCCGCCGGCTGAGTGGGGCCGTCATTCCGGGATGGAGAAAAACTGTCCCATCTCCCCTGAATCCAGCCCCACTGCGCGGCTATGCCCAAGTTCAGATCTCAGCTCCCCGGGCTCTCTCTGGAGCCAACACCCCGTCTTCACGGGGTAAAGCCCTTTATTCTCTAAAGGCCAGAGGAAGGTTGAGGAAGGCAAACCCCTGCCTGCTTCCACTGCCCCATCCACTGGAGAGTAGGTGGCTGCATGGGATCAGAGACCACCCAGCCTGTAGGGGCCAATGGATGGAAGCTCAGCCAAGGGTCTCAGTGAGACAGGCATGTCCTACTGCCTAATCTGATGGGCCAGCTCGGGTAGCCAACAGCCCCAAGGAGCCAAGAGCCAGAAGGACAGGAGATACAAAGGCCACTGTTCCTATATCCCATCCCACTCCCAACCAAGGCAGAGAAGAAAACCATACAAAAGTCAAGGATCCCTAGTCAATTTCAGTTCTGCTTGTTCTGGGATGGGCAGCAGGGGATCCATTCTGGTGGCTCAGCCTGCTGCATTCTCTATGCCAGCCAGTTGATCTGAGACAGCTGGAGACACGGGATGGCTGAGCCCACCTGGCTGGGCCGTGTCCAAACCAGCATGGTGGCCCCAGGTACACCCACACAAAACTCCATTTCCTCTTCCTCTGAACAGAAAGCAGTTTATTTACTCACTCAAGCCATGCTTATTAATGCTCTCAGGAGCCAACCTTTGACACAGAGGTAACACTCTTTGAGCCCCACGAGAGTGTGAGTGAATTCAGCACAGGGCATCAGTGTCATTTTCTAAGTGGGCGCCGCTGCTGTCACACACAGTATGACACCACAGTGGTCAAGAGCATGGCCTCTGGAACCAGAAAGTCCTAGGTTCAAGTCTCTGCTCCAGCTCTTACATGGTGGGAGACCTCCCTTAAGTAATTCAAACCTTGCTAAGCCTCTGTTTTCTCATCTGTAGAATGGGATCATGACCATCTACCTCCAGTGAGGAATAAACGACCTCATGTTGTAAAATGCTTACCAGATGCCTGCACCTATTAAGTGCTGATTAATTACAACCGTTATGATGTATGTAGGTTTACTTGCCAACACATTCACCCCTTCTGTTCATTCATCAATTCCCCCAAACATATATTGAGCATTTAGGATGTGCCAGGCTCTGCTAGACTCTCTGTATTTGGGATGAGGGAGATAGCAGGGGATGGAGAGATACTTAATAAAAATAATCCTTGATGGAAGTGCAATTTTGCACTCCTTCTTTCATTTAAATTTCACACGCACACACAAACCTACAGTAGATAGTCAAGGCAGATATAATCGCTTCCATTTTACAGATGAGCAGACAGATCCAGTGAGGTTAGGGGACTTTGTCAAAATGGCAAAACTGAAAAGAGCCAGGGTGGCGGGGTGCGCGTGGGGAGGTCTCAGACAAGTCTCCTCCCATACTTTTCCTTGAATAGGATTTTCCAGAAAATAGGATCCTGAATCTCGTCAATGTAGAATGGAGTAACACAAAACCACAGGCCCAGGACCCCCGTGGACCGGGGACATACCCCATCCCGTGGCGAGTGTGTGCTTAGGTAGGAAACCATATCCTACGCTCAGTGGGGGCGGGGGTCTGCAGTCTTCAGACGATAAGAAGGAGGCCAGGAAAGAGAAGAAACTGGGGAACTTGACGCTTATTAAAAGCACTTGCTCACAAGCTGTGTTCAGTTCCACATGGTGCCCAAAGCCGGGAACCCGGCCTCAGCAGGGGTCAATGTCCCGTCCTGACAGGCGTGAGCTGGGGAGTCTGGGCTGAAGATGGATGGGGGCGCGAAACACGCCCGTGACAGCGGTAATCCACACGACCCAGGAACGCAGGCTGGTATTTTGGCCACTTCTCCACACTTTTTATGGGCTCAGAAGTGGGAGGAGGGAATTTTCATCATCTCAGACATAAATAACTCCATGAACAGTGTCGAGATCGGACACCTCAAAATTAACCACCCTGTATAACACAAAGCCTCTGGATTTACTTCTCAGCTGCAGAGCTGCCTGAAGTTAGGCAAGGCTCCAAGGCATTAAAACAAGCCTGGCACTTCCATCCCTGCTCCCCGGAGAAGTGCCTGTTCTGCGTGGTGGGATGCCTGCTTCATGCTTGCTTCTTGATCGTAGATTTTTGTATCGCTCCCTCTCCCCTCACCCTGGGCTGAAGACCCTGCCTCCTTCTTTATGGAGGAAATGGAAGCAACCAGATTCATGCTCTCTCATCTCCCACCACCCACAATCCACGAACTTGCCTACGTTTGAAACCCATTCTCTGTCTTCCTTCAAGATATAGTGGGAAATATGTCTTTCCGCCCACCAGGGGCCACTTCCACTCGTGTCCGGAATCCCTCCCCTTCTAAGAGTCTGCCCTTCCAGCTACACATACTCACACACATCAACAACCCCTCTCTCCTGGATCATTCCCACCTGCAATGACACTTCCTCAATATCCCCCATCTCCAAAAAACAAACCAAACCAAACCAACCCAAAAGATCTACCTTGATCTCTCATCTCTACCCAACCATGTCCTGTTTCCCTAATTCCCATCTTGGCAAAATATCTTGCAAGTGTTACCTCCAAGCCCCAACTCCACCTCTTCAATCAAGTCCAAGTTGATTTTGCCATCACTCCACCGAACCTGACCTCAAGTTTATCAGTAACCCCATGTTATCAAATGAAACGAGTACTTAGCTTCTTCTCTTCCTTGGCTTCATGGTTGACCCCTTGGTCCCTCCTGAACCACTCTCTGCTCCTGGCATCTTCTGCTTCCCACCCGCTCCCCTCCCTCCCAGCTTCTCCTCAATCTTACGTTCACCCTCCTTCTGCACCCAACCTCTGGATGTACGAGTGCCCCTAGGTTGAGTCCTCAGATCTTTTCTCGATGCTTTGTTCATTCCCTCTTTAGGTGAGCTCATTCATTCCATGGTTTTAAGTACTATAGTACTATCTGTGTACTACTGGCTTTCAAAATGTTAGCCCCAGCCCAGAAAGTCCGCCTGAGCTCGAAATTATATATCTGGATGGCTTCCTGCCGTCTCCACTTAGACATCTAATAGGTCTCTCAACTTGACATTCCTTGACTAGGCAGTTAAAAGAATCAGAAAGACAACAGGCCTTTTAGACCTACGAAGACGTTCAAACTCATGTAGAGTTAATAAAATGCAAATTAAAACAAACTGAGATATTTTTCATCAATAAGTTTGGCAAAGAGAGATCAAAATATTTTAAAACATACTGTCGGCAAGGATTCGAGGAAAGAGGTACCTTTGTAAGTTGGCAGGTAATATAAATGGGTATAAGTCCTTTGCAGGGCAAATTGTCAATATCCATCCAAATGAAAAATACACATCCTCTCTGACCCAGCAATTCTACTTCTAGAAATTTATCCAATAGGTATAGCAAATATACTTAATAAACTTATTTCTATTAATATTTATCCAATAGGTAGAGTCACATTCGCAAATGAAAACCAGCTAATATTAGCAGTAAGAGAGTGGCTGCATAAGTGAAACTAAGTTCCACAGTGGAATACCACTTAACTGTTGTAAGAAGGAAAGAAATCTGTATAAGCTAGTACAGAAAATCTCCAAGGTATAATTTTAAACTAAAAAAATTAAGGTGCAGAATGTCAGGTATAATATGCTATTATTGGTATTTTAAAAGCGTGATGGAGACCGTGATACCATAAATGCTTACAGAAATACAAAGTATTCATGGAAGGAGACACACAAAAGTTGAAACAGGACTGCCTTTGGGGCAGTTGAACCAGGAGATTGGTTTCTGAGGAATTAGGATGCTCTCTTTTATACCTTCTGTACTGTTTGAATTCTTTTTTGCCTTGTTCAATTATTTTATTTTCAATTTAAAAATAAGGTTATTATTTTTCATAGCCTGGCTCCTTCTCTATTTTCAGCTCTCATATGAAATGCCGCCTTTCCAGCAAAGTCTTTTGGACCACCCCATCTATGTCAGTCTCTACTATTTTTTTAATCCGTCACCAAAGCAGCTCCACTTTTAACTATTTTAAATATTGGGGTAATAGGAAGGTTTAATTCAAAAATAATCTCTGCTCTCCTTGTCAGAGAGGTTTCCCTGTGCGCGCCATCTGAAATAATACCTACAGCACTATCCCTCTCTAATCCTTTATCTTGCTTCTTTTTTTTTCAAGGCACTTATCACCACCTGAAATATTATGACATGTTTTTCTTTATTGTTGGCTTCCCCTCATTAGAATGTAAGCTCCAGAAGAGCAGGAATCTTGCCCTTTTTTGTTCATGGCTCTATCCTCTGCGGCTAGAACAATGCTTGGCATATCCCGTATGTTCAATAAATATTTGTTGAATTAATGAATGGTTCTACTGCCAAGAACAAAAACAAATAAATAAAAAGATGTTTAAAGGTCATCGATCTAGAAAAGAAAACATCTAAGGCCGTGAGTTTAGTGCTGGGTCTCACATCCAGTTAGGTCATCACCAGTGCCCGCGTCCCATTTGTATTGACATTGATTTGCAAAGCAAAGGCCCTGGGGAAGCATCATATAGCACCAAGAGGTAGAGAGAAAACGAAGAAGTCAGGAATGGGTAGCTCTCCAGGAAAACCCCAGAAGTGTGGAGCAGGGGAAGAAACGACGATATAGAAAGCAGGAGTAAGAGAGGGTGTTTAGCAAATCCCCAAGAGGAAGCTCCTTTCCTAGTCAGGGAGAGTCAGGGCATGAGGAAGAAGAGAAACAAGAGAAATCCAAGAGAATCCTTGGGTCCTTCTGTCACCCTGATTGACCATGATTCCAGCTCCTCATGGGTTGTACACAGGTGTCAGAGCAGACAACTGCCCAGGGAAGGAGTGCCTGAGTCATTACATTACTTAACGCCCCAGCGATCGGGCTAAAGGCAGGAGAGCCATGAGTCAGCAAGTCCCTGGGAATCAGCAAGTTAAGTGGATAAGCTTGGGTAGCAGGCAGCCAGCCAAGGAGCCTGGGGAGTGTGTGCCAGGGATCTCCCCCAACAGCCCAGCCTGCCCCTGGCGGCCAGCTCCTATCGAAGAAGCAGCCCTCTGACCCTCTTTGCTGGGGATGACTTTTGGGGGTAACGCAACGGCCAAAGCTTCTCATCGACTTCAGAACACTGTGTTCTCAGCCCTGGTGCCTTAGCGCCTGCATCGATTCTGCTGGGGCCTCCAGGAACCTCAGGAAACCTCATGTTTTCTAAATTGTACTTTTATGCTCAGCAAGCCCTCAGGCTACCTGGTTAAAAGTTGACATTAAAAAATCCTTCATAATTGGTTCGTTTGAATGGTGCCCTCTGCAGAGTCATCAAGGCAGACCGTGTTCATTAGCAGCCGTTCACATAAAATCCAGGCAGTAAAACGTCAATCATGCTGGGGCTTCAAAAACCGTCTCCAGGCTTTCTCAAGACCAACCAAACGCCAACACGAATAAATCCAGGGCAAGATGAACTTCGGGCGGCATCTTCTAAGCTAAGGTTTCTCCACCTTGGTACCATCTGAGGCCAGATAATTCTTTCTTATGGGGGCTGTCCTGTGTTTCGTAGGATGTTTAGAAGCATCCCTGGTACCCACTAGATGCCAGTAGCATTGCCCTGTTTGTGACAACTCCAAATGTCCCCAGATGTTGCCAAATGTTCCCCAGGGGGCAAAATAGCCCGAGGTTGAGAAACACTCTTTTAAGCTTCTATCCATTTGGACAGCTGAAATTTTGGAGGAAAAGTCACCAATTCCAAAAAGACATTTCTTGAGGGTCTACTATATGCTAGGTGCCATGCTAGGCATTGGATATGGTCAAAAAATAAGGGGTGTACACGGCCCCAAGCATCTCTCTTGAAAGAAGGGGGAACCAAACCCTTAGTTCTTTCTCAATGACCAAGTTTCAAGGGCCAGGGTTTCCAATAGGAGGCGAGGGCGGGGTGAGGTCAGGCTGTTTCGTTAGGAGAGGATAGGTGGGTGAGCACTTGAGAAACTCCTCCAAAGGGAAGCCTCCGAAATGCTTGGTTTTAGCTCCTCATGTAAATGGATGTTGCCAGCCTTGAAAAGAGCACAATGGGTGTACACAGTGAATCATCGGAGTTAATTACAGAGATCGCTGCGGAGCCGTGCAAAGCCCGCTGAGCTTAGCTTGCAACACCAGGTACAAGAACAGCCAACAATGATGCTGAGGTTCACGTTAATAACTGGCACTGACACAGCCACAAAGCACTCCCTGCTCCGGGCCTGTGCCAGGAAAAATAGAGAAGCCGTCAAGAAAAACATAGTAGCATCGATCCCACCCTCCGGTGAAAGGCAGCCACCATTTTCCCCACTGTGGTCTTGGAGACTGACTGAAGGGCCCAATGGGGCGTTGCTGGGTAGACGATTGTGGTGGAGGCCTGGCGTGTGGGGAGGGGGAAGCCCAGGCAGATGGGGAGGGGAAAGTGGTGCACTGAGATCAAGGGACAGACAGACGCTCAGACAGATGTCATTTCATTGCATTAACGGTTCATTCAAGTGACAGCGAAACATCCCCAAGAACTTGGCACTGACAAAGGCCAGGTCCCCCAGAGTTAAATAGTGAGATCTATAGGCTGGAGGTAAGTAAGGCTCTCTTTGCCAACAGCTAAGGACTGTCAATGCGCCACGGGGCAGGAGAATTTGGGAACATCCAATGTTCACATCAAGGCTGTTATCCTACTTGCAAGTTAACAAGTTAGCTTGCCAATTTCACGGATGCTGGCAGAAGGCACAAGACACCTGGATCAGAGACAAAGAACGTTATCACCTATGGCATAGCCAGCAGCATATTTACAAAAATTCCCTTTGTCCCCAATCCCACACGGGTGACACAGACTAGCCAACTAGACACCTGTCCAGGCAGGGGGTTGCACTGTAGGGGAGGAATCCCACACCTAGGAAAGTGGAATCTTTTCTAATGGGCAGTAAGCATGGCTGCCCTTTGTTTTGGGGGTGACTCTACATCCATCTTCCAAAACTCCCAAGATGTGCAGAAATGTGAGAGACCCCTGGAGAATAATCTCCCAACAGGAATGACCAAAATCTGGGTCACCCTGGCTTAGATGACAAAAAAAGAAAGACCTAGGCAGTCACAAGTCAAGGAGTATAAGGGAGAGGACATCATGGCCTGACAGACTTAACACTGTGTTTCCCTGTGGAAGGCTCTACCTGGAGAGGTAAAAGATCTCAGATTAGCTATAACATGATTTTAAGCCCCTCTCTTCCCACTATATAGTCCCCAAAGCCACCTTCCCATTAGAATATGGACTCCCATGAGTATTTATCTAGAAAGCGGTGCACAGCTTTGCCCATGTGACCACACCATGCTTTTGGTTAGCTGTATTTCTGGTGGCCATTTAGTTTGTATGCTTCCTGGCGTATACATCAGACGCCATGCTGGTTAATGTGAGTCTGTTTTACCCTGAGCTCCTAATCCTGAAAGGTTGAGAACAAGAGCCCTGAATTTAACATGGCAATTTGAATCATAACAGTTAGTTCCAGCACTTATTCTATGTCCCAAGCTCTTCATATTCATAATCTAACTGAATCCTCCAACCAGACATATACTTGGTAGGCAAATCTCTGAGTGCCATTTTATACATGAAGAAAGTAAAACACAGAGAGAGGAAATTATGCAACTAGAGGCTCACGGGTGGCCGTGGCGGAGCTGGCACTTGAACTTGGTCTGGCTGAGGCCAAAGTCATCTAACCACAGCTCAGAAGGACTCAGGAGGCTGTGTGTGGCCAGCCAGTCTTCCCTCTGATGCCCTCTGTCACGCCTTCTTAATCTGTCCTGCCAGCGAGCCAGGAGATACGCCCTGAGCACACCTAGGCTGGCCTCAGCCCTGTGCCCTTCAGCACCCTCGGCCCCCTGACC
Organism: Eubalaena glacialis; assembly: GCF_028564815.1. Classification (NCBI taxonomy): domain Eukaryota; kingdom Metazoa; phylum Chordata; class Mammalia; order Artiodactyla; family Balaenidae; genus Eubalaena; species Eubalaena glacialis. The sequence goes on from NC_083733.1 coordinate 30,600,936, forward strand.
CAGGCTCACCTGGACATGTAGGTACCTCCTGTACCTGGAGTCCTTTCCCCTCATCTCCACGCCATCTAAATCTTTCCAGAAGGTTCTCAAAAAGCTTTGAGTTCCGTTCCAGTTACTATTGTTACATAACACATTCTCCCCAAACCCAGCAGCTTGAAACAACCATTTTACTTTGCTCACAATGTTGAGGGTCGGGAATTGGGAAAGGGCTGAGCTGGGACATGCTCGCTTGGGATCTTTCATAAGGTTGCATCACCCCAGTGACATCCCGTGAAGTCATAATGTTCATGGCTCGAGAGTGGGCAGCAACCAATGAAGCCGTCACTCACGGTCGCTGTCATCTTAGAGATACTTTTTTTCTGGGAGATACTTTTTTTCTGGAGCATCTGCACCTCCAAGGAGACCTCTACCCCTTGATTCAAACTATCTGATTCAATGCCCTTGGTATTTCTCTTTGGCCCCCTATTACTAGCGTGAATAGGTAGTAACCAAATTCTTGACGGACAAAGGAACCCCTCTTACTGAGGCTGGTATGTGAACCAACGCCTTATCTGTCCTTTGGTGACAGATAATGTATTCGGGATCTACGGAGGGAGCAATCTCTTTTACTTATTTTAAATACACACTCTTCTACCCAATACACCCCAAATACTTCACACATTTAAATCATCCCTCTGCACAGGCTTTAAGCTGCAAGCCAATAGTATATGGCTGAGATCAGGCGTTGGGAGCCGGATGGTTCAAATGGAGCTCTTGGCTATCTCCTAGCTGCATGACCTTACTTAAATATTCCAGCCCTCAATGTCTTCATGGGGATGGTTAAAGTCTCTACGTGACAGAGGCATTGTGAAGATTGTGAAGATTAAGTGGAGTGACACAAGTAAAGAGTTTAGAAAAGTACCTGGTATATAGTAAGCACTCCATTGAACTATGCTTTATGCATTCAAAGTGATATTCCTTAAAATGAAACATCGTCAATGAAATCAACTATCCTTGAATACTCGAACTATCAAATAGCATTACACAACTCAAACGCTTGCTTTCGAAGATTTTGTTTGCAACTCTCAAGTCTGCTAATGGCTTCCTAAAACCATCACCTGGTGACAGCATACAGAGTGTTCAGTCAGAGACCCAAAAGCCTTGCAGGGAGTTTTCAAGTGTTGTTCACTATATAGGGGAGCCACAAGCACACGTATCTGAATTCTTCAGTGTGAGCTCAGCCAAAATAATTTTATTTTCAAACATTTGGCATTCTGTAAAATCATACTTTGCCTACACACTCTTTATATACTATACGTCACCGTACACATGTGAGAGCTATACTCACAGCTGACTGCCCAGGGTAACTTAAAAGGATTTTCAATGGTCATTTTAAATGGACACAATTCGTGCCTTATGTGCTGGCTTTCAGAAACTAATCCTCACTTAGGATGAAACCCAGTGTCTCATTTTATCTTCCCAACAGCCCTAGTGTGTGGGCATCGTTGTCCCAATTCATGGTCAAGGGCATTTTACCTCAAGGAGATAAACTATCTAAGTCAATGCCGCGCAGCTAGTAAGTTGCAGAAGTGAGATTCGAGCCTCTCTCTCTATTGGTTACACCTCCCTGAATCTCACAGCCACAGGTCACTGCTCTGTGGCCCCTTCAAGGCCATGAATTAGTCTCACCTGCATGAAGACTTAAAAGCACCCAACAGCCCTTTTAACAGATATTATTAACTCCTTTTTTAGAAATGAGAAATCAAGATCCATGAAGTTCAGCAACGTTGCCATGGTCAGAACTGCTCCTTCAACACTGTTAACTCTCTGTCTTTATATTCTCGTTTCCAAGGCATCTAGGACTCTGTCTCAGCCTACTTCTCAAGGCTGTATTCTGTTGTCTCCTTTGCTGCCTCCTGATCCACACGTCTCCATATCCGTATATGTGGGAGCACTGAGGGTCACTAATACAAACACCTACAGACCCCAAGCAGGTAATATCAATGGGCCCAGTGGGTTGGGTGGGAGGCATTAGGGAATGGTGGAAACTGCGGCAAACTGAGAGCAAGTCACCTGCTCCCAGAAGCTGCCACATCTCAGCTCCTACCTAGCGTGTGGCGCTAACATGGCAGATCTTCTCACCTTTTGTGAGAATCCAGAAACCCACCATTTTGTGTGATATCTTCCTATTTTAACCTATTGGCAACTAATTCGTGTCGGTTCACCAGCTCTATGAGAACAGCTTCCCACTCTATTTTCCAGTATCATTGACTTCTAGTTACATGTCTCTATTCAAGGGTGAGCTGAGAACCTACACGTGGACAGCCTGCCAGTTCCTTAAATGCCACAGTTGTTTTTAAAGAGGGAAGGGGCTTGCCCTTTTCATTCCTAACCAGTGACTTTTCCATACACTCCTATTTCTGCCATCATCCAATGGACTCAGACCCTACGCCACAACTGTGTGAACCGTGCATCAGAATCGCCTGAGGACTGTTTCAGAAATGAAGATGATCACACCCCATTTCAGACCTACTGAAAAAGACGTTTCAAGAGTGGAACTCAGGAATCTTCCCAAAGCCACTCTCCATCTGTCCCCTACCACCCCATATGCCAGGCTCACGTCCCCCCACCCCACAGAGAATGGATTTAAAATATTCTCTTTGTTAATTCAACTGCCAGTGGTCCTTTCCTGTCCAATCTAGCCCTCACACTGTTGTCTGTTTAGCATCCCTGAAACACAGCTTTGCAGGCTGCACGCCTGCTTTAAACGTTCATGGCTCTCCATTGCGCATAAGAAAGCATGTAAAGCCTGGCATTCAACCCACAGCTTCCTCCCAAACTTCCCTTGTGCTTCTGTACACAGTCCTGCCCTCTGAGAACCCTGGATTGCCCCTGCCTCTTACAGGCAACTAGCAAATGCTGCCATGAATTGATATGAATCTTTACTATGAGCCCTGTCTCTTCACTCACTCACTCACTCACTCACTCACTCACACATTTGTTGGTTCAGTTCACTCATTTGTTCTTTACTGAGCATCCCCTTTGTGCTAAGCAACCCATACTGGATTACAAGCCCCTTGGAAGTGACAAGCTTGGTGTTAATAGGAGTATAGCACCCTCCCTGAACCAAGAGCTCTATGTACAGAGTCATATGTGAGCTGACGAGGACATGTTGAGAGGGGGTGGGAAATGGTTTACCAGGTAGAGAGAAAGGACTAAGCAATGAAGTGGAAGTAGGGTGTATCAAAGGCAAATTCTAGGGCTGGGTGAAGGGACATTGACCAGGGAAGAGCAAAGAAGGGTAGGTTGAGGCCCCTTTCAGGGTGGGTTACATATTTTAGTTAGGACTCTGGGCTGAAAGAAACCCACAGATTCACCTCAAGATGACATAAGTTGAAAAGAGAATTTATTTGTTTGTGTAAATATAAAGTCTTCAGGTATGGCTGGATCTAGAAGCTAAATGATGTCATCAGGCCTCAACCTTACCCTTTCTCCCTCTCAGCCCTGTTTTCTTCCATCTTAGCCCATCTCAAGCAGGCTTTTCCCTCATGATGACAAGTTGGCCTATGGCACTCCAAGCTGCCAGGCTCTCCTCCAGTATCCCCTATGGAGAGAGTACATCTCTTTCCTCTAGTTATTCCCATGGAGAGTTCTGGGATTGAATCTCTATGGATTACCATTGGGTCATGTGACCATCTCTAAACAGTTACTGTAGCCAAGGGATTAAATATTCTGATTTGCCAGACCTTAGTCACATGCCCACCCCTTAACCAATCACTGGGCTGGACAGGGGCTACCCCTGAACCAATCACTATGGGTAACAACCTTGATTGGTTAGCCCTGGGTCACATGGCCAGGCCAGGAAGTAGGAAGTGTGGAGTCAGTTCCTTGGACCCACATGGACTGTGTGTGAAAGAGGGAAAGGCAGATCTCTGCAAAAGAATGCACATAAACCCTTATGTAATAGGCAGCCATGGAAAGAAGATTCTGGAGCACTCGCTAACATGCCGAGGGCACTAATCTCAGAAATCTCAGTTAGACAGCCAGCCTGTGCTTCTATGTTCTCTAAAGAGAGGAAGCCCCTTCTGCCCCACCTGGAGCATGTGATTCCCACCACAGCAAGCCGCTGCCAGCTTTGGCCCACTCCCCTTACCCTAGCAAAGGGGCCCCCAGCTCCTCCGTATGCCATTGGAGGTCTGAGAGCTGAAACTGCCAGAGCCACCCCAGGGCCCTGACACCCCTGGTAGAATGCCCGCCCAAGTCTCAGGAGCACCCACTCGCCCTCTCCAGCAGGAGTGGCAGGCAGGGCTGACCACAGAGCTCCCTCCCCTTCAGCCTCGCTGCCTCTCCAGCACAGCCTAATCTCTGCAACAGGTGGGAGGCCTGGACCCCGGCTCTCAGCTTTCACGGTCAGGAGCACAGCAAGGGGAAACTCATTACATGGGTTTAACGGGGTTTAAAAGGCGTTAAAGAGTCCTGTGGGCCAAATTAAGGGGCCTCGACTTACAAGCTGAGTTATGAAGAGATCTAAGGCATGTTTAGGCCGAGAGCAGGAGCCCCAAACTTGGTCTAGCACAGTTGCGGTGAGAAAATGTGCCCTCCAGGGAGTTACCAAACAGAAAGGAAATAACAGGTGTTGGAGGCTGGGAGGCTGGCCTGGGGGTCTGGAGGATGGAGAACGCCGAGGCACGGGCTTTCCCTTTCTTCTCCATAAATGGTATGAAAAACCAGGCACTAGCCATCAAGGGACAGCTGGTTAAATAAATTAAGATACATTTAAAGTCTATCTTCAAGCTGGGATACTACATGACCGTTAAAAAGAATGAGATATGTCTAAGAATAGGCACAGAATGGTTTCCAAAAAATATTGTTAAGTTAAAAAAATAAAAACAAACAAAATGTAGAACAGTGTGTCTAATAGGCTATCATTGTTTATACACATCATTTAGGTTGAACCATATGACATTTTCACTTTTGTAAAAAAAATACTGGTGTATATATGTCATATATATGTATATATAACTTCCATCCTGGTATACAAGGAGAATATTTTTGGCAGTCTACACAAGACACTGATAACCATGGATTCCCCTGGAGACACCATATGGAACTAGGGGTCAAGAATGGGACAGAGAATTACTTTTCAGTTCATAACCTTTTCTAGCACCAGAATCTTTTAAGTCCTATGTCTATTTTATATGTGGGGAAAAAATGTTCTCAGAAATATACTGAGTGCTTCTATACGGTGCAAAATATATGTACCCTGTTATCCTGCACAGGTCTAAGAACACTCCTGCGAGGTAAGTACCACCAACAATCCCATTTTACAGATGAGGAAACTGAGGTAGAACACAGAGACTTTCTGAAGTGGCTCAGTGGGATGCATAGTTGGTGCGTCTGGCTCCAAAGGCCAACTCCTTGACCATGAGGAATGCCGTGTTTCCTCCCACGTGGCTGACCAACTCAGATCAGAATCTCCTGGGTTCTGCCCCAGTTCCCCTCCCAAAACAGCCTCTGTGATCCCAACAATCAGCAAAGGGTTCCTCTCTCTTGCTTAGTGCTCGCTTTGCCCTTGGAAGGAGGGTCCGATCAAGGGCCAAGGTCCCCCTCTGATGGAGACTCATCAGAGGACAGGGCATCACAGATCTGCCCAGAAGGCCATGATGCTGACTTGTGGTCCCCTGAGACAGCAAAGGCTCCGGTGAGCCCCCCAGGTGACCGTTCTCCTCACAGGCCAGACACCAAAGAATCTTCAACCACTGCCCTCTACCCCTTCTGTGGGGAAACTAATAAAAAGTGATGTTGACCTCAAGGGGTGGGATCCACTCAGCCCCGCCGACTTCCAGTATAAGTACAGGAAGAATAATGCTGTGAGCAGGCACTGTCCCAAGTGTTCCACAAGCACTGTCTCATTTCGGCCTCACAATGGGCCCATGATGTAGATACTATGCAATCCCAATTCACACATAAAGAAAAGGGCACAGAGAGGCTGAATAACTTGCCCGTGGAGGCAGAGCTGTACTTTAAACCCACACTCTTTCCCACTGCCTGGTACTCTCTGCTTAGACCATTACTTCGGAAGGGGCCACATCTCACCACACCACGACAGCTTGACTAGGGACCAAGATGCAGGTTCCGGAATCAGTCTCCAGCTCTCATCTGTAAAATGGGAGTAATAACAAGGAGAAGTAGACCCAAGAGTCAAACCTTGATCTGCTGGTTCCAGAAACCATGACCCTTCCAACGCTTTAAGCTCCTCTCAAGGAAGGAAGTGGCTGGTGGGGAGGGTGGCCGAGGAAACTTCCAGTGGTTGCTTGTCTGTGTTTCCCTTTGGGGTTTAGGGAAGTTTTTTTTTTTTTTTTTTGAATGGTCCTCTGTACATTTTTTTAAATTAATTAATTAATTAATTAATTAATTAATTAATTATTTTGGCTGCGCCGGGTCTTAGTTGCGGCACGCAGGATCTTTAGTTGCAGCATGCGGACTTCTTAGTTGCACCCTGCATGCAGGATCTAGTTCCCCCACCAGGGATAGAACCCAGGCCCCCTCTGCATTGGGAGGGTGGAGTCTTACCCACTGGACCACCAGGGAAGTCCCTAGGGAAGTTTAGAAGAACATTTCCAAAGGTTTAAAGCTGAAAGGCAGGTCCGAGGGATCAGTGTAGTCTCTACTCTTAACTCAAGGACCCATCTCCATTGTTACTGGAGCCCAGGGTGGGCAGGAGAAGCTGCCTGAAGTTCTGAAAGAAAAAACCAGCAATGCTCTTGAACTTTGATAAACCCATCTACTCGCTCTTCTCAGGGTCCTGGGATGGAGCAGGTGTCCATGCACTAGCCTGTTAGACAAATTCTTTCCAGAAAGAGCACCAATGGGGTTACCTAAGAGGTAGAATAAACACATATTCAGGGCACCAGTAAAGCAAGGCACTAACTACCCCTCCCCCCAAAATTAGTCTTTGCTATTTGATTTTTTTAATGAAAGTAGCTATCATGTGGACTTTCGTTGGACATGTTTAGCATGTATTTTACATTTGGCAGAGGATACTACTCTTATCAGTATAGGACCTCAGTATCAGTTAGGGTCGTATTAGCTGCTGTAACAAGTAAATCCCCAAAATGTGTGATGGTCCAAACACAACAGAAAATTATTTCTCACTAGTAAAGTCTGAAATGGGTGTTCCTGGTCAACGCGTAGCTCTCCTCCCAGTGGTGACTCAGGGATCCAGGCTTTTTGTACAGTGTGCTCTGCTGTATTCAACACGTGGCTCCCAAGGTTACCATGCTCATTGGCATCAAGCTGCAGAAGTGGAAAGCATGGAGGACTGCATATGGCAGGTGTTCACGGGCTGGGCTGAAAGTGGCACACAGCTGCTCAAATTCCAGTGGCTAAAACTCCATCACGTGACACACCAAACTGCAAGCGAGACTGGGAAATACAGTCTAGGAGAACATAGGTTTGGTAAACAGCTGGCCAGTCTCTAAAACAACCTCCAAAGGTCTTAATCTGGGTCTAATGGAGATGCTGGTTTATTCCCAACTCAAGGCAAGATGGCAGATGGGGAGAAGAGGCCATGTCTCCACCTCCCTGTATAGTATCTAGAAAAAGTAACTCTTCAGTAAAGAATGAATTGTAAAAGCCACTCTAAATGTAATACATTGACCTAAGAAGAGGACAAACTATCAAAATATAAACTCATGTTAAATGGAAAGGGATTTTCCACTTCAAAATCTTTTCATTTAATAAATATGTGCTTGATACCTACAACAAGCTGAACTTTTGGCTAATCCCTGAAATATAATGTTAAGCTGCTCACGTTTTATGAGGGAGATAGACATTAGCCAAACAATCGCATAGAGGTATGATCCCCTGTCTTGGTTTGGGTTCTTCCAAAAGCAGCCCTAGAGACAAGGATTCGAATGAAAGTGGTATTAGGAAAGTGACCCCAGGAAACATCAGTGGGGAAGTGAGTCAAGGAGGGGAAGAAAGCCAATAAGGCATGCATCTTCCAGCCAGGTACCACTGTGGCAGCTGGAGCTTATTCCCACTAGGGAGCTCTGGGCAGCCATGTAGAACATGCATGTCTGAGTGTTCCCATTAGAGCAGCAAGGGAGCTGGGGTATTTATACACCCACTGCCATCAGCCTTGGGGGATGCTAATTTCCTGGCACTTCCAGCCCATCTTGCCAATTGGCAGCGCAGACTCCCACAGCCAAAGAAAGGTGTGGATGCTGGCAGTCAGAAGTTGTTGGGCCACCAGCTTACACAGACATGGTAAGGTCTAAGGGTTCTGGGTTGGGTACTGACTGCATCTGCTACACCGCCCAGGTGCCATGAATAAAAATACAGGGGCGACAACAGTGAGAATAAGACGATCAGGCATAGCTGCAGGGTGGTGGGCTGGTGGGCTCTGGAGCCAGACTGCATGGCTTTCGATCCCGGCTCTTACACGCGGCACCTCGGGCAAGTCGTGGCTCTCTGCCTCAGTTTCCTCATCTGCAAAAGGGACAGAGAATAGTACCTGCCTCCTAGGGCGGCTGGGAAGATTAAATGGGACAATTCTTTAGAGGGGCTTAGAAGAGTGCCTGGCACCGCCTGCGCCCACGCTCCACAAAGCCAGCCCAGCGTGGTATCTGGGGTCCCCTCTCCATCTCTCCCAAGCAGGTGGCTTCCTCTCCGAGTCAGTCATCACACCACCACCAATTAAGTGGCACCTTTGGCCTCTCGTCTGGAAACCAAACTTCCCATGACCCAGGGACTGGCAAAATCCCCGGCCTGGCCGCCCTCTGTGCGCAATTGATCCCGCTGGACACGCGATAGCCCATTTGTACGTGATGGCATTTACTTCTCCGTTTGTCGGATTCCAGTTTCTGGCCAGTTCTGAGCACCCAGCCACGGGGAGAACAATGCCCCCTCTGTTCCCCCCCACAGCCATTCATGTCGACTTTTGTTTCAGCCTAAAATAACACGAAGCCGGAGGGTATTTTCTTAACACCACCAAGCCCTGTGGAAAATGTGGCGGGCTGTGGCCGCTTCGGGTCCCCAGCTGATAATGATGTCGTGATGTATAGGTGAACTCGTGCTCCTCCAGGGCCGGGGTGACCCTGGGATTAGGGCCACGCTTATCTCCCAAGACATCTTAGAGTGTCTGGGATTCCATTTCACGATGGAGGCCCTGGGGTCGAAGTTATGTTATATACTTATGAGCAAAGTGGACTATTCCTGGTCTGGGCTGGAGTGGATTACGGCTGATCACTCGGCCTAAACCAGGGACATCTGAGAATGTTGAAGAAAGGAAAGGGATTCCGCAAATCCAAACAAACACGGACTTCAAGCGAAGTCTCGGGCACTAAACATTTTAAAAGGCCTGCCTGGGTGAACACGGGTCCTGTGAAGAGTGGGTTCCCAGAGTCCAAACCTCTTCAAAGTTTCTCGCCAACCTGCTGGGGACGGCTCTCCGCAGCCCCATAAATCACACACCGGCAGCTTTATGCCAAAAGGTGCTATTAAAAAAATTTTTTAAATTGACTTGTCCAAAGGGCCTTACGAAAAGGTCCCAAACCCACCACTTTCTTTATTAAAGTTCACAGAAAATAAATATCAAATTTCTTTCAGCCGGAATTTTCTCTCCAACTGTAATCATAGAAACTAGAGATGGAGAAAAAAAAAGAGGTGAGGGGAGGACCCTCTTGGGTAACTTTTTCCATGATTTGTGCAGTAAAATGTGTTGCCACAGTCTGCAAATTCACTTTCTCATCTGCTCTCGAGAAAGCAAACGGAACCCCACAAACTGATTCTTGAGAGCAATCCCAATTCTAGAAATTTCTAAAAATGTTGCAGAACAACAACAAAAAATTAAAGCTTCCCTTTAATTACAGATGAGCTTTCTATTTAGTTCAGCCCCCGTCATGAAATGGAATTGAACTTCCTTTCTGATTCATTCTTCAAAACCTCAGTGGCGATTTTATCAGAAACAGATCTGACGCCCTTGTGGTGCTCCCTGGGTCAATCTCAATCGTGGACCCGTGTCCTCATTAAAGCTCATCTGTTTGGTTTGCTTACGGAGAAATCATAGCAGATCAGGTTCGATTGCCTCTCTGCTCGTGAAAAAAATGTACTGACCTTTCCCTTGCCTTATTAGGATAACTAGAGGTGACAAAAGTCACAAAACACAATATTTTCTTAAAAGGGTCCCAAACCTCCAGCGGAAACTCACAGCACTGAAAGTGGCCGGGCTTCCCTGTTTTCTGGATTAGCAGAGCCCTGACCACCGGGACGTGTGGGAGAATGGCTGGCTACCACCAGAGTTTGCTCCTTGCCATTGAAGATCCTTGGGTGACTACAGATGTCCCCAAAAGCTGAAAAAAAAAAAAAAGCTGAAGTCACTTCCCCCCACCCCCTGGACCTTGGCATTGATGACTCCTTTTCTCACTAACCTTAACTAAGCCACTTAAAAAGAAAGTGGAGGGGGGCATGGGGGAAATCTTTATAGATCGCCATCAAAACCTGACCACAAATGGTTCCAATTTGCCGCAGTGATTAAATCTATGTGAGTTTAAGGGTTTTCATTCAGGTCATTTGCTACTTTGGAATTTTGCTGCATGCCTTGCTAAGAAAACGAACTTATGAGTCACCGTCAAACGCAAAGAAGGAAGAAGGTTACTAAACAAACTCCAAGCAGAGCTTAAGTGGATATAGAAAATAAAGACTCCAAATTCTAAATATGGATCTGAGACGAGTGTAGAAGGGATTAGAGCCGCCTTTGTGCCTGGTGGGGTGGCCCAAAGCCGGCTTGCCTTTTCAGAGCCAACAGCCTAGGATCAAAGTAACAGCCACCAGTTTGTCAATATGCTAAGCTGGGTGTTTACACAAAAGTGTCAGCGCGCGCTTTCCACCACAAAGAGGCTCATACATTCGAAGATTAATTACTTCCAAAACAGAGATTGTGTGTAAATACCAAGGCCTAGCCTCCTCAGGAGTATTTGCTTGGCCCCAGGCTGAGATGTGCTGCCAAAGGCAGAGAGTTGGGGGCCAGCATAGAGAAGTTGATGGAGGCCCATCTTCATCTCAGTACTTTTTTCTCAGCATGTGTGCTTTCTTGGCTTTCACCTTCCCTGGAATACACAAGCTGGATCCTAGCTGGTCAAAAGCTTTATGTATGATTTCTCTCATCTCCCATCTTTCTCTCTTTCTCATACACTTCCATGTGGGGCAAATTTTCTGAGTTTCTCCCTTTCAGCTCTCTCCTCCCTCCACTACCAGCACATTATTATATTGGCTACTATGAGTAGAGGGGAAACTGATGGACTGCAGAGTCTTTGTGAAATGATCCCCACCAAGTCATTTAATTTCAGCCTCAGTGTCCTTCCTCCTCTGTAAAATGAGGATAAGAAATAGGCTTGCCCCATCTATAAGCACACCTGGTTAGAAGATTTAAAGGAAAGAAAAGCCATCATAATAGAAAGCAATAAGATAATGGTGATCATGGCAGATTTCTATACCAGCATTTTTTTTTTTAACATCTTTATTGGAGTATAATTGCTTTACAATGTTGTGCTAGTTTCTGCTGTACAACAAAGTGAATCAGCTATATGTGTACATATATCCCTGTATCCCCTCCCTCTTGCATCTCCCTCCCACCCTCCCTATCCCACCTCTCTAAGTGGTCACAAAGCACCAAGCTAATCTCCCTGTGTGATGCAGCTACTTCCCACTAGCTATCTATTTTACATTTTATACCAGCATTCTGATAGGACCTTGTTTTATCAGACATTAAACACCTACCTGGATATGGACTGCATGCACACACACACACACACACACACACACATTACTCATCACACCAAAAGCTAAGTCTGGGGCCCAGAATAGTGTCCTCATAGTATGGTCCTCAGACCATATACATTAAAATCACTGGAAATGCTTTTTCTAAAGGCAGGTTCTCAAGAACCAAATTTCCAGTTTAGTGTTTGCTAAATGAGATGCTTCCATTGTTGGTGGCACAAGGGTGGCACTGGGTAGTGCAGGAGGGACTATCCATCATTTTTATAGCTGTCTATGTATTTTAAAGTGTATTATAGCAAACATGACAGCACAACAAGCTTATATTATTTCACAGAGTAAGTGGATACAAAACTAGGCATATAAGAAAAAAAACAGGAGTCATTTCAAAGTATTGCCTAAGTAATTAGATCGGGGGAGAAGAAATTGGTAAAAATCATACAAGGGTCCATAGATGTTTGAATCTGAGAACTCTGGAGGTGAGAGAATCTGTATTCCTCAGATCTGTCTAGGCTGAGAACACAACCTTGATGTCAGCTTCAGCTCTATAAGCAGGTGGTTTTCTGTTCATTAATTCGTTTATTCAAAGGGAAAATGACTCAGCAAGTGGTGGGGTGCTGGCAGGAGATCCCATGGTGTAGCTGATATACTGCGTCCTTGGGGGCTTCCGCCAGGACTCCAGGAGCTCCTGGCACTGTGGAGAACTTGCATGGAAAGTATTTTTGAAGGAAAGGGGCAAGTGCAAAAGAAATCTTTCCCCAAACCCTCCCTGGGACCCCCACAGCTCTTCTCTTCTGGTCACTGATGCCAGTGTGCATATTTTCTCTAAACCCTCCCCAGGGAAACCTAGGGTTTCACAAGAAAGTCTACAGGGTCAAAAGATTGAGGAAAGAAAGATTATGTTCTTCTGTTTTTTTAATAGATTTATTTTATTTATTTATTTATTTTTATTACTATTTTTTTTTGGGCTGTGTTGGGCCTTCGTTCCTGTGCGCGGGCTTTCTCTAGTTGCGGCGAGCGGGGGCTACTCTTTGTTGCAGTGTGAGGACTTCTCATTGCGGCAGCTTCTCTTGTTGCAGAGCACAGGCTCAGGTGCACAGGCTTCAGTAGTTGTGGCATGCGTGCTTCAGTAGTTGTGGCTCGTGGGCTCTAGAGCGCAGGCTCAGTAGTTGTGGCGCACGGGCTTAGTTCCTCCGTGGCATGTGGGATCTTCCCAGACCAGGGCTCGAACCCGTGTCCCCTGCATTGGCAGGCGGATTCTTAACCACTGTGCCACCAGGGAAGCCCCAGATTATGTTCTTCTGAGTCCCACTCTGGGGTCTCAGACAAAGTTTACTCACTGATTCATTCATTCATTCATTATTCAACAACTATTTACTGAGGACCCACCATGTGCCAGCCACTGTTCCAGGCACAGGAGACCCTATGAAGAACAAACTGTTGAAGTCCCTGCCTTCAGGAAGCTCACAGTGAGGCACATGGTGGAGCACACATAAGAGGCTCACGAGGTGACACAATAACTTGGCAGACACACATATAAGCTTGATAATGGGAGATAATAATGTCAATTATGAAGGAAATAAAAGGGTGACATGATAGACAAGGGTACCTGGGAATGGCCTTCTTTGGAGTGACAGCCAAAGAGCCAGGATAAGTGTTCCAGGCAGAGGGAACAGCAAGAGAAAAGGCCCGGAGGTGGGAGGAACCAGGTTACAAAGGTGACTGGAGTACATCGTGGGAAGGAGCCATGGAGGGAGATGGGCAGGGTATTCCCATTCCCAAGTACTGCAAGAAGCCACTGGAGGAAGGGTGGGGTCAGACTGACATTTTAGAACATCCATCTATCTGGCTGGATGGGTGGCAGTTACATTCTGCCCCAGCCACACTGGTCTCACTTTTCCCCAAATGCCCCAAACACATTCTTGCCTCGGAGCCTTTGCACTCACTTTCCTCCTCCAGGAATGCTGTTATCCCAGAGAGCTCCAGAGAGACCTCCTTCAGATCCAGCCTCCAATATCTCTCCATACCAGAGAGGCCATCCCTGACCACACGCTATAAAAGCACACCCCATCCCCAGAGCTCCCCGTCCTCTCTGTTGCTGTATTTGTCTCTGTAGCACTTAGCTATTACACAGCAAACACATGTTGATGTGTTTGTCCCCTCCAGTCAAAGGTAAACATGCCCAGGACACAGTGAGTATTCAGTAAATATTTGGGAAATACATTGAGTGGCCAAGCACACTGGGCTGAACCATTAACCTCTCAGAACCCAAGTTTCTCTCTCTCTTTTTAAAAGCATTTTCTATTTTATTTATTTATTATTCTTTTTCATGTTTCTTTCCATTATGGTTTATTATAGGATATTGAATATAGTTCCCGGTGCTAGGTTTCTTTTCCTGTCTGACTTCATAGTACCCACGCTAAAGGTGATTCATATTCATTCATCAGTTTATTTATTAGTTTATTCATTCACTCATTGTCTAAGAGATTTTTATTGAGCGTCTTCTATATACCAGGCACTGCATTAAAATTAAATTAGATGATGAATCCAAGTAGCTAATGTAATAGATAATTTGTTAGACTTAATAGATAATGGGTTAGAAGAACTAATCAGGCACCTATTATGTGGTACAAATGTCGCCTGGAGAGATGCCCACAAAAGAGGGCAGCCGGCAGCATCACTCACACAGCCAACGTGGACTTTGGTTCCAAGGCCAGGCAAGATCTTGACTGCCTACCCAACTGTTCTGTTACCCCCACTTTCCCCACCCCTACATCCATTTTCCTCCTTCTTTGCCCTTCCCTGCACTCTGTGGGGCTGACCTCAGGTGTCCATGCTCTCTGGCTCCCAGCTGGCCAATGCGAGGCCATGGCAAAAGATCGGGAAGAGAAGAGGACAGATTATCTATTCCCTGCTCTCTTCTTGCTTTGGGGTGTGATTTCTGGCTGTGGCCATGTCACTCCAAGGCTACAGCTCTGGCAGGCAGCACCGCTCTGCTCAGTGGACCCCACCTTAGCAGAGGTCCGATGTCCCCATGCCTCCCCTGCTCTTTCAGGTCTAGAGTTAGTAACAGCATCCTGCTCCCCAGCTAGCCTGCCTCCCCTGCTCTTTCAGGTCTAGAGTTAGTAACAGCATCCTGCTCCCCAGCTAGCCTCTGGGGCTTGTCATCCCTTGATCATGCCCTTAATGTCCCTGAATGCAGGCCCTTCATTGAGGACCCTTGAACCATCTGAGTTGCTATCTATGTCCTACTGGGACTCTGACCAGTAGACCCACCATAGCAATTAATAGTTCAGAAAATGTCCATTGTCTCATAACAAAATACTGTAGACTTGGTGGGGGGGGGGCGGTGCTTAAAAACAACAGAAATGTATTTCTCATAGTCTTGGAGACTGAAAGTCTGAGATCAGAGTGCCAGCATGATCAGGTGAAGGCCCTCTTCTGTGTGGCAGACTTCTCACTGTGTTCTCATATGGTGGGTTCTCTTTTATAAGGGCACTAATCTCATTCATGAGGGCTCCACCCTCATGGCCCATGCACCTCCAAAGGCCCTATCTCCTAATACCATAACATTGGGAGTTGGGATTTCAGCATATGAATTTTAAGGAGGACACAGCACTCAGAACATAGCAGTCACATATATTGTAAAAAACAATGCATATTGGTATGGATAGATATATACCATATATACATACTATTTTATAACTACTCCCCTCCCCTGCCTCCTAGTATTTAGAAAAGTCACACTGGCTGAACTTTTGACATACCCTAAAGAGATCATCCCCTCACCCATGGCCCAGCCTTACAGCTGTGCCCCCTTCCCCTCTCACCAACAGTGCTGCCCCTATGATTCTACAGACTGGCATTAAATGCACTGTGCTCTACAGAGCTTCCTGTAGGCATCTACAGGTACCAGCACCCATGGCCTCATGTCCTCCACTCACGGCAACAGCTGTACCCACACTTCAGGATCAAACTGGTCCATTTCCTTCCAGCTTATAAATTGTACCTTTTTCTTAGGCCTAGTGAGGAGGCAGGTAAGATAAAAAGTAGCCTTGCAAATTGAACTGTCATTTCCCGGGGGGTGGGTGTTGGGTGCACTCATTCTTCAGCATTGATTCATTCGACATTGGTCTCAGGCCAAGAATATGCTGGGTGGCCACAATGCCAGGCTCTGCAGATCCAGTGATGAACTGGCCAGAGAAGGACTGAGGCTTTGAGAAGCTCTGTTGGGGAGGAAAAGAGAAAGAGAGAGAGGGAGAGAAGGATGTGCCAACAAAAACCAGTTTGCCGAGACCATATTTCTTGGCAGGAGGAACTGCCCAAAGGGGAACGGTAGGTTCCCTCCACTCCAGGACAGGCCAGGGACCCAAGGGAAGTTCTGCAGAATCAAGAAGGCCCTGAGCTGGTAACTGAGGACCATCAGCATCCAGCCAGATCTTCATCACCCAGTTGGCTGCTAAATGCTGGGCGTTGCTTCTGAGGGGGCCAGGGCAGCTCAGAGAATTACGGGAGGATCAACAAGCCAAGGAATGGAGATACATGTTGTTCAACAAGAAAAATGAGTTGTATGTCCTCGCTGGTGTCTGGGGAGCGGGTTCAAGTTTGCCCCATACCTCTCCCTTGATTTATCTCCCATTTCAGTCGTGTCCACGATTGCAAAACAGAGAAGGTGTTATCACTCTCCTCTCCCACGGCATCTGATTAGAGATAGGATTGAACGGATTGGTTTGTTGAATGCAGCCCCTGCCTGGAAGCTTACTTCTGGGTACAGGGTGCCCTGTGGCAGGGCGTAGCCCGAAAGACTCACCTGGGTAGTGATTAGGAGAGCAGATAAGAGAGTTGTTTCCTGCAGTCACAGTCTGTTCAGAAACTCCCTGGTGGTCACAGGTTCGAAGAAAATTCCCACCCTCCCACATCGGTTGGGTCAATGCTTCAGGTCACAGGTAGGGAGGAGTACTTAGGAAAAAAAGCGCAAGAGTTGCAGTTGGGGCACACCTAGAACACTGGAGGCTGAAACTATGCCAAGAGAGAAAATGGGCATCCATGTGAGGCAGAAGCAAATACATAGACCTAAAAAATGGCCTCTCCTGGAGCTCCATGGCCTCTGTAATTTAATTCCCGGAGCAGGTGAAATTTAAAAGGCCAGAGTGTGATAAAGAGATAGGTGGGTTTCATAAAGATGCTGGCTTTTTGAGCCAAGGAAACGAAGGAGAGGAGGAAAAATGATATTGACTCAGCCATTGGAGGTTAAAAGTAAATACTGTCAGTGTAAATAACTGGGCTTTTAAAGGAAGCGTTTCACACCATTTCAAGAGCACCCATGGGAGCTAGGAAGGGGAAGTTAGGATGGGCATAAATTGCTGAGGGTACCTTTCTCTTTTCCACTCCATCTTTAGGGGACGCTAAGAGGCACTAAGGAGAATGGAGAGAGCGGCTGGGGGTCAAAGACCCCCTGATTTGTCGGCCGAATGGGGGTAGCTTATACCTACGTGCATATGTCTGACTTTTGCAGGGGATTGTGACCTTCCCTCCGAAGGTTTAGAAGATGCCGTCTCTAAGAGACATAAAAATGAGTAATATAGAAACAGGGAAAACAGGCATTTAGGTCCACGAGAGCTGGAACTGCATCTATCTCAGTTGCCACTGAATTCCATGTAACACGGAGCCCGTCACGGAGAAGAGGTTCTGGAAATATTGGAGTGAAAACAAGAAACCAACCAACAAAGAGGCACGCCCATAGCACCACCAGCCAGCATCTCTTGGGCAGCTTCTAGGGGAAAAGCACTTTTCATCCCTTAACCCATTCCATCCTCCCAGTGTCCCTAAGGAGATGGGAACATGCCCCAGGGCTTCCCCAAGAGCTGCCCGGCTCTCCCAGAAGATGCTCCAAGGTGGTCATGATGCCACAGATGATGCCATAACTTTCAATGAAAGCCACAAAATAGGCCATAAATCTCTGTGCCTGGAGCTGAGGACCACACTCTCCCGCCATGTGGGCTGCTCTGGAGCCTGACTTTGAACTTCCTACTTGCCAGCTTAATGGAGACGCACTCAGGAGCGAGCAAGGCCAGGTGCCTGATTTTGAACCAGACAGCAGGAAAGTGACCATGACAGAATTGGGTGATTTTTGCACCTAAACAATGGGGAGTGACTTGCTAGGCTCTGCAGGATTCTCCGTGGCGAATGGACCTCAGACTTTTCTTTCCTCCTACCCTCCTGCCCAGCACACTCACCCCAGATCCCTGTGGTGGCTGGGAGGTAGCCACTGGGTATAAACATATATGGAGCTGACAGAGCCAAGGTGGGCAGGGTGTGTCAGGAGGATGGTGGTCTTGCTGGTCTCATCATCCACGGAAAGGAGCCATCCCACCTCCAGCATTGACTGGGAACATGCATTATCCCTCCCAGAAGAGCCATGCTTTAGTGGATGTCCACGAACTGGGGGTTTGCAGAAAGAACCAGCTGATATACAGATGAACATTTCTTACTTCGAGATATACATACATATATATATTCTTGGGGATTCATTAATGTGACTTGGGGAAAAAAATCAGCGTGGCCCATGTTTGGTCCATGATTTGAGAGGCAGCCTATTAGCATGACCTTGGGCAAGTGACTATACTTACCTCTCTGTGCTTCAGCATCCTCATGTGTTAATTGGGGGGGAATGAAAGTTGATATTGACTAGGTCAATATATTTAAAGTACTTCCAGCAATGCCTGGCATATCATAAGTGTTCTCTGAGTGATACTGATTATTACTATATCACAGATATTATTGCTTATAAAAATGTTAAATTTACTTACATTAAAAAAGCATTTGAATATGTTCATCTTTTCTATTTCTTCATGGTTCAGTCTTGGGAGATTGTACCTTTCTAAGAATTTGTCCATTTCTTCTATGTTGGTATACAGTTGTTCATAGTAGTCTCTTATGATCCTTTGTATTTCTGTGGTGTCACTTGCAACTTCTCCTTTTTCATTTCTGATTTAACTGATTTGGGCCCTCTCCCTTTTTTTTTTTTTGATGAGTCCAGCTAAAAGTTTATCAAGTTTGTTTATCTTTTCAAAGAACCAGCTTTTTGTTTCATTGATCTTTTCTATTGTTTTTGTTTTTAGTTTCTATTTCATTTATTTCTGCCCTGATTCTTTATGATTTCTTTCCTTCTACTAACTTTGGGTTTTGTTTGTTCTTCTTTCTCTAGTTCCTTTAGGTGTAAGGTTAGGTTGCTTATTTGAGATCTTCCTGGTTTCCTGAGGTAGGCTTGTATCACTATAAACTTCGCTCTTAGAACTGCTTTTGCTGCATCCCATAGGTTTTTTTGTTTTTGTTTTTTAAATTTTATTTATTTATTTATTTATTTATTTATTTATGGCTGTGTTGGGTCTTCGTTTCTGTGCAAGGGCTTTCTCTAGTTGCGGCAAGCGGGGGCCACTCCTCATCGCGGTGCGTGGGCCTCTCACTATCGCGGCCTCTCCCGTTGCGGAGCACAGGCTACAGACACGCAGGCTCAGTAATTGTGGCTCACGGGCCTAGTTGCTCCGCGGCATGTGGGATCTTCCCAGACCAGGGCTTGAACCCGTGTCCCCTGCATTGGCAGGCAGATTCTCAACCACTGCGCCACCAGGGAAACCCAATCCCATAGGTTTTTGATCATTGTGTTTTCTTTGTCATTTGTCTCTAGGTATTTATGAATGTGTGTGTGTGTGTGTGTGTGTGTGTGTGTGTTTAAAATGTTAAGACCTGTGCAGGGAGCTGGCTTGCTCTCCCCACGATCCCAGCATCTCCTCTAACGCAGCCCATCCTGGTGCCCAAGGGGCTTTTATGAAATTCAGCCAGGCTCTCCAGGTGGCCTCCCTGGTGCTCAGAGGTAGGCAGGGGTGGGGAAAGAAGATGCTCCCCCAGCTTATCTCTGCTCCCTTGGCCCAGCTTCTTGCCTCCTACCAGAGACCTAGAGGGAGCTCGTTCGCAGGCATGACCTGACTCATTTGACATTAGACAGCAAGAGATTCATAGAAACATCAGCCTTTCCCACTCTTTGCCCACACCTCTGGCCCCAAGAAAGCAGTCTGGAGTGCCCAGATCCCATGGGACACTGGGCCAAGGGCTTAACACAGCCCAACAGGTAGTCACAGAAAGTCTGTGGGCTGGCACACCTGCTAACCAGCCCTGCCCAGATGGGCCTGGGCTCTGCTCCTTCTGTGTCCTCTCGCCGCCTCAGAGAGGTGGCCCCAGCAGGACTGCCACACTCTCTTTGTAGAAATTCAGGGAACACTCTACCGCCGCCTCCAGGGTCTCCTCGGAAATGAACTTCGAAAGGATTCGGTTTTGCATGTCGCACCAAATGTCCTTGGAGGGGACCCAAGATTAACTTGCCTTATCTTGAAGTCTGCCTGACAGTCAACTGGGTCATGGTAAAGTTCCACTGCAGGCAGAGCAATTAAACCACCCCGAGCGCCTATGCCCCCCACCAGATCCTTCTGAGGCAAGGGCAGTGGCTGACCTCCCTGTGACCCCAGCCCTGCAGCAGATGGGGGTGCTTAAGTCTCTGGGGGGGTCTGTGCCCTCTGACACGCACAGCCCAGGGCTTCCTCACCCATACCTGGACCGATAACCCTGCATACTAGGCTCCCTTGGGAAAGGGAGAGATGGGAGAGCGTTAGGGAGGCAGTAGGGCGCCCCAAATCCTTGGGAGGACCTGAAAGGATGACAAGAAGGCATTAAGTCCGAGCAAGTCCCTGGACTTGGGCTGGGTGAGCTCTTAGCTGAAGTAGTCACAATGGTGTTAGGAATAAACAGACCATGGGAACAGAAAAGAGGGTCCCCAAAGAGATGCATTTATGCGTAGAATACAGTTAAAGTACAGGTGGCTATCAACTGATTGTGACAAAGAAAGATCTCTTCCATACATGATGCTGGGAAAACTGGTTAACCATTTGTTGGGAGGAATAAAATTAAATCATTACCTACACCATACACGCACAAAAATAAATTCCAGATCGACTAAAAATCTCACGGTTTTATAAATGGTATGACCATTGTGTTAAATGGAATAAGCCAGTCACAAAAGGACAAATACTGTACAATTCCACTTAAGTGAGGCACCTAGAATAGTCCAATTCATAGGGTCAGAAAGTATTGAATAGAATGGTGGTAGCCAGGGTTTGGGAGGAGGTGGGAATGGGGAGTTGTTTAATGAGGACAGAGTTTCAGTTTGGGAAGATGAAAGTGTCCTGGAGATGGCTAGCTGGGGGTGATGGTCTCACAGTAATGTGTACTTAATGCCGCTGAACTGTACCCTTAAAAATGGTTAAGATGGTAAATTTTATGCTACGTGTATTTTACCACAATTAAAAATAAAAATTTTTAAATGTCATATTTTTTAAAATTATAGGAGCGTGAGAGAATAATATGAGATAATAGTCTTCATACGTTTAGGGTGAGGAAGTCCTTTTCAGTGTCTTAAGCAGGATATGAAATCCAGAATCCAGAAAAGAAAAGGTTGACAGAGTTAAAATTACAATTGCATTAAGTGACAAAGATGACTGAGGAATGTTTTAATGACAGTCAGGAGAAGAACAAAAGAATAATAATAGATCTCCTGCTCGGGGCAGCAGAACACTGGTCCAGGAGTTCCGAACCCTTGGCCACCTTCACAAGTTCTACCTTTTCATACAACACCTATTTTATTATTTGCCTCTTTTTCCGTTATACTCTTAATCAACTCAAGTGAGGAATGCTTTACGTACAATAAAATGCACCCCCTTTGTGCCCATGCCATGAGTTTTGACAAACTTAAATACTCATAGAACCATCTCTAGATCAAGATACAGACCTTTTCCATCCTCCTTAAAGTGCTCTCGGGCCCCTTCACATCCATCCTCTCTCCCATTCCAGGGCTCTAGCACTGGTTTACCTCTGCAACAATTTACCTTCTCTGAGAAAATTTTAGAAATGGAACCACAGAGTACGCAGTCTTTTGTTTCTGACTTCTCTCACTTAACACAATGCTTTTGAAACTCATCATGCTGTTGTGTGCCTTGATATCTTGTTCCTTTTTATTATTGAGTAGTTCTCCTTTGTATGGAGTTGCCACCGTTCCTTTATCTGTTCACCTGTTGATGGACGTTTGGACTGTTTCCAATTTGAGGCTATTATGAACAGTTACTGCTAAGAACTTTTGCATGTAACACAGACTTTCACTTCTATTGGGTAAATACCTAGGAATGGAATTGCTGAGTCATATGGTAAATGTGTGCTTTAAACTAAATTTTAACTTCTATTCATTTTGAAAGAAAACTTGAAGTCACTACTATAATGAAAAGGCAGTATCCCTTGCTATAAAGCAAACTTTACCATAATAATAAAAGTCTCAAGATTTAAATAGACACAATGGTATTGTGTTTCGTTTGCAAATACTGCGTCTGCAACCTTATACAAAGCAAGGCTCTTACATGCCTGAGAGATCCTTTCTCCTGCCAAAGGCTTTGGGCCTTGGGTTAGTCCCAGAGAACTCTCTGCTAGGTGTTGGAGAGGTGTTAAAATCGGGCCACGTTAACTGCGAGGGAGGGAACGACTCTGTGATTCCACGTTACTTGATGTCACGCAGGTGTGCCACCTGTAATCACTACCTGAGCAGGAAAGAGGGACGACACAGAGAGTCAGTGATTTTGCTCACCCCTGCGGTCAAGGACAAAGCCCTTCAGCTACATATAGCTATTTATTTAACAAAAAATTATAAAGCGTTTATTATGGGCCAGCACTGTTGTAAGTGCTTTATAACTATTAGCTCATGAACGATAGATAGGGTAGAACCATTTTTTATGCGAGGTGAAACACACACCTCACTGTTCCTGATGAGAATAAGGGGTTTTTTTGAATTTATTTTATTGAAGTACAGTTGATTTACAATGTTGTGTTAATTTCTGCTGTACAGCAAAGTGATTCAGTTATACATATATACATTCTTTTTCATATTCTTTTCCATTATGGTTTACGACAGGATAGTAAATATAGTTCCCTGTGCTATACAGTTTCTTGACCCAACTAAGCAACGTTCCAAGTAACGTGCACGTAAGATAGAGAAGCCTCGCTCAAATCAGAAGCCACAGTCAGAGGTGAACCTGGCTGTGATGCTCTCAGGCCCCTGTAAACCTTCTTCCTAGAGGCTCAAATGCCCACCCCTGTAATGTGGCAGCTGCAGCCCCAACGCTGCCCATAGTCACAGATCTGGAATCAGATCCAGGTCAGTGTTCAGGCCCCGTCAATGACCAGATGTGCAATCTTAGGCAAGCAACTTAGTTGCTCTGTGCCTCAGTTTCCTCACCTGTGAAATGGAAATAAAAATGGTACCTGCTCATAGGCTCTATAGGTTAATTGGAAGAACGGCATGAAATAACTGTAGAAAAGCATTTAGCACAGTGCCTGGCAAGTAGCCCTCAGCGAATGTCAGATGTTCTAGCTTGTTGTTATAACAATAATCTAAATGCTAATACACAGGGTGCTCTGCGGATTAAGGAGATTATGGGTCAGTCTGTCAACAAGCGGTGATTGTCAAACAGCCACTGTGTGCCTGGGACTGTCTTAGGCTCTGGATCCCTAGTGGTGGAAAAGGAAACACAGGCTTGGTTCTCCCCCTCATGAAGCTTGTACTCAGTGGAAGACAGAAAATAAGCATTAAAACAATAGATAAGATAATTTGGGGTTTCAGTAAGAGCTATGAAGATGATAAGCTAGAATAACTTGATACAATGAAATTGGGTATTCTTTGGTTTGGTCAGTAAGGGCCTTTCTGAGGGTCTAATGACCTAGATGACAATGAAGAGTCAGAAGAGGCCTTGAAAAGATGGGGGAGGGAAATGGAATGACAATGAGCTTTCCTAGAAGAAAGATTAACATGTGCAAAGGCCCTGGGGTTACTGGGTTTGCGGGTAAATTAGGCCAGAGGGAGACGTAGGTGAAGGCCTGATTATCCAGGGCCTGGAAAGCCATTGGAGAAGTTTGTATTTTATTCTAGTTGGAACAGAAATATTTTCCTTAAAGTATTTTAAGCCAGGGAAATAAGTGATTGGATTAGAGTTTCAGAAGGATTACTCTGTCTGCTGTGCAGAGGATGAACCAGAGAGGGCAAGAACAGAAGCAGAGAGCCCACTCTGTAGGCTGTTGCAGGAATCCAGCCAACAGATGTTGGTGGCTTGGAGTTGGCTGGGCACTGTGCAGTTGGTGAGAAGTGGTCCTATACAGGATGCCTTTTGAAGTTAGAGAGGACAGTCGTGCTGATGGATCGGAGAAAGAGTGTGAGAGGATGAAAGGAGTCAAGAAGAGTGCTAGATTTTTGGCCGCAGCAACTGCTGAATGGTGTTGCCACTTCCTAAAAAGGATAATGATGGGAGAAGAACAGGTACATTTGGAGCATTGTAAGTCTAAGGTGTCTGTTAGACAGTTGTAAAGGGAGTGCAGTGTCTGGAGTCCAGGGGAGAGATCCAGGCTAAAAATGTACATTTCAGATAAAAACCCAATATACTCTAAAGATATACTAGCAGATCGCATCACCCAGAGAGAGAGAATAATTAGAGAAGATGGGTCAAGCTCTTCAACACTCAGTAGCCCAATAGAGAAACACATCTGAGAAATGTTGCATACCACATTCCCCTCTCAGGGATTCCCAACGCACACCAGCACATTAAATGCACTGATAAGTTCTGCAGTTAGTAAAGAAGGCTGCTTACGGTTCTTTAACTTAGGATTTCCCAAATGTATTTGATCATGGGAAACTTTTTGCATATAAAACCGATGAACAAGCCATGGGATGCCAAGCAGATCAAGAACTCAAGCTGGGTCTTCAAGGATGAGTGGAATCAGCGTGATCGATGTCTAGGAGAGCATAGAGAACAGACAAACTTCTGTGAAGGGCCAGATAGTACAGATTTTAGGCTTTGTGGGCCATACGGTCTGTGTTGCAACTACTCAGCTCTGCCACTGCAGCACAAAGACAGCCACAGACAGGCATGGCTGCGTTCCAGGAAAACTGTATTTCCAAAATCAGGCAGCAGGCCAGATATGGCCCACAGGCCGTAGGTTGTTGACGTCATCCCTTGATGTAGGATAAAGAGATCTAAAAAAGGCAAAAGGCAGAGGGAGATGTGATCCAGAGGAGAGAACAGGGCAGAGTGCGGAGGAAGCAGAGGGTCTGGGGGAAATGAGGAGTCCCTCTGGCTGGAGGTGGGCACTTCCCTCTTCTGTGGGTCTCTCAACAACCTAGGAGGGACAGCGGAGGGTCCCAGTATCCAGTTCTACAGACAGAGAAGCAGAGGCTTGGAGGTTAAGCAACCTATCCGACTGGGACCCCAGCTCACATTACCTGATTCTGAGCGCACTGCAAGATAACCTACCCACGTGAGGAAGGCATAAGAAGACAGTCCTGCAGCCAGACTCCGCCTCTCTCGGTGGATGGAACTTTATCCAGAGGCCATCTCCCCCTCTGCCCCTCACCCAGATCAAATGGCCGTCCCGGTCCATGCCAGGCTGCCAGCCTGGGCCGCCACCTTCCTCCCCCACTCCAGTAGATGAAAGGAAACATTGCCTCACCAAACAGGGAAGATATGTGAATTAACAAATGCCAGTGCCTCCGGTGCCCATGATAGCAAAAAGAGATCCAAGGAAACACTGATATTTATTTATCTGGCGTTTTCTTTCAGATCTAGCAATGTGACAATAACACGTGTCACTGTCAGCCCAGGCCCTGCTGGCAACACCTTGAAAACTACGGGGAGGTTCAGAAAATAAACAGCAGTCGCTCTGATTCCGGTGATAAAATACCAGTGTAAGGAGAGCCTCCTGGGATCCATAATCTGGAATTGTCAGGGGATAAGAATTGTCTGTCTTTTTGATAAAAGATGTCAGCTACCCTTCTGGGTTTTAAACAGAAAGAAACACTTCTGATTATGAGACTGGTTGTGTATCGTGAAGTCTGTTGAAAGAATCAGTGTGTGCAATGAATGTGCTTCCCTTGCCCATCAATGTCCTTAAAATTTCCTTATCAGAAGAAAATTCAGCCAAATCAGAGTTACAGAAAGCACACAACCCTAAAGTGACTTGTTTTGCTCTGAGCCCTTTGCCTTGTGAAGGCTGAAGTTTCCTGATTACTATTCAGTGCAAAAAGCCTTCAAAGACTGCTCCAGAATCGGCAATTATTATTTTTTTTAAGGCTTAGGACTAATTAGCCTCATGAAAGATTGTTTTGTTGTTTGCGGTTTGTGGTTGTTATAGGGCTCGTTTTGCCTTGAAAGATGCTGCAATTGCTTTTCTTTCTCAATTGAAATTCAACAGGGGAAAAAATAGCCCAATTAGGAATCATCAGTGGACTGCCTCACACATAATAAGCCCGAATAAATAAATATTTATTGAATGAGTGAATGAATGAATGAATATTAAACAGCCTCACATCCTGGGATGGACTAAGGATCCAAAATAAGAATCTAAATAACCATCAATACCTGTTGATGAAGGCAAGCGAGAGGACCAGTCTTATTAATACCAGTCAAACTCAGGGGGCCTCCAGGACACTGCGAAAGGTCGTTTATTCATGCAGCAAACTTTTCAAGGAATGTTCACTCCGCTCCAGCCTTCTGCTAGGTGTTGAGGGTTTAGCAGGGAACAGGATGCCACGGTCCCTGATTGCCTGGAGCTCATATTCTAATGGGAAGAAGGCAGACAAAATACAAGTACACAAACTAAGGAAAGAATTTAGGCTTGAGAGTTTAAGTGTGTTGGAGGTTAACAAGCAGGTTAACTGATCGGGCTAGGGGGGCTGGGGAGCCCCAGTTCAGGAGGTGCCTATTGGTCTGAGCTGTGAAGGATGAGGATGCACCAGCAATGTGAAATCACGGATGTTTGTGGAATATGAAGTAAATGTTACTCAGAATGTATTCGTTCCCTGTGGCTGGTGTAACAAATTACCACAAATTTGCTGGCTCAAAAACAACAGAAATTTATTCTCTCAAGTTTTGGAGGCCAGAGTCTAAAACTAGTATCATGAGGCTGAGATTAAAGTGTGGACAGGACCCTACTCCCTCCGGAGGCTCTAGGGGAGAATCCTTTCCTTGCCTCTTCCAGCTCTGGAGGCTGCCAGCATTCCTTGGCTTGTGGCTGCATCCCTCCAATCTCTGCCTCTGTCTTCATACGGCCTTCTTTGTATGTTTCTCCTCTTCTGAACCCTCACCAGAAGGGATTCGAATGTCCATGTTTCTGCCAACAGTCCGATTAAGAGGATGTGGGCTTTTTCTCTCCTGTGCCTCAAAATTCTTCCAGCTTTTATCCATGATTCAATGCCGAAGCCACTTCCACCTGTTCAGACCTTTGTTACAGGAGCACTGCACTTCCTTGCTGCTAGTTAAGAATCTCTTGAGTTAATCAATATGCTTGTAGTACAATCAGGCTTGGCTATCTGCTCAAAGGACAGGTCATGATGGAATGTTTTAGAGGTCATGTGATGTATTCCTTTAGCACCAATTTCTTTTTTATTTTAACCATCACTGGGGGTGGGGGGATACACCTGCAATGTAATACGTTGTTCATTATTTTCCAAAACAAATAATACTCACTATAATTTTATCTTTTCTGGATAGCCTTGGGGTCATTAGGATGAACTTCTATTGCTGCAAGAGAGCAAGGCTCTACCCTAAAGGCTATTAAGTGCGGTCCTGCATACCCCAGCACTGTGTTCCCAGTCTGCTAGATTTTGTGCCTAAAAATGAAGACCCCCCCCCCAAAACTGCTTAGATAATTGATTGTTTTCCTACTTGGGTTTTCTCCTAGGCTCCATGTACCCAGAGTCTCACCCTTGTGACTTCCATGTTGGAAACACCCAGCCCTTTCTGAAAGCTCTGACACGAAGAGATGAGTTTGGGTCACTGTGATCTTTGCCAAACACAAATGGGTGTGTCACAGCCCTCTCTCCATGTTTACCTTCCTCTCCCATCTGCACGCTTAAAACCATTCAATAGTTTCTCTTTGTTTCTTTGATGAAAACCAACCCCTTCCATGGCCTTAACAGGGCCAGCAAGGCCCAGTCTAGTGAGGCCCCTGCTGCTTCTCCAGACCCATTCCCACACTCTGTACTCCAGCCACCCCAGCCTCTTCAGGCCCTTGCATCTGCCATGTTCTCTCTGCCACAGGGCCTTTGCACCTGCAGTTCCCTCCACCAGGAGTGTTTTTCCTTTCCCATCTCTCCCTCATGCAGCGAGTTCTTCTCATGATCCGGATCTCAGAGCCAGTTTCTCTTCCTCGCAGAAGTTCTCCTGACTTTTCTGACCAGGTCTTTCTTCCCTACAGGGTCCCAAAGCACTAGGTTGCTTTCCTCTGTAGCTCTCATCCCAGATGAACAAATTTGTATTTATTCATGTGATAATATAACCTTCGGCCTTATCCTAGCCTAGATCATTCACTCCTAAGGGACTTTAACTGTGCTCTTTACCTCTGTGTCCCCCATGCATCACACAGTTGCCACTGTAGACTTGTTGAATGAGTGAATGAGTGAATGAATGAATGAGTGACCTGCTAAAGTCCTAGATCGCCAGTGGCAAATGATGACCTCCAAGAGGTCCTTTATCTCCTTCAAGAGAAGATGAATCCCCTCTCTTTCAGAAGTCTCTTGAAAAAGTCGGGCCCCACCTTCTACAGCGCACACATATCTGTCCCAGCCTAGGTAGGCCTGGGCCTGTCACCCTGCAAGAAAATGACGTGACTCTTGCCATCCTATGTGCCAACCAGAGCACTAGCCCCAGCCCATCCTCACAGGCCCTGTTGACAGGAGTCCCCAGTCCCAGGGGACAAGCACAGTTCTGTGTCCCCATTAACCAGGTTCCTGTCATTCTAGCTCCACATGCTGTAGAGCCACGCTCCAAAGGGGGTAGGAGCCAAAGAGCCATGTCCTGCTCTGGCTGGGCAGCGCCTGAGGGACCACACCCGCTGCCCCAGCTCACCCATCAGCGGCAAAGGAGCGGGCAGCGAGGTCACCAATTAGAAAAGGAAGAGGGTTCCTCCAGAACCAAGGAGGATGCGTCACCTTCCCAGAGTGCAGGACACAGCCTGACCAGGCCCCAAGGACCATCTCCCAGCAGTGAAAAGTGGAGGACTTTACCTGGTGCACAAGACGGCCCTGTTGGCAGGACACAGCGTTTCCATGGTTGTCTGGATATGGACTCCAGACGGCTACTGCCTGCATCCTATTGCAATGGTGTGACCTTCAGAATTTATTTAACCTCCAGTGCTTCAGTTTCCTCATCTGGAAAATGTGTTTAAAAAATAGTACCTATCTCATAGGGTTGCTGTGAAGATTGAGTTGACACAGGCAAAGTAGGGGGGGCCAGACACATAGCACGGGTGCTACAGGTGCTGTAAGATTAGCTATTACCATTATTATCAGCTATTACTATTATTGGTGGAGTTGACATGTTGTAAATTCCATTCTCCCCTTTAGCATCAGAATGGTCAAGGCATAAGGCGAATTGATTAATCCAGTTTTCTAGATTGGGAGACAATCTCTGTACATACCAATTTTCAAACATTGTGCTATTTGTATTTTATAAATAATTTGCAAGTTGGCTCAACCTCTTTGATGTGTCAAAAGGATGTTTCAGACCCTATAGGGTCTTTGAAGGGCCTGGGAGTCCTCTGAAGGGCCTGAGGGTTCCCATAGTCCTGATGCAGGCAACACAGTGTGAAATGAACATCGCAGGCTCGGGAACCAGACTCACCAGGTTCAAGTCCCAGCCCTGCCCTTTGCCAGCTTCACTGTGCCCTACCATGGACCTTTATCTGACCTCATTTGGAAAATGGGAATAATACTAGCACCTTTGCCATAGAGTCATCGTGAAGCTTTAATAACATAATTGACTCAAAAGCATTTAGCATTTATCTCAGCACAGAGTAAGTATGTAATAAATGTTTGCTTCTATTTGTTAGGGTTGGACAGAATTCAACTCTGCAAGGCATGGGGTCCACCCACAGTGGCTGAAGACATGGAAGATGAAAGCTGGATCTACAGGGTTTTTAAACTAAAACTCCATGCCCTCTTGTTTTTCTACCCGTCATCTTGCTCATAGAAACCAAGAACCCAAAGAACATTGGGTGACAGGAGTCAGCTTGCTGCCTGGGTTCTGGGTCAACAGGACTTGATAATATGGTCCAGGCTTTGGACAAAGCAACCCTGCCTGGCCACGGTGAAGGAGATTTGTCATTTTGTTTGGAGTCAGGGGATGGTTTCGCCTTTCCTTCTGGACCTGTGTCGAATTCCAGCCAAAGCGTGTACCAGCTGCCCTCCCCCCGAATGGCCCAGCAGGCATCTATCTTGAGGAGAAGCAATTTCACAAATTCAAACGGGGCGCGTTTCCTACGCGATCTATTTAGCTTAACAAGTTAATCAGAGTGCACGAGCCCAATTTGTCACTGTGCTGTTTTCTTTCGCTTGCTGCTCTAATTGTATAAATATGCCCAGAGGTTTGATGAAACTTCTAACATATCAACAACAAATGGCCCACTTACAGAGTGTGCTGTGGCTATTTTGAAGCAGGGCATTTCCCTCCTGAAGCTGGAGGCTCCCGTCCAACCCAGCAGCCTGGCACAACTGGGTTACCGCTCCTTGGATTCAACCTAATCCCAGGGCCTGGACCACAGCAAGCCGGGAGGGAGGCAGGGGAAGGATGCTGCAGAATACAGCTGTCTCTGACTTCTGGGCTAACTCCAGACAACACCAAATCCTATCCTCTCCCAGATCTTTTCTCTCTTTGGGATTATGCAAAAGGGCAAATGGCGAGACTCAGGGACTTGAGAGCTCGATGCCTCTGGGGTTCAGGCCTTTTCTATCAGTTTCGCATCTGAACCGCTTTCAGCGCCTGATTTATTAAGAGGCTGGTGGTGAAGCTGTTCGGCTGGTCCCTGGAAACTGATAATAAATCTGAGGTGTGGATCACAGGTGGTGCAGCTCTTTGAGCTGGATGGCGGAGAAAAAGTCTAGGAAACTGAAACAAATGTGTCTGCATTTGCTTCTGGAAGTGTGACTTTTCAGGATTTCCTTTTTTATTTATTTTGAATTCCCTCTTCTTGGATTTAAACCTTCTGTCTCCTCTACGTTCATGTTCACATTTCAACCTATAAATTTCGTTTTAATAAAGGAGGTGTCTAGCAAGGAGATAAAACGTTCTTCAAGACAGAAAACTTCTGTCCCCACCCTGGCCCCCCATCTTTCACACATTTTGTCTCAAGCCACAGATGTTTCCTCTGCCTTATCGGTGTGCTAAAAAGAAATCCAGTGTGCCGGGCTTTCAAATTTTCCGCCGCAGAAACAAAAGACAACAGGAGGGGAGAAAGGCCTTGCTTTACTTGGAGTGGGGAGAGTTAAGAGGGAAACTGGAAAGGGCCAGGTGCCCCGGGAGAGGAGCGGGGACTCCTGTTACCCCGGCTCACCTCTCACCCTCAGCTGAAACTATTCAAGTAATAAATGCTCCACCCACCTGTTGGGGGCGAGGCTGCAAATGCCACCCTGATGTCACGTTCCTAATGCTCTTCCAGGGCTCCGGTTACAGGCTGTGCTGGGACCGTGCACTTGGCCCCGGTGGAGAGCCGCCTGTCCCGCCTGCCCTCCGCTCCTCTGCCTCCTTCACTGGGAATTTCCATTTCCCCGCAATGTTAATGGCACAGCCCTGGTCCAGGGCCCAGTGTCCTGAGCCAGAGCCCTTCCTGCCTCGTCCAGGAAGTCCCCCAGTGACCAAGTCCTCTACTCCATCCCATCCTACTATCTTTGATGTAACCTACCCCTCAAAGCACTGTATTTAGGATTTTAATTTTGACGCGCCCGGGAGAACTTCTTGTAACGCTCACACCCCCAGGTAACGAATGGCACCTCTAGTCACCCAGACCTCAGGTGTGTCGAGGTGACCCCTCACCCCATTCCAGCCACTCAGTACATCGTCCTGTCACCACAACCTCTTAAATGTGTTCCCGTGGGCCCCCTCCTTCTCTGGCTAGGGCCACTGCCTTAGTTCACACACTCACCTCTCATTAGACCCCAGCATGGGCAAATGTTTTATTTTTAATAGACAGATATATATATAATGTGCAATAGAAAATAAATTGCCTTTTCATTTATAACAATGAGGGCTGTCTTTCTGAATAAATATATCTACTACAGAAGCAAGTCCATTTACACTTTGAAAATGTATATAGGAGAGCCCGCCTACCTGGGGGGTAGATTGAGCAAACAGGTTAAGAGCACATGCCTGAGTCCGAAACCCAGCTCTTGCAGTTTCCTCGCTGTGTGACCTTGGGCAACTCTTTAACCTCTCTGTTCCTCTCAGGATTATGGTGAGGATCAAATGAGTTACTGCTTACCTTACACAGGGTGAGTGACATGCAGTGTTGCTGCATCCTCACTGGGGAAGTCCGGACTAGTGTACAAGGCTCCTCTGTGCCTCCTGCTTCTAGAAGCTGAATCAGAGCATGTCACATCCCTCCTGAAATCCCTTCCCATTGCCTGCAGGATGAAGTCCGAACCTCTCACAAAGGCCCCTCATCTTCCATGGTCTATCTCCTTCTTCTGCTGTCATCTGTACTCAGGGACCCTGCAATGTCAAACTCACTGCCCCACAAGTGCACCTCAATCGTTCGTACCTCTGAGCCTCTGCATGTGCTGTGCCTTCTGCCAGGCATGCCCTTCTCTCATCTTGTCCATTGGGCAAACTTCTCCTCCTCATGTTTCATTGCCTCAAGGGACCTTCCTTTCCACTTCTTCCCCAGACAGGGTTAGACACTCTGAAACATCGGAAAAAAAAAATGTCAAAAGCAACTTCATTTAAAATCACAAACAGGGACTTCCCTGGTGGTCCAGTGGGTAAGACTACGCCTTCCAATGCAGGGGGTGCAGGTTCAATCCCTGGTCCGGGAGCTGGGATCCCACATGCCTCGGGGCCAAAAAGCCAAAACATAAAGCAGAGGCAATGTTGTAACAAATTCAGTAAAGACTTTAAAAATGGTCCACATCAAAAACGAAATAAATAAATAAAAATAAAATAACAAAGCTAAAAATATTCACAATTAAAACATCTTTTTTTAAAACAAATCACAAACAAAATCATGTGTTAATAATGCAAAAGGGTTTCGTTTAGAATTTACCTTGAGATAAACGAAAGATTTCCAATACATTTATTCGATGTTTAACCACATCTAGGCTATAATTACAACTGTGCGTTAATTTTGAGAACTAACAAAAAACCACTCATGTTCTTAGCCACAGTTCCTATAAAATTGTACAAGGAGTCAATCCGATGGTTTTCTCTCCATGTTTGACTTTGACAGCATGATTATTTTAAAAGTCCATCTTGTGAACACATCAGAGGATTTCATTCATTTTCTCAAGAAACACTCAACACCTTGATATTCAACTCATCCTCTTGCAAAGCCCTTACCACGTCGTCATCCCTGTTCATTTTCCTTTTTCTTTTGCCAACTGCTCCGCCTCTGCTGCCAGGTCCTCTTTGAACGCTGGCTTTGAGAATGACTCCAAGAAGTTCTCCAAGTTCACGTTCATCAGCTTTGTGAGGCCCTCTGTCTTCTACAAGACTGTTGATTTCAGTTCGCAGTTAATTTGAGTTGTATTAAGTCATGTGTGTTAAGATGCTTACAACATGGGATTAACCAAAAATGAATATTCAAGGACATCTGTCTCTTTTACAGCTCTTACCATCCACCGTGTTATAACTGGACATTTGTACCAGTTATAGGACAAATGTAGTGAAGCTTCTTTCTTTGTCAGAAACACCCAATGCCCCAGGACACCCAGCACTGGGGTGCACATACAATGTGCTTCCAGCACCCCACATCTCCCTTTCCGTATCTGTTCCCCCACCTCCTTTCCTTCAAGTTCCCCACCACCATCACCCCAACACCCACAGACCACTCCACACACCCTTCCCTCCTTTCTCTCCTTTCCGTTTTCAAATGCTTGCTGTAGAGAAAAGCGGTTCTCATTGACAAGGTCAGGCAGGAGTGGCACATATATTCTACTCATCATGCTAAATCTTGTCAATTAATGTAGCTGCCCCAGGGCACAGGGACAAGAGTCTGAGACCAAGTAATGCCTCCATGGGAAAGACCACCATTGTGGATGACCGGTGTCTGCCCTGAGCCCAACTGGAGAATGATGGGGATGTGTGAGGTGATTCCCAACAGGGTCCAGTGTGGATTTCAGACACATGGGAGCTTTTCTCATCTTGTTCAATAGTCTAGAAACCATCCAGGGAACCTCTTCTATAAGCCAGGGCTTAGCCCCGGTGAAGGAGCAGCTGGGCCATGATAAAGGAATCTCACATTGCTGACTAGGGTGGGGCAGGGGTAGTGAAGCTTCCTCTTTGTCAGAAATACCCAGTGCCCCGGGATACCCAGCTCTCCAGTCCTGAGGAAGAGTAGGAACCACATTTCCTACTGAACCCATATAGGTCACCTCTAGAGCTTCCAGGAACACCAGAAATGGGTCATCAAGAGACAGGTCTCCAGTTTGGTAGATCCTGCTCCCTTTCAGTGGAATAGTCCATTCATTCAGTCATTCAGTCATTCAGTGAGTCAGACCATCAGTCAGCACTGCCCATGATAGAGAGGGACCAAAGTTGACCGGGTCCATCTTGAAGGCAGAGCCAGGCACAAAAAATGGATCTCTTAGAAGGAGCAATATTTCTGTAAGGTAATCACTTTTATAATGTCAAATTTATTTTTGTAATTCTTAAATTTCTATGATGGAGAATTTGGGCAAATACAAAAGCTCACAGACCTCCACATATCCTTCACCCAATCCCATCAATAAATTTACTTTTAATTACATAAATAGTACATGAATACACTCACTTGTAAAAATTATTTTCAAACAGTGGATATAAAGCTCAGGATCTCCTTAAGCACCTCCCACAGTCCCAAGCCCCACATTTTTAATTTTAGTAAATCCTGCCAAATTTCCTCAACCAAGTTAAACTCTCACTGGAATTTTAAAAATGTCCATTTCCCCACATTACACAATACTGAAATTATTAAACTTAAAAATTATTTGCAGACTTCTCTGGTGGCGCAGTGATTAAGAAACCACCTGCCAATGCAGGAGACACGGGTTCGAGCCCTGGTCCAGGAAGATCCCACATGCCGCGGAGCAACAAAGCCCACGTGCCACAACTATTGAGCCTGCGCTCTAGAGCCCGCAAGCCACAACTAGTGAACCCACGTGCCACGGCTACTGAAGCCTGCACGCCTAGAGCCCATGCTCCACAACAAGAGAAGCCACCGTGATGAGAAGCCCATGCACCACAACGAAGAGTAGCCCCTGCTCACCACAACTAGAGAAAGCCTGTGCGCAGCAACGAAGACCCAACGCAGCCAAAAATAAAAATAAATAAATAAATAAAATTTAAAAAAAAATTATTTGCAATGCGATGGGTGAACAAATATAACAAATATATGTGATTTAAATTTTAATTTGCATTTCCCTGATAACTTGTGAGTCTGAGGTATCTTTTCTTTCTCTCTTTCTTTTGACCATTTTTATTGTCTCACGTTATTCAATGAAGATGAGGATATCTGAGACAAAGACACAGAGCCTGTGGCAGCCACTACCTCCCCAGGGTTCATTCCATGCCTCTTGTTCCATCTGGTTACTATAAACCTTCAGTGATGCCCAGGGGTCCCATTGGCTGAGCATCACGAGTTCTGTGGTTGAGTTATAATAGAAACACTGGACATGGGTCTGACTTTTGGGATCTGAGGAGATTCCAGGAAGATGAGAGCCTTCTCTGCCATCTTCAATCAGGGAAGGCATCTTGAGGGGAGACGCTAGCCTGGCTGTGTTGAGGGCGCAGGACCATCCTGGGAAGACCAAAGGCTGGGTTCCCAGTCCTGGTCCCTCTGCACCACTCCAGGGCCCTGTGCTGAGCTCTCAGGCCCGCCAACAGCCTGCTGCATTAGGGCCCAGCCCTCCCGGACCCAATCACCCCTGGAGAACTGGCATCAACACCGGAAGAGGGCACAGCCGTGAAAGAAGCTAATGTTACAGGTAATTTTGGCAGTTAAGACTCACGTTCAATTAAACAGATTTATAGAATGTTACTTGGGAGGCCCAGCAATCTGGGATGAGTCCAAATAGAATTAAGCATGGAGAACCCCAAGTTCCAAGCACAACCTCTCCCCTGCCTTTTCTGTCCAAAAATGGCTTTCTTGCCCCCTGCCTGAGAGCTCACAGCCAAAGGAGGCCCAGACCGTGTGGCTCCCTGCCCGACGGCCCTATGTCTGTACAGAGCTTGGCAATCCATCCACTGTGTGTCACCTCCTTTGAATCTTTAAACAACTCTTTGGGGCCCCTCCCATTTTACAGATGAGAAAACTGAGTCTCAGAGAACTGAAGAATCTTTCTCAAGGACGCTCACGCGATGACTCAACCCAGAGGTTACATTGTACGATCTACAGGTCTCTCTCCCATATACCAGAATTTAGTATTTCTTGTTTTATTTTGTTTTTCACTTTTTCCGTGTCAGCTGCACCATGATTTACTTAATAATTTTCTTTAAATCTACTCACTTGGAAAAACTTATATACCTTACTCTAGGAGGACTATTCAGGTAATTGTGATTTTGATGTATCAACTATATATGTTGGCTTATATGCCCAAATAGCTACGGAATACACAGAAAAAGTTCATTCTGTGTACCACCCCAAGGTCTCCTGTGTACGGCCAGGACACCATATTTGTGCCTCACCTTGGAAACACCTCTTGATACCTCGCTGCTTCCTTGGTAACGTGACCCTTCACCTAGGAGGCCAGTCCTCTGGTTGGGGGCAGGGGTATAAGGGAAGTATTATATCGCTCTGGGGTCAGGCAGATCTGAATTCAAATCCTGACCTTGCCACTTTACTAGCTTTCTGAACTTGGCTAAACTTCTTAGTCTCTCTGAGCCTCAGTTTCCGGGTCTATAAAATAGGGCTTATGATAGTAGCCTCCTTGTAGGGCTTCTGGCGTAACTCAATGAGATAATGCGTGGGATGAGCCTGGCACTTGGTAGCTCTCATGATGTTCTGTTGTCTTTGGGAAGGAGAGGAAGCAGGATGCTGTCTGGTTCCTGCCTGCAAGAGGCCACGGCAGAGTTCAAGTTCCTGACAGTCTACAAGGGCCAATGTTCATACCTTTGGGGGTGATTGTCCCTCCAGGTTAAGAAAGCAGAGTCTTCAGACAATGCTGAGCCTCTGCCCTGGGCTCACGTCTCTGCTTGGCTAAACTTGGAGCTCAATCCAGGTGGGAAAAGTAATGACCCCAGAGCAGGTGGCCCATCCCCTCAGCCCAGCCCAGCTGTACAGGGCAGGCAAGACTGGGAAATGTGAGCCAGAGCAGCAGAGACACTTGGGGTCATTGCCCTCCTTGTAGACCCCCCTAAACAATCCAGGGTACATCTACCCACTTTGGTTGTGGGCTCCACCTGGGGTTCTCAGGAAGCTGGAACCTCCACATACGCTTAGGAATAGTGCTGTGGCCAGGGCCACATTATGATGCTGTTGGTGGCTTTAGACACTCTAGTCCTTGTGAGCCTCTTCCTCCATAAAAATAAAAATAAAAGAGAAATTAAAACATATTTTATAATGATGTTGGTATAAAGACCAATTGAATGGAGTCTGGAGTCATTATTATATATTTATTACCACTATTTTCAATTTCCCTCTGATTTTAAAACGAAACTGATATTAAGATCTTTCCGTGCACCCCTAGAAGTACCATGGGCCTAGACACTGTGCCTGCCTACCTGAAGGATAGATAGGCTGTCTTGGGGTGCAGGGGATCAGGCTGACAGCATCCCAGAGGTGGTGCCCAGGGCTGAACCCAAAAGGAAAATGTCCATGGAGAAGATGCTCCCAGATTAGCTGGCAGGTACTCCTGGGTAAGCGTGACTTTCCCAAACAGCCTGGAAGGGGCTGGCCTCGCCTGGATAGTGGGACCAGACCCAATACTGGGGCAAATGCCCCAGGCTGAGTCTGGGGCACAGACCCCAGATTCCAGCTGCACCCTCCATGTCAAGGATGGAAGGAGAAACCCAACGAAGGTGAGGCGCTCAGGGGACATGCCAACCCTAGGGACAAATCTCCTGTACTCAAAGCCACCGTGACCCTCACCAGACTCCTTCCCAAGAAGTTTACATTCCCCCCATAAGCATACCCTAAATACATCTTAATAATAACAGGTGAGCCTTCTACCTGGCCAGCTCTGTGGCGAGCACTCGCTGGATTGCTTTAGGCAGAGCTCTTGGTTGCAAATGACAAACCCAACCCAAGTTGCTTCAGCCAAAAGGGGGCATTTATCATAAGGATTCAGGGAGTCTCAGGGAAGCCAAAGGCGGGAAAACACTGCTCCTTTGGGACTGGAGCTATAGAGACGTCCGGAGGAGCATCTGTATCTCCGTACATTTCACTCTACTTCCTTTGCAATCTGGTCCAGAGGCAAAGTATGGCTGCCCCATGGCTCCCAGGTCTATGAGTTATCATTTTAGACACCTTCAGACACCACTGTGCTGTCTCTTCATCTTGAATTTCTCCAGGAGAGAGAAGCTGATTGGCCCAGCTTAGGTCAGGGGTCCTGCCAATGAGGCAGGAACACCCAAGACAAACAACACTTCTGGGTGCCTTTGTCCTGTGGATGAAAGTGCAATTTCCATAAAAAGTTGCAGTGGAGGGTGAACCGGGAGGCCACCTCGGGAGTTCCATCATTTTTAGTCCATCCAATTTAATCATTTAGTCCATTAGAAGCAGAAGGAATGGAAGTCGAGTGGGTAGCAAAAATGTATCCAGTTTGCTGGTTGAGTCCAACCACAGGAGAGCGATGGGCAGAGCCATCCTGGCACAGCTGTCATCATTGATGTTGCTTGCAATCCTTCAACCAGAGTGTGATATTTACCCAACAGCCGCCCCTGGGGTCTTGGTCACAAACACATGACCAGGGCCAGCCTGCACGAAGCACTGGGGCTACAGGACTCCCATTTGTGCCTGGGGGCAACGCGCTTTCCAAGCTGAGGATGGCTGCCTTACAGACACCCCTTCCCCATAGACCCCTAGGTGGGACACAGCAAGAGGAAAGCAGATCAGGGCTGGGTGGGCCTCAGATACAGTCTGGAGATGGCAACTGCCATCCAGCAGCTCAGCACTGGGCACTGGCTGAGCCTTCAAGCCAAGAGAAGTTGCAGCCAACATACCAGCAGCCCAGACACCGAGCAGATGACGCTGCCCCTCTGCCATCTCTCCCAGGGAGCCTGCCAAGTCCCCAGGCCCAGCCAGTGCTGACATTTAAAGCAAAGTGTGTGTCAACCATATTAAACAATATACCAAGCTGTGGGTTATTAAGTGCAGGGTAAATTGACCACAGCAATTAAACTGAGATTAGGGAGTGATAAAGCCAGAATCCACCAACACTGTAACATACGGAGGCCACCAACACTGTAACATACGGAGGCCTGACTATTACAAAGTGTGAAAGCCACATCAGAAACTCAGTGACAAGGCCCTCGAAGAAGACTCACCCAATCACCCCAGTGCCCCGCTTTATTTGGCTGACTCCCCATCTTTATTTGGCTTTTCTCCTTTTGACAATCTGACATTCTCAAGAAGACGCAGCTTATACCCAGCCTCCAGGAATGACTGAGGACTGCCACACAGGGTCAGGGGAACGTGTCCTCAAAGAAGTGTCTGACCTGCTACGGCTGGCTGCTCGCTGGCTCTTCCCAGCCCATTCCCAATTTGGACGATACACAGACACAGGGGTTCGCCTAGAGCACCAAAAGCAGGGCGAGGGGCCGTTCTCAGCCCACCAGTGCCAGGCATTCTGTTGGCACCAGGCAGCCTCAGAGCAAGAGCTAGAGACCCCACAAGCAGGACCAGCCAGGAAAGTCCCAGGTAGCGCCAACCCCATCTGATATCGACTGCACAGAGCACGAGGGCATGGTGAGCATTTTCTGGCCCTGGGACACACACTACACATCTTGAAATGAGCATGCACTGCCCTTTGAGTCACTGGCTCCAACCCTCTGGGCTACAGGGCTGTGGTCTTGCCAACCGCTTGTTGGCCTGTTCTCCGGGCCTTTCGCCGGCCCCTGACATTCAGATGTTACTTGGTGTGTGTGGGTGGGGAAGGAAGGGTCCAGAGGAGGCTTCCTCCTCCAGGGCTGGCTCTGAGCCCTGAGCCCTCAGAGAACTGCCTTTTCTTCCCAAGGATTCCCCACGCCCTGAGACGGGCTTACCTCCAGAGCCCACTGCCCCAGGAGCCTCGGTGGGTCAGGGCTCCGTGGTCAAGGGTATAGGACATGGAGTCAGACAGACTGCAATTCAAATTCTGGTCCTAACTCTTGCTCACTACATGACCTTGGGCAAGTGAGCTGCTTTCGCTCAGCCTCAGTTTTCTCATCTATAAAATGGCCCCAAATAGAATCTCTTTGGGTAAGCATATATACATACATATTGAAAGTTGGGGAAGGATTCTACCCATAGAAGGCTCTCTGTCTGCAGTGGTAATAGATGATGATGATGACGATGATTTCAGGAGAACCTGGCATTGAATTTTGTTATTACCCCGACCATGAGGGTGAGTTTATATTCTGGGCTGTCATATAAAATGTTGCCAGGGGGTTCCTTCCGTGGCCAGAGGCCTGCTTTGTAAACACGTCTATTGTTTGCCCTTCCTCTGCTCTGCTCCATAATGGGGTGTGGGCAGTACTAACTCTGCAGGTTGTCTGTGGTCTCAGACTCCTGTAAAAACCGGCTTCAGTTAGCTGCAAGGAGGTCCTGGTGGGAGTCCGGAGGGTGGGGGAAGGGAAAAGCCAGGGTATTTCACCCAGAGTGTTCTCTCTCTGCCTCAAGTGGCTTTCAGGAGAAACTGCATCTTCTCTGTGACTCAGGCTCCCTCCAGACAGCCTGGCATGGCTGCAGCTTCCAGACAGCCTGGCATGGCTGCAGCTTCCACTGGGTGACCCTGGTCCCAGGGCTCGGGAAACACAACTTATCCGAGTTACTTCACCGTTCCCTGCTTGGCATCTCGATTCTTCCTCTAGCTGTAATCAATTCCCTGCATTCAACCCCCTCTGTTGAAAACACTTGAGTTCGTGTTTTCCTGTCTGGACCGTGACTGATGCACTCCCCTCTCCAAAGTGTCTTTGTTGCATTCAGAGAGGGCAGGGTCCTGGAGAACTTCTCAGCATTTTGAATTTTAATAGATAATGTGCCAAGCACACACTCAATGGCAAGCTCTATGAGGGGAAGACCTGGGACTGTTTGGTTACGCCTTGCATCCCCCAAAGCCCAGAAGAGTGCTGACACATAGTAGGCATCTTATAAATATGCACTAAATGGATAAACTATTGGTCCAAAGAAAGAGCCCATTTGGAGGCAGCCCCCTCAAAGGGGCGGGGGGCAGGGGAGGTTCCGTGATGACTGTTGAGTTGATTGAGGGAACAGATAGACCTCTGTCTCACTGTTTCTTCATTATTAGAAATAACAATGATGGTGTTTAGAGGGTTAAAGAAGCAGATTCCATCTAAGCTTCCAGAAAGGCCAAAATCAACCCCTGGATGGAGTCAGATATAGCCCACTGTTAAACAAGCTAAATGAATTGATGGTCCCCACTCTGTAGCCTGAGTTCTAATTGAACATTCTACCCCACCCTTGTTTCCTTTCCTTCCTTTGCTCCTTAAAGGGGCGGCGGGGGAGGGAGAGAGTGGTGGGGAGACCATCTTGTTTGGTTTAACATATCCTTATAAATTGCCCAAGGTCCTTTCCTGTCAGAGGCAGATCTGAAAAAATGAATGTAATACTGCTGTAACCCAGAGATACTGTGGGTGGGGGAAATGGTTGAACCCAATGCACTGGGTCTATTTGTAAATGGGCCCCTGAGGTTAAGATACCACTGGCTAAGCTTTTTGAGCAGTTTTTGGTTCTGAGTGGTCAGGAAGGATGAGGAATCTCTACCCAAAGCTGAGTAGGTTCCAAATTATGAAAACCTTGGCTCTTAGAGAGGTATACATTTGATGTCCCTGGGAAATGAAATGGTGGGGTCTTCAGTCTACCATCTGGTTCCCCGGCAACCCCAACTCCAGGCACACTGGAGATGACTTAGAAGGGCTCCATGTTCTACCTCTACCCTGAATCACAATTTATCTGCCCCTTGACCTACCCAGCAGTTCCCTGCTCTCAGCTAGCTAGCACACTGAAAATCTTCCAATAAACTAATTCATACTAAAGTGTGAATAGTTCTACGTGGGCTTCAGGTGTTTGCCTATGAATATGAAAGGTGTCTTTTAAGATCCTTTGGAAGGATTCTCAACACCATCAATGGAGATGTAATCTGGGAGATTTCTGGAAGGGAAGCCTTCTCACTGATAGTCTGTTGACTTACCGTCCAAGATTTCTTCCTGGTCACAGTTCGGCCACAGCAGGACCTTGAACGAGCTACATCCTTTT
The DNA here is from genome assembly GCF_028564815.1 of Eubalaena glacialis. Lineage (NCBI taxonomy): Eukaryota > Metazoa > Chordata > Mammalia > Artiodactyla > Balaenidae > Eubalaena > Eubalaena glacialis. The sequence continues at coordinate 30,643,209 of NC_083733.1, forward strand.
CCTGAACCCCTGATTTTCCTTCTGTTACTTGAGTGGGTTGAATAAAATGGCCTCTTGGGACCTTTCACTCAAAAGTTGATTCCTTGAATCCAAATTTCTTAGCGCGACTTTTAAATCTTTCCATACACCCTAAACTCAACTTTATTCTCCATCACTCCCCATACAGAAACCAGACAGACCACATTAACAATGCTATTAATAATCATATAAAATTGCTGGTGTTTCTTGAGTACTTATGTGCCAGGCACTACTTGAAGAACTGTTTCCATTTGTCCCTCACAACAATCCTAATAAAATCATTCCCATTTTACAGATGAGGAAGCAAGGGCTTAAGTCACTTGCTCACATAGCGAGTAAGGGCTGGGGCTAGAGTTCAAAACCAGGCAGCCCATGTCCTAAGTCACGACATCATGCTGGTAGCCTGGTTCCCTGGACAAGATGCAGTACCCCCCTCACTGTACAGATGTGAAAACTAGTCCCAGAGAGGTTAAGTAACTTGGTCAAGGTCATGCAAGCAATAAGTGGCCTCTGAAGCACTTCCCTTGGGCTCCACCATGTTCCCACCTGATCTCAAGACCCTCAGGCTGCCCTCTGGCTTCGGAGCAGCCGCCCCTCCCCCATCACCCTGGAGGTGCCTCTCTCTCTCTCTCTCTCTCTCTCTCTCTTTCTCTCCCTCCTTAGACTGCCTGACCTGCCTTCCCGTCACTGACCTGGAAAAGCAGCAGAAGACCTGAGGGTCTGGGAGATTCAGCAAAGGCCGTAAGTTGCTCCTTTTCCATGAAAATACAAATCAAGAAACCCAAAGTGTTTTCATCTGACCCAGAAAATAAACTTCCTTTCTTCTAGGCTGGGGTAGTAGATGCCAAGTTCCACCTCAGGCCTTTAGAAAACAAAACCAAACCAAACACTGCTAAGCCTTAAACCCTTCTATGATTCCGTTTATAATAAAAACATGGACTTCCCCTCTCCCCTGGTGGGGCGAATCGCTGCGGTGAGCAAAGCTGTTTTCATAGTCAGCTAATTACCCCCTTAAAGATGGCTGATGATCTAACTTCCCGCCCTCGGCTTGGCCTGAGAGGTCCCCTGCTTGGCTCCAGAGGCCTAAGTGGAGGAGAAGTAGGCACTAGAAGGGTGAGAAGGGGCAGGACGGAAGCCCCCATGACCCCCACCTCCCAGAGCCTGGAACAAGAACCCTGGAGGCAGAAAATCAAGCTTCCAAACCTGCCTCTGCCAGCTCCTGTCTGCACAAGTGATGTTACCTTCCTGAGGCTCAGTTTCCTCATCTGTAAAATGGGGACACCAATGGTGCCATGAGAAACTCAGGGAAAGCACAGGATCTGGCACAGGGCGAGTGCTCAGTTGGTGCTAGATCAGTCATCTCTTTCCTATCCTACTTTCCCATCCTGCCTGGACAACCCAACACTGAAAAGCCTGACTGGGCATTTGCCATTTCCACATGTTCCTCCCCAATCATAATAGTCATAATAATCATGAACATTTAATGAGCACCACCAGCCAGAATTGATGTCTTAAGTGGTTTATAGCTGTTATCTTATTTAATCCTCGGAACAACCTTAGGAGACAAGTCCTATTATTATGCCCATTTTACAGATAAAGCAATTGAGGCTCAGAAAGTTTAATTTACTCAACTAGGAAATGCTGCAATAGAATTATTATTTATAACATTTCAGTAGGTACATGGGAGTTTTTGTGCTTATGTGTGTGTGTGTTTCATCTCTGAAAAAGAAAATTGGATAAAGAACTTGCTGGGTATTGAATTCTGGGATAAGAAGGATCTTCTCAGGGTTTGAAGGCAATATTCCATCATCTTCTAACTTCCACTGTTGCTGTTGAGAAGTCTCTTGCTATTCTTATCCCCAATCCTCCCAGTGTGATATGTTTTTTTCTCTCTGGAAGTCTTTAAGACCTTCTCTTTACTTTTAATGATCTGAAATGTCATCATAGTGAACATTTAGTTCAATCTTTGGGTCTATCTTTGTTCATTCATTGCACTGGAAAGCCAATAGGCCATTTAATTTGAAGATTTCTGGGCAGTGTTCTTGCATTTTTTTCTTTGTGTCTCTTTTCTGTGTGCATTGTTCCTAAGCTTCCTGATAGTGGGATAAAGGACACATGGGTTTGGCCTCTAGTTTCCTAAAAATCTTTTCCTCCTAATAGCTATCTTTTTCGTTTTTTTTTTTAATGTAATCTTCTGAAAGATTGTCTCAACTTTATCTTCCATCTCTTCCATTAAATTATTTTTAACTATCATATTTTTAGTTTTTAAGAACTCTTTCCAAGAACATGTTGATTTTCATAGATATAATATCACTCTGGAGATAATATAGTTGTTTGTTTGTTTGTTTCAATGCTTCTGGTTCCTATATTGTCTTTATTTCCTGTCTTCGTTTTTTTGGAGGAGGGTGGGTGTCTTTGCTTTTTCATATTGAAGACTTTTCTCAAATATCTGAAGATCCTTGGCTGTTTGTTTATATTTAATAGGCTCTAAAAAGTGACTGGGAAGCTCGATGAGTTTTGATGATTGGACAAAGGCCATATTTTGCTTTTAGAGACCCCCAATTGTTAGTAGTCTTTCCCTGGGGGCCACTCATATTCTCCAGAGGAGAATCTCTTATCTCCTGCAGGGTGGCAGTGGGGGAAAGGGAGGGATGATCATAAGAAAAGCAGATGGAATTCAAGGAGCAGGAGAGAGGATCGACCATTCAATGTTCTAAACGTGATGTGTTATTGGGATTTGCTGGGAAGACATTGGGAACAGGGAGAAGGAAAAAATGGGTAGGCACGAAGAAGCATCTTACTGATGTCTTGGTTAAAGCTTATTCTTGTCTGAAAACTCCAGCCCTCTGATCTACACATCCTATGTTGTGGTTTCCATGTCAGATGGCATCTAGTAGGTTGTTATATTTCTGTTACGTTTTCCCCTTGGAACTTTTTTTGAGAGGTATTAATACTGGGAATAATATAACTAAATGTTTGAAGGGTTTTTTTTTTTTAATATTTCTATCTTTAAAATGGCACAGCTTTGATATTTACACCCCATTAATTTATTGTTTTATGTTTGAGTGGTAAGCTTTTCTATTATACAAGTAAAAGGTGTTCCTAGTAGATCATCTAGACCAGGAGTTGGCAAACTTTTTCTGTAATGAAACAGCTAGAAAATACACTAGGTTTGGGGGACCTTATAGTATTTGTTGCACCTACTCAATTCTCCTGTTGTATTATGAATCTAGCCATAGACAATACATCAACGAGTAGACCTGGCTATGTTCCAATAAAACTTTATCTATAAAAACAGATGGTGGTCCAGACTTGGCTTTCAAGCCATAGCTGGCTGACCCCTAACCTGGAGAATCTAGACTAATAAAATGAAGGAAACAAAATTACCTGACATCCTACCACCCAAAGATACCTGATTTCAGTATTTGAGTGTGTATCTTTCTGATTTTTTCTCCTTGCATATTTATTTCATTTTCAAAAGAGAATCGTTACCTATATACAGTTATAATCTGGTTTTCCCACTTAATATTTTAAGAACATTTCTGCCATTAAATCGTCTTCAATAATATTACTTCTAATAGCTGTGAAATATTCCATTAAATAGATATATCATAATTTATATACCTATCCCTCTATTGCATGACTTTTTTTTTTTCAATTTTCATCTTTCCTACAAAGAATCAGGGCTGATATTTAATTGTTGGGCATGAGTCTAGCCACACTAATGCTCTGTAAGAGGTATGTGTTCTGATTGGTTGGTGCCCTGGCCATGACAGTCATTAAATACTTTGAATATCAACCTTATAAACAATATGGGAGTAACTATCATCAGAACTAAGTTTTATTGCAGTATAATAATTATTCACTTAGGATAAATTCCTGGAAAAGGACTTGCTACTTACTAAGTATTAACATTTTTGACATTTTTGACAAGCATTGTAAAATCAACTTCCAGAAAGGCTATAACAATTTTTAATCCTACTGGCAGAATATGAGAGTTTCTCTTTTCTACAAAGGATCTTTTGAATAAGTAAATTTCACAAGTGATCCTGAATTCTTAAACTCATAAGTAATATCCAGGACCAATGTAATCTAGCCTCCCTCTTGAATGGTGCATAGAATAAACTCTTGTAATACATCCCAGGCATGCAACCTTCAACTTAGCCTTCTCAACATGGGCTCCGTGGACACTCACTGCGGGACGTATGCTTAGAAAAGAGAATTCTGTGGTCAAATAAATGTAGGGGATGTTAGTACTGTCATCCCTCTTTTTGAGAGTCCCAGAGCTCACGAACACAAATAAGAGCACTGAAAAAACATACATTCCATTCTGAACCATTTACCTCTTTAATCTAGAGTTTCCCAAACAAAATCCATTCTTCAAGTAACGTCTTATAGAGGCTCAAACGACTAGGTCTTCTGAACAAGTTTGGAGAATCTGGTCTAACGTGTGTCCAAAAAGCATAACCCTATCATTGTACAATAGCATAGTCTTCACACCCAATAACCTCGCCATCAACATAAAACAAACAAGGAATTGAGATCATTAGCAAGTAATAGAAAAACTTTCATATGAGGACAAGCTTTAAAAAATGAAGACTACTAATTCTGAAAAGAGGGATGAAGAAGGGGACATAACTGAATGGGCAAGGGGCTTTCTAGATTCTGAAATATGACTTTGGCAGCCTATAGAGCATGAAGGACATCGTTTAGCCTTCACAGGAGACAACAAAGTTGAGGAACTCATTACCCCATCAAGTTCAAGGAACATTCAGGCAAATTCGTGGATGTCAGGTTCAAAATGGATTACTTGAGGAAAGCTAAGGATTTGGAGGAAGAAAATATCTCTGACCTTTGGAAGCTGACATCAGAGAAGGAAATTACAGTGTTCCTTCTTGCAGTCTGCCAGTCATCACTTAGTCCTTTTCTTAAAGGTCTCCAAAGGAAGAGCTCCTTGCATCCCTTAATAACCCATCTCATGTAGCCCATCATTAACTGCTAAGAAAGATCATCTTCATGCCCATCGAAGCCCTTCAGCTTCTTTCCTGCCTGGAACTTAAAAATAATAATTTAGAATTCCTTACTTCTTTTATTTATTAATGAAAAAGGAGGGAGGGACAGTTAGAGTGTGGGGAAGGCCCCGAAAACTCACTCAATATTGATTCTCAGTCACCTTCCCACAGTAATTTTGAATTTTGGAACTTTCAGCAAAACACGTTTAGAATTCACGCTTAAAAAGGGTGTAGGTCCCCAAGACACCCTCCTGCTTTCAATGGTTCCTGAGTAATATACGTTTTATAAAGATGATATTCATTCAAGCTTGTAGGTCCTCTCTCCAGCGGTCTCTTCCATAACAGGGCATCTCATAAGATCACCAGCACCAAACAGCCCAAAGTTTCTGGGCACTTTGGCCACACAATAGATAATGCCGGAGACTTCTTTCTGGAGGTCCGCATCTCAAGGTCCTCTACTGAACTTGTTAACTTTCTCAACTTTGACAGAGAAGATGGAGTGTCTAGAAAGGGCTGTCATTTTATCACGGAGAAGACATCACTTACCCAAACCACTTTGCTTTATTCATTCAAGAAACAAACCAGAGATAGGAAGGGATTAGCCCAAAGTTGCAAAGTTATTGAGGAGTACGGCTGGGATTAGAAGCCTGGGTCTCCTTCAGCTGAGAGCTCTACCCATTTTCTCCTATTCCTCCTACACTGAACACTTTTGCCACCTCTTACAAGGGGTAGTTGATGGGTCAGAGGGTCTAGGAAGATTCCTCTAGTGAGGATGGAATCCCCGGACTCCCAGTCTGTAGAAACAATGGAACTCTCCTGCTGTGTTTTGAGGTCTTTGTCTTGTGTGTGTTAAGAGTTAAACCTTTGGCCAGATGTGAACCATTTCAGAACACACCCTCCAACTGCCTAGTGAGACTCTTGCAAAAATGCCCTCCTTATAATTATGCAGAAAGCATCTTTCTTGCTAGGTGGCCAAATAATATTGCAGGGACTAAAGCAAAACTTTAGTTTTCCTCTCTTCCCTCAACTGTACATCCTTAGCTTGGTTTTAAATTTCTCCATCCTCCATTGGCATTGACAACCCTGGATTAGTAATGCTAAAAAATTTATCTTTACAACCTATTGTCTTAGGTAAGATTGTATCAACAGCTCCAGATGGACCAATCTCTAAGAATAATTTCACTTCCCCTTATCATTGACAGGAATCACATTTACATATTCTACTGGTGGGTGAGATAATGCAGAGATGATTAATGTCCCTCGATGTACAGATACCTGTAGACTGTTTGATCAATGTCTCCCCAAGAAAGTGTCTTTCATTCTGGAAGCTCCAAGTCCAAAAACACGCTGTGATTAATGTAACTAAATGTTTGAGGTCGGGAGAAGCTGCAGGCTCTGTTCCTGTGTCCCCGTCATGCTAAAGAGAGGTCACAGGAGACTGGATTAGTCATGTGGAAAGTCTATGGGGTGCTTTTGTATGGTGGGGGTGGAATGTCAAATGTCCCTTTAAATTAAAAGGCAGAATCTCCCCTGGAATTGCTCCTCCAGGGAACAATGTCACACTCAGTCTTTTCATGCAAATATCACTCCCATTTTGAAAACCAAGCAGGTCTAATCCTGCATGTTGTATTGGAGTTGGGACCTATTCTGATTTATTTCACACATTTGTTAACTAGAAATATCTGGCTTCTCCAAGTTATCCCTGAGAGGCACTGGACCCAGCTGGAATTATGCACAAAAAGAGGAGTTGGATATTGTACATTGTTTTCTTAAGCGTCCAGATTTATTTCAACATTTCCTCTGAGGTGCCTTGGAAGATGATTCAAAGATAACGAAGAGGTTAAACAATGACTCTGAAGCCAGCCTGAACTGCCTTACATCTCAGATTTTCCTTAAGCTGGGTGACATTGGGGCACGTTCCAAATCCTCTCATGCCTCAGTTTACTCATCTGGAACCTGGGGATAATCATTGTAAGTACCCTTCAGGTTGCTGGCAAGCTTAAATGAGGAAACATTCTTCATGTGCTTTGTTCAGTGCTCAGCACTTAGCAAGAATTCAATAGATTCTCGCTATTGTTATTGTCATCATTAATTCTAAAAATAGCTTGTTGAAGTGTCTCATTTTCGTACATGTCTCATGCACACTCCCTGCAAACAATGAGGTAAGGTTTCCTTCAGGTACTGTCTGGCTAAGTTCCTCCTGAAAGGAGACCTATTTCCACTGGAAAATATTTTTAAAGAAATTATATTCAATTCAAGTACATTTACATAATAATATGCATATCTAAAACCTGACTAAGCCAGGCTGCCCCTAGCTGTGGGAGCTGAGAAGGCCATATTTAGGAATACAAATGACTTCAGGAATATGTTTCTTCACCCTGGACTGCTCCCAAGGAACACACGTGGGTCGTGATTAAATGGCAAGACTGGAAGATACTGGAGGAATTAAGAAAGAGAATCCGGAACCACACACAGTGGTCAACTCCAGAAAATGGAGTTTGGGAAGGATGAGCCTGAGATGGGAGTGGGGGAATTTCTCAAAGGAGAATGTAGGTCCTGGGAAAGTCATTCGAATCACTCATTCATTCAGACATTCATTCATTCAACAAATATTTACTGAGTGCCAGGTGTTGGGATAATGTAGTAAACAGATCAGACCTAGTTTCTTCTTTCATGAGGTTTACATCCCAGCAGAGAGAACAGACAGGACAAACAAATAAAAATAAGGTCATTTCGGCCAGGCATAAATACGATGAGGAAAACGAAACCAGCCATGCTCCTCTCTCTCAGAGCAACGAGGAGATGCTTCACAGGGAAGCTGTTCAAAGGCATCTGAGGAGCCTGGATGGCACTGTCCTATAAGACTTTGGAAAAATCACAACCTCACTGGAGCCTTCACCTCTTTAGAATGTGAGACCCATAACTCCAAGTGCCCAACATGGAATCCTTTGAAAGGCAGATCATCCAACAGTTACATAATCCAGCCCAGGTTTAGCAAGCACCCAGTATGTCTGCTGCCCAGTTCCCCATCCTGAGCCCATGGCAGGCATCACCAATCCATTGTGATATTGCCTCAGACACAGTCTAACTCCAGGCAGACCCTATCAATCAGTCAGAGTGGGCACTAGTGGGCTAGCCCTTGGCCTCTACCATGGATGAAATTATGGAAGTCTAAGAAGATATATGCTTTCCTTGCTCATTGACACAATCAGAAGATGTAGTTACCACATTACACAAAAAAGGGAGAGACCGCTATATGATGGCATGTGTCACATCCTTACAATAGCCAATCCTTTTTCCATGGGCATCCTTACCCACCAATGGCAGGATAGGGCTCCCCAGCTGCAGCCCTCGGGGACCTGCAAGGCTGAACACTGTGGCCTGGCCCCTTCCTCAGTACCACACAAACACCCCTCTCTGAACTTTTCCCTCAGAGGCAGCATTGGATGGGCTTTGGAGTTAGACCAGCCTGAGATGAAATCCTGTCTCCATCCTTTGCCAGCTATGTGACCTTAACCTCTCTAAGCCTTAGCTTCACCATATGTAAAATGGAGGAAATGACAGTATTCAACTAACAGGGTGAGCATTAAGTGAGCTAATACTTTCAAGGCCTTATACATTTTTAGCTCTCAACAAGTGGTGTGTATCATTATCCTTATTACTGTAGTTATCTGTTAACAAGAAAGAAAGGGAGGGAGGAAGGAGAAAGAAAGAAAGAGAGAGAGAGAGAGAGAGAGGGAGGGAGGGAGGGAGGGAGGAAGGAAGGAAGGAAGGAAGGAAAAAAGAGAGAAAGAAAGAAAGAAAAAAATTCTGCAAGAGAGCGTCGTCACTGGACAAAAATGTCTCTTGCCTGCTAAATAATGCAAACTGTTTGTCCTTTCAGACTGTGAAGGTTTAGGAGGCGGTTTATGTGATTTTGCATTTTTCTCCAACAGGGAGAGAGAGCCAGGAGGGAAGGTGGCAGCAGGGTGATGTGTCTCTAGCAAAAAAAAAAAAAAAAAAAAAAAAAAAAAACCACATTCAATAAATGGGAAAATTATTTAAATAAGCAATCCTGAGGAAAAAAATAAGGAAGCCAATTTTATTCATAAAACAACTGATTTACAGCATTCTAGCTAAGAGCAGCTTTTAACTCAAGCCTCTGAGATCCTAATTTATTATTCAACAAAATATTCAAGATTAATAAAGGTATCTTTAATACTAATATAGCAGCAAGAGCTAATATATGTAAAATAATTATTATGAAAAGTATTATCAATATTTGGGGGAATAATGTACATGCATAATGAATGAATTTTGCCCCTGGGTTTAGGCTTATATCTTGGCCTGATTTTGCATGGAGAAATTCTGCATTATAATGAAAGGCAAAATGATCACACATTATAACTGCGAGTTTTTTATCACTGCTTAGAAGGATCCTAAAACTGTCACCTAAACAGGAAAAATATATATATATTCCACATAAGCATGTATATGGTGAGATGTATCATTTTTTGAAAGGCTGGAAACACCCAAAACACCCAACTGCTTTCAAAATGACAATTATCAGCCCTGAAGAAGTAAATAAGAAATTTTATAATAGCCAAATATCACAAAAATCTACCAAATTTTAGGCAATTTTTTCAGTCTAAGCATTTCTGAGGATGAACTCCTCAGTGATTTCCAAATGGCATATACAAACTAAACCAAATAAAGAATTATTTTCATCTTCATGAGCCATCAAGGACCTTTCAAAATTGAACAGAAGCTCCTTCTCTACCTCTCCCTTCACCCCAAACTTCTGAAGTAAAAATCAATTTTTATTCAACAAATGTATGGGCATCCCTCCTTTCACCAAACCTTGTGAAAATACAAAGAAAAATCTGGAAGCATTCCTTTCCTTCCAGAGCAGAGAATCATAAAACCAAATATGAAAAGGGATCTCAGCAATGAACTGTCTAATCTATTCCCTTAATTTAGAAAAAAGGAAACCAAGGCCTAAAAATGGCAAACTCATGCAAAGCTACATTTCCTTACTTCGAAGGCAGGGAAATTTCCACCACCACCCTTCACCCCCCGAACCAAGTTCATCAGGGCAACCAATGAAGATGCAGTGTCCGCTGATGACGTCAACTGTTCCCACGTGGAATCTGCACCTCCTCCTCCACTGAGGCAGGGCTGGGGTACCTTGGGGGCCAAGCTGAAGTTACCCTTCACCACCCTCAGTACAGACCCCAATTTGAACAACAAATCAACTGACCCTTACTCGGTACTTTGCACAAAGCACGATGTTGGCTTCACTCATCAGCCTCTGTTCTTCCATTGACATTTCAGTTGTGAAGCCTTCTGCCTTAAATGATCCCTAAGATGAGGCAGGCATGTTCACCATCATCTAAAGAAAACAAAAGTTTCCAAACGTTTGCTAGCTCTGGAATTTATGTGTAAGAACTCATGTTTGAAAGGTTTTTTTTTTTTATGTTAAATGACTACACCATAAATCTCACCAGCTGCATAAATCAGACTTGACGCCAGCCCCAGGAGTGAGGCTGGGACCGATTTATGACGAGGCACAAGAGAAGAACACTGTGCTTTATTTGTTTTACCACCTGGCATTTACACACAGAGGAGCCTGGGGGGAGCTGGCCCGTACGAGCCAGGGAACAGTCCACAAGGCTACAATAAATCCACCTATGACTGGCAACCCACCTTGGGTTAAGAACTTGGGCTCAAATAACCACAAAGATATGTTGTCTGGTGAAAGCTTCTTGATCCTGAGTAGAAACAGTGTTGGATTGGGAGTCCAGTGTGACAACTGTCACGTCTTGCCTAGCTTCAAACACTGCTAATTATTGTTGTTAATAGAGACTTTTCCCATCTTTGTTATTGGGAAATTCAAGATTAATATGTAACATTTTAAGGGACATTTTGTGAATTTTGAAATTATGAAAATTTGCCTTCAAGAGTCCTGAGTCTTTAAAGGCCTCTCCGTGAAACTTGTCTCTGGGATAACAGTCATTTATTAAACATCTACTATGTGGCAGGTATATTCTCTTGCAGAGTTTACCATCTAGTGGGGGACACAGAAAATAAAAGAATAATAGGTCAGATGAGAATAGTTGCTCCAGAGAAAAATAAAGCAGAGAGTGAAGGGAGTGCTTTATCAGACAGGATGGTCAGGGAATATCTCCTTGATAAGCGGACATTTCATTAGAGACCTGAATGAAGTGAAGGAAAAAGCCACTGTGATAACAGAGGTAAGAACATCCAGCCAGTGAAAAGGCTGGAGGTGGGAGCAAGGTTGACATCTTCAAGGAACACCAGGGAGACCAGGGTGGCTGGCAAGGAACGAGTAGGATGTTTCCCTGCTGTCATAAAGGAGAGTGTTCCTACGAAACTTTTCTTAAGTTCAAACAGTGTAAGGTGAAGAAGCAATTACCTTAGGACACATCTTGCTAAGAGATGCACAAAATAAATCTAGATCAAGCACAGATGCTTGATCAAAGCTCTGGCGGCTGGATGCTGAGTGTAGTTCCTGGGGAAGGCGCTTGGTGGCGCCACTCTCTCCATTCTGAGTACGCGCTGCCTCTAATGGCTCCTGCCAAGCAAACGCTGAAAACGATTTTCGCTTTTTTTTTGTAAAAGCGAAAATCCTCTTCAGATTTCCTTCACTCATCAAAAACAGGTACTAATGTAGCTCTTTCGTAAAAGTGAAGTGGCGTATAGCAAACTTTCAAAAAGTGGGGGATGCCTGTAATATCCGATGAGATCAGAGAGGTCACTGGTGGTCAAACCCATGGAAAGATTTGGGCTTTACCTCTGAGTGAGATGGGAAACTTAAGAAAGTTTGAGCAAAGGAGTAACATGATGTGACCTATGTTTTTTTTTTTTTTAACATATCACTCTCTTATTGGAGGTCAGAGCATTGGGAGGCAAGGATAGAAACTGGGAGACCAGTTAGCATACTATTGCAACGGTCCAAGCCACAGGTAATGCAAAGGGTGACACATTCCCTTACTCTACTTTCACCTCAACTTGCACCTCATGCATATTTCTCACTAACCATTGGACCCATTTTAAGAAAGACAAAATCACGGTTAAAGCCAGAGTCTGAGAGCTCTGAATAATTTGGAAAAAGAGCAGATTCTGAAAACTAAGTGTTAAATACAGGGGACATAACAAGTCCTTTTCCTTTTGAGACATATTAAAGATATTGCAGCTCCATTCATTATAGGATTTCACTAGAATCAGGATGCATCCTTGGATGATAGCATTCTGTCTGATGATTTACCTAAGACCAATTTGTTGCACAGTAGTTCAGGCTCCTGGGAAAAGTCTGCTCTAAACCTGTTTATCACTGTGTCAAGAAGATAGTACTAGACACTTCATTGGACTTAATTAAAGCCAAACTAGACTTCATAGAAAGAAGGGAGAGAAGGAGCACCAAAGAAAGGGAGAGGGTGGGAGCAACTCTCCCACATCCTCTTCCCGCAAATTGGCTTCTAGTCACGTGAGCATATTGGGAAGAACACTTAGGAGTGATTACCAAGAGAGGAAGGTTGTCGGGGGGTGCACCATCAAGACAGTGAAGGATGGGGCCAAATGGGAGGGAATGGACAAATTAATGATTAAGGAAGATTTTTTGCTTCCAGGAGTCGTGTCCAGCCTGGCCTCCCAGATTTGAGCAATCTTTCACTGTCAAGAGTGGCTGGGAGATTGATTCAATTAAGATTAGCAGAGTCGAAAAAATGGCATGGGTTAGTTTTGATTAGTGATGTCTTGTCTCTCATCTCGTGGTGGTGGCCAGAACACAGGCAGAGTTTAGCTCTATCAGGTCACAGGGAAAGCGAGTCAGGCTTCCAAAGTGGGGTTCGTGGACCAGACCCTGGGGTGGAGAGGTGGCATCTCTTTGTGATTTTCTTCTGAGGTCTCTTCCATTTGTCCTTCTTGAGGATGATTTTCTTATAATTAGCTACGTTTTCTAAAGGAACACGAAGGAGGTGGGAAAACTCTGAAACGTGAGGGTCATTGCGGGGTACAACTCCTTGAAGCAAATGAATGTAATTGGAGGTCTCATTAATTCTGAGGTGATGCCCAGGTGCCCTCTCTGCTCCATCAGGAGGGCGGTAGAACTCTCCAGGAGATGCGAGCATGTCTGAAACAAAGAGGGACAGACAGCCCTCGCATCTGTTGGCAAAGAACCTCACTGGGCTTGGGGTCCCGGGGTGAAGAGATGCAGCCAACATATCACTCTCACCTCCTCCCACTGCCACACCAAGAAACCAAAACGCACCGGTCCTGTTGATTCCTGCCCTCGCGGGTTTCTGCGTTCTAGGAGCAGCCCGCAAATGCTTCAAATAAATGTGCCTTGCAATTTACGGGCACCTCTAAATTCGTATTCAGACCCTGTTGCTGGATAAGTTTAATGAAAGTGGTACTTTCCACGAGGTCCCTGGTGGCATTAGTTCACATTACAAAATCATTATACATAATTTGACACTATTGTGCACCGTTAGCTTAGGAAAAGAGCTTGTTTTACAGCTCTGGGGACAGAGGTCCCTCCAGATAAGGTTGGGCTTATGAGAGGGAGAGAGGAGGGAAGGGCCTCCCTCTGGTCAGTAATGAGGGCTTTGATGTTCAATGCAGCTACTCCCTTCATGCTCATCAAGACAGATATTTAGTCCAAGGGAAAAAAATCGCCAAGTTACTCTCTTAAAAGTCAGCTGCAGAGCATGCACTAAGCTCAACTACTCTTAAAAGCAAATATTTAATCTGTGTGTTAAAGGCCTCTCCCAATGCCACCAACCACCAATGGGTGTTTTGTGTTCCTCATTTTACAGATGTACAAACTAAGGCTGAGCCAAGGAAAGAGAATGGCCCAAGGTCATAGGACAAGACAGTGGCCAGGCCAGGGTAGAATCTACAGATCCAAAAGGACTAGGAACAAACCAGCAAACTCCAGCCCATCTTCAGATTACCTGAGCAGGAAGTCAATAGGTCCCTTACCCAAGGCGCCATTGGGATCATGCAACCTTAAACGAACGTCCGTGCCTGGTCCACTGCCGTTTATTCGAGAAACTGGGATGCAAGATTGATGAGACTTTAAACGGTGTTGTATCCTGGGCATTCATAACTTGGACTGGAGTGCAGGAAATCCTGCTTGTCTCACAGAGGGAGAAAAATGTGCTCTGGAAAATTCCCGGAGGGAAGGAGGGCATCACGGGGAATCTCCATCTACACGGGCAAATCTGGCCTAAGTCAGACATGAGAAAGGGGTCCAGGATGGTTCCTTCACGTTCCAGAAGTTCCCCGGGACAAGTCAGTGTGGCGGAATGGGCGTTCCAAATGGAGAATGGGAGAAGGGGCAGTTGGGATGGTAAGAGAGGCTTCGGGTTCTCACCCACCAGAGAATGGCTTCACCCCAAAATGTCTCTCCCCTCCCTTACCTTGAAGCTCCACTCCCTCCAACAAAGGCTGCCTTCAGGGACTCAACAAAACCTCCCATCCTCAACCGAGAGAGAGGGAGGGAGAGTCTCAGAGATTCAGAAAGAGAAAGCTGGATTCCAAGAGAGACAGATGGACAAAGAGAGTCTAATTGACCCAAAGCAAAGCGATAGAAAGGGAGACAAACACCCAATGGCTTTCAACATACAAATAGAGAAAGAAAAATTCCTTCCAAGAAAACCTTGAAAAAGGGAAAGACCACAAAAAACACACATTACTTCGCTCTCTCCTTCCCTCTTTTCCTTTCTTCTCTCTTTCTTCCTTCTGAGTCAGAGTTCATGGGGATCCCGGGTGAGTGGTTCAGTTCTTTGCAGAACAGGCTTAGTCACAGAAATAAAGCACTGTAGGAATACTATCAGTGCCTGATATTTACAGAGAGTTTATGACATAAACTCCTGTTCTGAGCGCCTTGCGTGGATTTCCTCATTGAATCCTCACCACCCTAGGCTCTGGGAGCTGGGATGATTCCCCTTTTATAGGGGAGTTCACAAAGGTTCAGAGAAGTTGTCATCTGCCCAGGGTCTCAAGAGTTAGTGCTGTGAGGAGCCAAGAGCTATGGGGATGTCTGTTCCTGGTCCCCAGGGTCCCTCCTCCTTGTCCCAGCTGGAACTTGGAACCACAGGCTTGGGAATCCCCAGTCATCTCAAAGTGGGTTCATCCTCCCCTTCGCACCTACACTTATAGCTGACAGCGCATTTCCTCATCCAAAATCTCAGTTGATTCCCCCAATAGGGTTTGAAGGCTCCATTTTTGCAGACCAAGAGGACCCTGTACCAACTAGTGGGCTACTTCAAGAGGGTCTCAAGCTGTCTCCATGGCAGGTGGATCCTACACTTTTCTTCCAAGCTCTCCTATAGGCACAGGAGAGGAAGCAAGTAGCCCTGGGAGGTTTGGGGATGAGAGGGGGCAGTGGACGGAACACAAACACGTAGAGTGCTAGCTCCACGCTTCTATAAAAGTTCCTTTTTAATCTGAAGATGTCATGGGGGTTTTACCTTTGACTGCAGAATATATCTGTATCTGAGAAAACAGAGAAATAATGTTTTTAACAACTTGTCTTGGAATAAGATCGATGCCCACATATGCCCCAGCTTTATTCCAATGCAGACAAGGGCCGAGTTTGAGAAGCTCAGAGCTAGTCCAGATCTTACCTCACTCCTACCATGTTTCAGCGGAGAAGGCGGAGGCTCAGAGAGGTGAAGTGATTTGCCCAAGGCTGCACAGCAGGGCAGAGTCTCGGACCCACATCTGCTGAAGCCTAACCCAGGATTCCGACACCACATCCATCCCACACGACAGTCAAGAGCCCAGACAGTGGAACCGGCAAGGCTGGGTGAGAGTCCCAGTAGGGACCGGAGTTGCACTGTGGAGTTGCACAACTGTAGGGGCGGCACTCCTGACAGAATTGATGTGTTCGGCACTTCCCGGGTCGGCAGTGCCTACATGCCAGCCGTGTCACCCCTTTACGCTCTTCAGTTTCCATAATAATACTATCAACTCCAGGGTTTTGACATGAGAATTAACTGATACAGCAAATGCCTGGCATTTAGTAGGAACTCAACAAAATGTAACTTTTAATGTTGCCCGCATCTTTACCTAAGAAAAAGGATTCCCCGGGACTTCCCTGGGGGCACAGTGGTTAAGAATCCGCCTGCCAATGCAGGGACACGGGTTCCATCCCTAGTCGGGAAGATCCCACCTGCCGCAGAGCAACTAAGCGCGTGAGCCACAACTACTGAGCCTGCGCTCTAGAGCCCGCGAGCCACAACTACCGAGCCCGCACGCCACAACTACGGAAGCCCACGCGCCTAGAGCCCGTGCTCCGCAACAAGAGAAGCCACCACTCGCCACAACTAGAGAAAGCCCGTGCGCAGTGATGAAGACCCAATGCAGGCAAAAATAAAGAAAATTAATTTTTTAAATGAGTTATCATTCAAAAAAAGAAAAACGATTCCCCTTCTTCTTTCATGATTCCTTTCCGAGACCGGCGATGTTGGGAAGCTTTACAAGAATGCCTTTTAGAGCTATAATAATGTTAACCCACCTCCATGGGTTGGTGTGGTGCTAAATTAACACCTGTAAAGCACCTATAACAGGTGCTGATATAAAGCAAGCACTAACTAAGAGCTGCCTCTTTCATTACGGAGAGCTATGTACAGACACACGTGCATGCTGACTCCTTAATTCAATAAGCATTTATATATTTATGAATAACTTTTACCTCCATATATAAAGCCATCCCTCCAGGCTTCATTTCCTGCAGCGTTATTTGGGTGGTTGCTCCACGTGCATCTTTTTTGAGGATGGAGGAACAAGCATTCAGGGAAGAGGGCATTAGGAGAGCTGCTTTTTCTGGTGTCACAGGAGAGAAACTTCTTAATCCAGACCGCGCTGACTTTTCCCCTCCCAGATCAGCTCAGAGCCCCTCTCCTTGAAGGCGGGGCAAAGGCAGGCTCCCAGAGCCCTCTGGCTCCATTCAAAATCCCCTTTTCAGAGCTGTGGCAGTTTTATGGCCTTTAATGACCCCCTATTGTACCCTGATTGCCAATCAGGGCACACGTAATGACCAAGCAGCATCACTTAGCCCTTATTCCAATGACAATGGCCAGAGCGGCCAGCTCGCTGTTTTGACATGAGCGGGGTCACAGGGAAAGTTTTCGGGGCGGGTGATTTAAGGAGGCCGGACCAGCCAGCACCCTGGACTCCTCAGTCGCTGGGACTTGGACAAAAGAATGAACTCTGAACTTTTCCTTTGACGGATGGAGGTCATTAAAACCATGATGGGGGCCCCTTCAAAGGCAGGTGTAGACCAGGCTGTCCCTCAAAGCGCCTAATAAAGAGAGAACAGGCGATTGTATGGGATTCCGAGAAGGGGGAACTTCTGAGAGATTCACTCAAGTGGTTCAAAGGAATCAATGAGCCGCTCTGGCCGATTGACGGGGGCCAGAAGTGCCGCGACATTCCCTCTACCACCCATTCAATGGGTGGCTGCCCCAATTGTTCCCACAATAAATGCTTGGGGTCCTTTCACGGGTACCCTGGGCTCTGAGGCCTTAGACCAGCACGAGAATCCAGAAAAAGCTACCTACCAACCCCCATTTTAAATTCCATCCATTTTAATAAAGTGCCAAGAGACCTCCAAGCAGCTTAAAATATTAAAGGTTTCTTTTAAACATCTGGAAGATAACATCTAATTACTAGATGGTGCTCTAAGTTATTACTATGTAATCAGAGCTAATCCCACCAACACAAACAAACAGCAAACAAAAGCACTTACCCTAGAAGAATCATCTCTGCAGAACACAGAAGAGACCTCGACATAGCTTCCACACCTCCCAACCCCCATTCCCACCACGGCACAACCAGCTGGGACCACATGCTGCCCCTGGAGGGGCAAATCCTGAAACGCTGACCTCCTGGCAGTCAGCAGGACAAGTCAGCTAAATAGATTGACTGCAAATGGCTTGAGTCATCGAAGTTCAACCATGAAGGGAAATGAAAGCTCAGGGAATTTCACCTCCCTCTTCTATTTTTTTCAAAAGGTGTTTTGGCTTTTCACAAAAGGGTCAGAAATGTTGATCCCAAAGGTCTGAGTGGGAATATAAATGGATTTGGAGAAGCTGGAAGCTGGCTCTTGGGGGAGTGGTGTGCTGAATGCCTCATTAGGATCACTTGCCCAGCACGTTACACACACATGCACGCAGGATACCGAATTCGGCACCCCTCTCCTGCCATGGCGATGGTTATTAAGGGTAATGCGATCGGATGAGAAGGCAGCACATGGGCAACCACAAAGCCCAGAGGAAGCAGCTGTGCAGACAAATAAATGAAGGTCCCGCCTCTCTAAAATGTACCCACAAGGCAGAGCCACATCCTTTGCATTGTCCGAGGACAAATGATTGCGGGTTCTCCAGCAGTTGGTGGTGTCAGCAAGGCTGAAGGAAAAAGTGATGACTCGCCAGCCCTGGGAAGAGGCACCGGAAGCACCTAGCTGATGGGAGTCCACTTTAACCCTTCCTTCTCTCCTTCTCCAACAATGAAATGGAGACAAAGGAGTTATAGAAAGAAAAGACTAAAGAGCCATGAGAAATAATAAGGACTTTCCCTCCCTCCAGATCCCTAAGGAAAATGATCCGATTCATCCTAGCGGTTTACTATACTGTAACAAACATCTTTTGAGCATCTACAAGCAGTGTCCTAAGTTTTGGGGTTAGGTGGTGAACGAGACAGACACAGCCCCTATCTTCACTGGGTGATGGAAATTCAACAGATAATTACTCAAATCATGAATATTTTGAGAGCTGCTACAAAGGAAAAAAGAGGGTCTTCTAAAGACCTAAAGCAGAGAGATCTGCTCCAATCAGGTGGTTTGGAAAAGGCTGAGTGATAACCAGGGCTGGGATGCTGATGTGAGTAGAGGTGGTTTGGACAGGGGGGACAGCATGTGCAAAGGTCCCACGACAAAGGGGAGGAGGTGGCTTGGACTTGCATGACGAGAACAATATGACGGGGATAGAGTAGCAGAGACCTCCATCCCAGCTGCTACAGTTCTCCTCAAAGTCTAAACATGAGGGTCTGAACAGAAGGTGGCCACCCCAGGGCAGGGAATGGAGGGGCAAGCTACTGTGGGCTGGTGGATGTAAGACTTCACTGCAGAGCCAAGTTTAAGAAGAAGGGGGAGGGGAAAGGTGGGGGAGGGGAAAGGGAAGGGGAAGGAGGAGAACTAGAGAAGCAAACTGGGTTGTTTGGCAGATTGAATCCTGACAGAGGTTGGGGAAGAAATATCTGGAAATATCTAGAAGGTGGTGATCTATCCAATTCCCGGTTCTGCTAGATCTGCCCTGAGCAAAACACCACCAACAGCTTCTGCTTTGAGTTCATCCCATCCCAACTTTTCAGGACTATGAGGAAAGGGACCCTACAAACAAGCACTGGCATCACATTCCTTAGTTTAGGGATAACCTAAAGTTCTTGCTTCTAACCATCTGCTGCTAAGCAGTTTTACCCCTTAAAAGGTAAAAGTAAAATCCACTAAGTTGACTTCTATAGATAACTAACATTTCCTCACTGTCTTCCATGGGTCAGGCACGGTGCCACAAACTTTAGCCTCCTTTACTTCTCTTGAAACAGGAGGCGTGTATTATTATTATACCCATTTTATAGATGAGGAAACTGAGGCTCCAAGAAGCTACTTAGGTGAAGTCACACAACACAACGCTGAGAAAAGTGGATCCGGAATTTACACCCAGGTCGGCTGGCTCCAGCATCCTTTCCTTGAACCACTGCACCATTCTACCTTTCTCCTGGGAGACAGGAAATAAAGGAGATTCACATCACGCTCGACTCAGACGTTCGTTCGAATCAGGATGGAGGAACGCGGTTTACCGAGAGACACGGCAAACAAATGGGGTGGGGGGCTTTTCCTGATGCCCGCGGACAGAAGGACCGTTCTGTGCCCGCTCCCCCCCCCCCCACCAGCCGGCTCGGGGTGGCCCTGCTTTCTTTGCAGGAAACATCTCAGTGAAATATGCAAGCGTGTTTAATTGCAGGGGCTCGGGCAACTTGTTTATCTTCCTTAAACACTGCCCGGGTGGCTCCCGTTTGTTATCTGGGGTGTGAAATGGAGGCTGACAACAATTAATACCTCCTCCCAGGCAGCTCGGCGGCGCTCTGACGGGAAGCTGTGTACTTCCGAGCAGGCGGCGGAGGAGGTGGCGGGCCGAGCCGTCACTCAGCATCCGAGTGGGGGGAGAGTGACAGCGGCAGCTGACGGCCCCTCCCGCGGCCTCCGGAGAGGCCCCCATGATAAAGCGTCCTGCTTTGTGGTGTAATCAACTTGCTATACATGCATTACCTCCTAATGAGAGCCGTGTTTAAACAAGTGTATAGAACACATCTGTCCGGGCCTTGAGACTCGAGGCTGTGTGACCAATTTCAGCATCTGAAAGTTAAATTAATGGTAAAGGGTTTAATTGTGAGTAAACAATACCGCATTAAGGAGCGGTAAACACAGCAGTGGGGACCCACCGACCGGCTCTGGCATCACAGATGCGGCTGCCTCTGTGTGACCGTTAATAGTCCCCCCGCCCGGACTTTCTGACAGTGTCTTGAAGCCCATTTGTCATCGAAATGGTCCGTCCCCTTCTCAAACATAATTTTGGCCCATGGTCCATTCACCAGGCCTGCAGGGTCTGTGTTCTTTGGACGGTGGGCCAAAAAAATCTCGAGGCAAGCAGGGAGGGTTTGGAGAAGATGCAGCTTCTACACTGAGGCTCAGGGTGGGGTTTAAGGGGGACAGACACCCCCTTATATCCAGGCAACCAGCGTCTGTCCAGAGCAGTGAGACTGCCTTTAGACTCCAGATTTCAATGGCAATGATTCCAAACCTGGTTTTAAAACACCCTAGGGTGTCTCCAATGAACAAAGGATGCCTCCAAAGCAAATTAAGTTCCCTTTAATTAAAGATCATAACATACGCCACAGAACATTCCGTCACGGTAGGGGGAAGGAAGAGACTGTCACATAAAATAATAGGGCTCCACAACTCAAAAAAATTAAGGATTACACAGCGAGGGCTCTGCACCTTCCTGATGTGTTAGCAGCCGTTGTCACTGCCACCTTAGAGACTGAGTCCGGCCACCCGTGTGTACGGCACAGCGGACCGGCTCTCAACACAGGTGTGTGCTGGGAGTGAAGGCTTGGCCTCGGGAAGGAGAAGGGTACAGGTCTGGTCCTCTTTGTCTATATTTCTCTCCATCACCTGCAACCCAGTCAGGTGGGAGATGTCTCAGGGGGCCAGATCCTGATTCAGAAGATGCCAACAGCACAGGACTGTGCTCCCCTGAGAGGACATGGCGTCTCTCTGCATCTTTAAGCATCCCCACCTGGGAAGGCCTGCAGCAGGTAGCTCAGCCACCGAGAACTTTCCTCCCCTTTGTCTTCCCTGCAGCCTGGGGGTCACCAGGCAGCCCAGCCCCTCTCGGCAGAGCACTGAATCGGGCTCTGTGGGCCCGAAGCTTCAGCTATGAACAGAGGAGCTCTTGACCTACTCTCAGGTGTTTCTCAAGGGCCTCCCAGAAAGGGGAGCTGATAGCGGCCAAGATCAAACTTCAAAGGCACTAGAATTCTCTCTCGCTTCCTTTAAATATAGAAGTGTTCGGTTTCAAAGACAAAATGGTCTTGTGTTTGCACACCCAGACTCCAGAGTCGGTCAAATCCTGGCTCTGCCTCTTTCACCTCTTTGAGCCTCAAGGTTCTCATCTGTGAAGTGGGTTGTTGAGGGGATGGAATCCATTCGTACATGTCAAGGGCTTTGAATGGTATGTGGCCAGAGTAAGTGCTCAATAAATGTTAGAAGCTATTACGATGGGTGAGTGACAGGTGCCCCTTTTAATAAGACAATCTAGCGGACATGCAGGTACAGCTCAAGGAAAAGCAGAACGACAGTTGTGTCTGGATCGCCCTGAGCCACTAGGTTTCTAGAAGTCCAGTGTGCACGTGCACTAAGGCTTTTTCTCTGCACTGCCTGGTCCACCCCTCTCAGCAGCCAAGTACACACAGCAGCCCTGGACGTGGAGGTAAACAACCCACCCTCCCTGCCTGACCCAGGCCAGCCTTCCACACTGGTCAGAACTCCCCCCGAGCCAGATAAGTAACTTCTTGCCTCCTAAAACCAGCTCCAAATCAAACCAGCCCTCTAGCTCCAAGTCAAGCTTTTAGAGGCAAATTTCTTGGAAAGGTTTCCCAACGTGTTGACTTATTTTGTACATTCTAAGTACAGGTAACCTCCCATTTCTATTTCTGACACCACTCTTACCAGTGTTGTGGGGAGGGGAGGTTTCTCCTTTTTTAAACCCTTATTGGTGCTCTCTGTCTGCACTAGGCAAATCTGCGTACCGCTCAAGAGACCCCAGAATTTCTAAATGTGAGTGGTGACAGAGTCACTGAAAGAGGGCGCTAGGGGACCTGCCCGAAGTGGCTTTAGGAGCAACAAATGGCTGGGTGGTGGATGATTTCTGCTGAAATCCTGTTCCTCCCTCCTCCATGCCCCCTCCAGGCCACCCCTTTGGTGCCAAAGAAACCTGAAGCTCAGGTTTCTTCAAAGGGGGCCCAAGAAAGTATTGCCTCACTTTGCCATTGAGATTGGATAGCAGAGTTCTATCACCATTAAAACGGTGCTGCCATGTTTTTGGTGTTGCCTCTTGGTTTGAATTATTCCTAGTTCGACACATGCCTCCTCTTCTTCCATATCTGACAACCAAGCCCATGAAGTGCAGAGATGGAGAATAAGCCGGCTGAGATGCCCCACTGGTGACGGAGGCCTTCAGTGTTTCCAGGAATAGCCAGAACTAGAGCCCATCACCCACCTGCGCCTGGCACTCTCTCTACTCCTGCTGGTTCCACCCTAGTAACCGGAAGAAGGTAGAATTAGTTCAAGCTGGGGTTTCACCAATAACTTGTAGGCATGCAAAAGATCTTTGTAGCCCCTGAGAAGTGGAAGGAAATTTGGAAACCCTCTTTTTCAGTGATTTTTTTTCCCCAAAAAATTTGTCTCTGCTGTGAAATTCTAACTTCAGACGAAATCTTTCGCAGAGATTAGGACCAGAGCCCTAAACACCACCACCCCCCCACCTCAATTTCCACCACGATGCATCCCTAGACACATCTGCTGTGGATTCTTACCACAGAAAAGGGCTGAAAAATCACCGCACCTTGTCTGACTCCACTTTCCAGTTGAGAAGACTGTGGCCCAGAGAGGGGCATAGACTGGCAGGAAGTAACACAGCAATCAGCGGACAGACACCTCAAACACACCTGCGATGACCTTGTGGTAAACTATGGACCCACCACAAACACCATCATCTTCATTTTTCTCTCTGGCCTAATCAAATGATGGTCCCCCCAACTGCCCCAGGCCTTGTCCAAGGGATGCCCTGTTTATCTTTCAAAGAGAAAGTCACTCATTTTCTCCCCCTCCCTTTTTAAAAAAAAAAAAACACAGGCCCCAGATTCAGCCATTCTAAGTAGGAAGGGAAAATAGAACCCACGGAGGCAACAGATGTTGTGTTCCTCCCTCCTCTGTGACTTTAGTTTGCCTTTAAAGCCCATTTTCACCACTTATTGATTTTAGTTTGCTACTGGTCTATGAATGACAACTTGAATTAAGACAACACAGGCTGAGAAGCCACAAGGCAGTGCTAAATGATGTCTTCCGCCTCGTGGCGAAATGCCTCACGACCCTGAAGTCTCCCGCCCACCCCATTCTCCCGAGGAGCTCTGGGCAGGCAGACCCCCGCCTGGCTGCCGGGCACCGGGCACCGGGTCCAGGGGAATCAGGACAGAGCTCTGGGATGAGGGGAGAGCCAGGGCATCACCTCACAGCTGCCAGCCCCGCAGCCTCTTTACAGACAGAGAACTGGCTTGTTTGGAGCAGGGGCTGTATGTTTTATAAACAGCAGCTCCAAGAGAACCAAAAGATTCGACCCCGCCACTGCCTCCACGGAGCAGGAAGTCTAAGCCTAATTGTCCTGGTTGCTCCAGACTCACGCTTGCAGAGAGAAAACTCACCAAATCAGCCTTCAGTAACTCAACTCTCCTCCCTTCCAAAACTCCTCACCTAGAACAACCTTCAGACAGAAAGGCCCTTTGACAATGACACCTTAAAAGTCGCATTAATGATCTAGCCTAAACCTTAATCTGTACTGTACATTTAAAAAAAAAAAAATTTAACACACACCCTTTAACTCAGAAATTCTACTTTTACAAGTGTATCTTAAGAACATAATCGGCTAAGTGAATAACATTCATAGAAGGACATTTATTGCAGCACTGTTTATAATAGACAAAAGTGGAAACAACACCTAAATATCTAGGGAGAGGGAATTGGTAAATAGCTTTTGGTAAATCTATTCAATTAAATACTATGCAGCCATTGAAAATGATGATGCTGAACTATAGTTATTTACATGGAGAGATGTTTTCAATATATATTGCTAAGTAAATAAGAAAATTCAGAAATGCTATGTCTAGTCCAATTCTTGAAAAATGAACCAAAAATTTTTTCATGGAACTCTTCTTAGCATTATTTGCATAGAAAAAAATGAAAATTGAGATAAGCCAAAATGTTAAGCTTTGAGGTTTGAATTCCCTTCTGACTGATTCCTGAATGTATTCATTTATAATCAGGAAAAAAGTGATGAAGCGAGTTTCATGTGGGCAGGTGGAGTCGTATGAGCCAAAAGATGGCCTCGAACCCTTCTCCAAGCTTTCTAATGTCACCCGAAGAGAGTTCCTGTCATGTCCAATTGGAAGCTGTCACCTCTCAAACAACAGCAACCCAACTAGCACAGGGCACTTCCTATTTTCTCATATCTTCCAACACCCAGAGGGAGACACTGCATGGGTTAGACTAACTTAGAAAGCCCATTCCCAAAGTCATTTTGGAAATCAAGAGGTTAGAGTTTGTTTCTCTTGACCAAATCAGCAGACAAAACAGAGGTGGGAGAGAGAGAGAGAGAGATTGAGTCTAACCCAACATCAGGCAATATACCAGGAGCAAAGCTCATTTCAGTGGCTTCACTGTAACCCCAAAGCCAGAGATCCAAGACCCTGAGTGAGGGTGAGACTGAGAGAAGACCTCTCCCATCTAAGAAGCTCCCGAGACAGCATTTCGAACCCACTCTGGGGTCATGGACAAATCTGGGAATCTAATGGAAGCTATAACCTTCTCCCAGAAAAATTCGTGTCAACACAATTTTGCACACAATTCAGAGGCTTATGGGCCATTCATGGACCTTCCATGAGTGACCATGGGCCAGTAAGTCATGGGAAGACTCTCATCAGTGGGGACCCATCTCCATTTTAACCCAGCACCAACTCTGAGAAGTATTTGCCTGCACGCTTGCCACACCTTCACGTGCACCACCAAGTTTCAGACTCCTTAAAGTCAGGACACTGGCACTCCCTGGGGCAGGCCAGATGAAGGCCAAGAGGGAGGGGGAGATGATGGGGGGAACAGTAAGCAGAGGAGTGGAGGTGACCAAACCGCTCCACACACACAGCACCTTCTGTTCTGATAAGGAGTGGTTACTCCACCGCTGCCTGGCGGGACTTCCTCGGAAGCATAGCATCTTCTGTGTTTTGCAAGGGTGTTAAAGAGGGCAATTAAAGGGTACCACAAGTCAGACCTCACACAGGCACGATCCTTCCAGGTCGGAGGCCCTGCCTTTCTGATCCTCTCGGCTGGTGCAGAACTGGGGCCAGCAACAAAAGGTGTTAATAGCCTGATGAGGAGCTCGTGCTGATAGATGACCCATTATGGTGATCACTCTTGTGCGAATGGCAAATAGGTTTGATCAATTAGATTTTAATGTAAAGTGGGGCCTGGGGGAGAAAAACAGCAACCGGGAGAGGGAAGACCCTTTGTTACTAATGTGTCTGCAAAAAGCACTTAATTGAGGTCATAATAATATTAGCAGTTCTCATCATCAATAATTCAGCCTTATTTATTACTAGCCGATAAAGTCCTGTCAGGTGGGGAATGTAGGGGGCTTTTGTTAAAGACCAGGATACATGGGGTTTCCTCTCTCTCTCTCTCTCTCTCTCTCTCTCTCTCTCTCTCTCTCTCTCTCTCACCAGCTGCAGCTGCTGGACCACAGAACATCTAATTCTCAAAATGCTTTCTAGCTATACTCCCTATATGTAGAAAAGAGGGACGGAAAAATACTAGTTTTCCATGAGGTATAATTTTACCCTCTCCTGTATTTCCTCACTCAAAAAAAAATTTTTTTTAAACCCTTTTCTTTTAAATTAGCCCAGTCACTAATTTTGCTTCAGAAAAGTCAGGAGAAAATTTCTGTTCTCGCACAATTGAGGATCCTAAAGAACGACATAAATTCTGCCTTTTCATACACTTTTTAGTCACCTGTGGTTTGTTAACTTTTAAAGCAAAAGAGAGAAAGCGAGTGAGAGCGTGTGCTAAATGAATGTATAATTGTACATTTAAAGATGCTAGCGCCAGCGGTAAAATTTTAAATGTATTAGTCTCATAAAACCGCCTCATTACTCTCCGTGTCTAAGAGGACATACTTATCCATAATGAGGCAAACGCAGGAAATGGCACAGGGGTGAGAGCAAGGGGAAGGAGGAGATATTTGAGCTGGCTGCCATTTCATTTTTCAGAAAGGGGGAGGAAAAACACTTAATAAAGATAATTGGGCTGGTAGTACCTGTACCCATCTGGAATCTCAACACAGACAGACCCCAGGGCAGACGATCGGTCATTAACCAGGAAAATAACCTATTTGGAAGGGATCCGTTTGTTTTATAAATGATTCTCCACTTGAGAACAGCTTAACCGCAATAATAATAAAAGTTCCTCGAAAACCCAGCCAGGGGACGGTGCTGAAATATCGATCTGGCTTCTACTGATAATGGCTGCACTGGGCTTCCGCTCAGCTTGCAGGAAACAGCTTTTGAAGTTTCGCTTTTCTTTCTTTATTTTTTTTTTTTTAAGTCTAAATAGAATTTAAACTGCCCTTCGGTGATCGGTGGCTATTAGTGGCCTTGGTTAGGACATAGTGCGTCGTGGGGTCAGAAGAGGTGGCCCAGGCTGAGGATGGAAGTGGGGAGACGAGGCCCCAAGTGGAGGGGAAAGGAGGTCAGCTCTGAGCTCAGTAAGTGGAAACGCATTCTGCAGTGGGGCCGTCCTAGCCTGGGAGGCAGCCCCGGGGACAAGGACTTGGAAGGATGAATTGCCCCCCAGCCCCAGCCTGGCTATTATGCTCCCCCAACACACATGCACACGCGCATGCGCACAGACGCACAGAGGCAAGGCAGGGGCAGTCAGAAAATTCATTCATTGAGGCCAAACTGGAATTGTATAGATCAAGGCAGGGAGGAGAATCCCAGCACCTGATCCCACTGCCCTGATGATGCAGACGAGGGGGAGCTATTACTATAATTAGAAATAAGGTTTCAGTGGCAAAGCTCCTCTGATCCACCTATTTCCAAGGAAGGTTACTTAGCTGCTTAGGAGGGCGTGTGAAAGTGAGGCCTTCTGAGACAAAGGAAAACAGAGAGGTGGGGATGGAACCTACATGCAAGCTGCCTTTTAAGGAAAAGGAGGAATCTGGGCTCCGAAGGATCCAAGTCTACACCAGTGGTTCTCCACTGGGGTGATTTTGCTGCCCGCCCCCGACCTCGACATGTGGCAATGTCGGGAACGTTTAGAGCCGTCACAATAGGGGGAGAGGAGTTGCTGACATCTGTGGCGTAGAGGCCAGGGAGGATGCTGAGCATCCCAGAGTACACAGGACAGTCCCACCCTTTGCCCCCACCTACCCACGCAACAGGGTCATCCGCCCCTATGTCAATAGTGCCAAGTCTGAGAAGCACCCACCCCCATCTACCCAGATCTCACTCACTGACAAAAAAAACCCCACTCTCCAGTTCACTCTGGACCCCAAAACACCAGCCTCTGCCCTCACTCCCCACTCCCCCTCCTCCCTGTCAGTTTCACTGGTTAACATGTTCCAGGAACAAAACGTCTTTTTTTAGAGTTTCTCAGGAGCCAGGTTCCAAACATCACTTCCTTAAGGTGTTGGTTTCAGCCTGGCCGCCGAAATTGGAAAGAGAATGAAGGTTCATCCGTGACACGTGGGACCCACATGCCCACCACCTCAGGATGTGGTGTCCTCCATGGCTCCACAAGGAAAGTCACATCTTTTTTTTTTTTTTGGCCACACCGTGCGGCATGTGGGATCTTAGTTCTCCGACCAGGGATTGAACCCACGCCCCCTGCAGTGCAAGCGCGGAGTCTTAACCACTGGACTGCCACAAGGTCACATCTTGATGGCACCATCTGTAAAATGGGTATAATCATTGTGCTGCCTCCTAGGGTAGTGAGGAAGAAAAGAGAAAACATGTAGCCCAGCACCAGGCATGTATTAGGTGCTCAAAAAGGAATGGAGGAGAGAGGAAGGAAGGGAGAGATGGAGGGGGAGAGAAAGAGGGAGAAGGGGGAGGGGAGGAAGAGGAGGGAGAGAGAGAGAGAAAGTATTGCCTTCCAGCTGGTGTCAGGCACTGTGCTGGCAAAAATCACTGTCACCCCAAATGGCCGGGGGTGTCCATTACCCATCAAGGGACTGCTGCGATTTTTCAATCATAAAGAATAAGCTAATGCACAAAGCTCTTTGGAATTATCATCCCCATCTTGTGCAGAGCTGAAGTGTGTGTCTAAGCAAAGCCCCATTCACCTTTCCCCTCTTTTCTCTACCTTGATTCTTGAAAGAGAAGGGGGAGGGCAGGGCACGGCCTTACCAAATTTCTCCCTGCATGCTCGACAGTTTCCTCCTGACAGCGTTTGACTGTGCTTATTATTTCCAGCAAAGCCCTTATCATTTTCAATGTGAATTTCAAATCACACTGATCCAGCCCTTCTTAGCTAAAGTCAGCTTTATCAACCACAAGAGATGTGGGATTTGAGAGAGATCTGAGTAAATTCACATTGTTTGGATAAACTCATTCAGGGAGCTCAACAAATCAAAGCCGAAATGGATATGTATTCCGAAGAGACTGAGAACTGCTGGGGGAAAAAAAAAACGAAAAAAAAGTTACCATTAACATTTTTATATCTTTAAAAAAAAAAAACCATAGTGGTCCCTTTTCAATGAGTGTGTTCACAACCTCTTTTTGAACCATTACCAGGGCTCCGTAGGACACCAGGTGAAGTGATAGGAGCTGTGAGGCTTAGTGACAAGAGAAGCAAGTAGTTGGAGAAAATCACATCACCCACCCGCAACTGCCAGCCGCCCAGCTTTGGTCAGTGAGACCACTATCAAATATGGTAATGCGTGAATTTATGCATTATCCCATAATTTAAGGAACTATGTGTATCATGTATATTTAAAACTAGTTCTCTGTAGTTTTAATTATCTCAGTCTGCAGGGGCAAACAAAAAAAGCAGGCAGCTCCCTTGCCTAAGACCAAAATGAAAGCATTTGCCTGCTGACAGCTAAGATGTTTGTCCTAGCTGGTTGAGATTTCCTATAAAATTTGCATTGGAAAGGCAGCTTTAAGTATACTTAAAATAAAAAAGGGGCATTTGCATCTAATTTGCTACACTTGCAGTATTAGAGTTTTATCTGAATAAAGACACGTCGACTGGATTTATATAGTTAAGCTGATAGCTGGGAAAGTCAACACCGAAAACATCAGCTAAATTCAACAAAGTTGGAGAGCAGCTAAGAGTATTTACAAGTGTTTTTTTTTTTTTTTTTCTCCCCCATCCACTGATGACTTTAAAACTGTAGCAAATTATCTTCTTTTTACACCAGTCTGGCAATTACAAGGTTTTAATGAAAGGCATCATTATAGATGTGCGCCTTCCCTCTCCCCCCACCAACACACCCAAGCATACTTATTAAATGGAGTGGTTCTAAAATGTGGTGTCGTATGAATCTCGGTGGCTTGGGACTCAGGCATGTTCGAATCCTGACTCGGCCACTTACTGGCTGTGTGACTTTGGGCCAGTACCTCTTTAGTCTTAGTTTATTCATCTGTAAAATGGGGATAGCTGTTATTCGGGGTCACTACAGTTGGACAGTCCACAGACTGTGCAAAGATGCCCAACCATTCCAGCCCCCATTCACTCAGCAGGCAACCAGGGATGTGACTGGACCACATCCTCCCAGGAAGGAGCATCTTTTTCTAACTCAGGTGCTAAATGGCCAGCAGCCCCAGCTAACTAACTTCCCAGGGAGGTTATAAGCTTTACAATGAAATGCCACACCGCTAATGTATTTCCTATTTAGAAGGAAGAGTTTCAGCATTGTCTCCACCCACTTTGACGACTCCATTGTCAAGACCTGTCCCAAGAGAAATCAGGTTCTGGCATGATGGGTCCCAGATGATTGATTCTCCCTGGCTCCCCAGACCAGCCGCATGACCCCTGCATGGCAGGAGGCAGGGGTGCCTATTAAATTTGCTGCCTGTCCCTCAACACCATCTCCTCAGCTGGCTGGGGTGCAGTAAGTCCCAGGCTCTCACACAGCCTCAGGCAGCTGGGAACAGATTCCCTACAGTCTGGGAGGCCCCTTCGGGGACCACCTTTCTTCCCCTTCTCCCAGCTTTGAAGGAAGTGCCCACTCAAGAAGAGGACACCACGCCCCCCTCTGTTGGCTTTCCTGCCTCACCATTCCCTGTGACACCCATCCTGTCACTGCCCCCCGAGCTCCAGGGACCCCCAACTGCCTCTCCAAGGACCGGAATAGAGAGGCGTTTCCACCAGGAAGCCCCATGCTTACGGCCACGTCATGCAAGCCCCACCCCATGACTCCCGTCTCCTCTTTTGCATCAGACCAATCCTGGCTTCAAATCAGGACTCTCCACTTACCACCTGGATGCACTGGGGCAAGTCACATTCCCACTCTGAGCCTCAGTTTCCTCATCTGTAAAAGGGAGTAGAAAGAAACTCACTTCTCAGGGTCGTTGTGGTAAAAAGTAGCTGGTGGCAAATGACAGAGAAGAGGACAAGGTCACTCTGCTCCAAGCCCCAGCTACGCAGAACAGACGCCTGCTGCCCAGCCCCAGACCAGTGGCCAAAAGTCCTGACCACAGCTCACTGAGCTCGGAGCACCTCCGTCCATTTCAGGGGCAGGTCATAGAGCCACTGCCTGATATAGGTGTCCATGTGGATGGGAAGCAAAGGGCCTCCCACCTGCCCACGCTTCCCAAAGCCTGCCATCTGGGGGCACCGGCACGCTGCCTGCAGGTTGTAATGTTTCAATAGGAAAAATGCTAAAAGACTTTCCCATTTCACAGAGCAGGACGTGCAGGTCAAGAACGCAGTGCCCCCCAGCTGGCAGCTTCATCATGGTGCATACGATGATGTCACCAGACCAAGGATTCTGCTATTTAAAAACTATAAGTGGTGTGTTCCCATTACCACATCCTTCCCTCCAATAAGCCCAGGATCCCGTTATCCCCGAGCAAGAGAATTCCATCTGAGAACAGAGCACGGAGCATCTCCCACGTGATGCTTTGGGAAGCAAAGCTAACAGAACAAGATTGGGTACCCATGTTTACATGGAAGGTGATCTCAGGAGGCACAGTGAGGGGTGAGGAAGTGAGGTGAAGAAGGGAGGAAAGTCTATAAAAAGTGTGTTAATGGGCTGGTTACCAGTGTGGGCAACTGGGGCTCAACCTTGCTGGGCACCCTCTGAGAGACAACGTAGAAGATACCATAAGATGGTCCCAACTGCGGGCCCAGAAGCTGGGCTATTTACCCACCAACTCCCATGCCTCACGGTTGAGGGTGTTCCTCGGGGCTTCAACTCTCGCCCTTACAGGCCAGGAGACACTCAGCCACTGGCAAGGATGGAAACTGACTAGAGGTGACCTCCCAGTGTCTGCACTCTAGTTATCTGAGGTAGCTGCTATTCTTAGCTCCACTTTGCAGATGGGGAAACTGAGATCCAGATAGACTCACAGTCACACAGAGAGAAAATAGTAAAGCCGGGACTTGAGCCCAGTCACCTCTGACTCCAGAGCCCCTGCTCTGACCCACCAGGCTACTCTGCCCATCCCGTGTTAAGTCTCCAAACGGTGTAATGAAACCTGATGTAAAATACAAGTAGGTGCTGATGGCAGTCAAAAATACACAAAGTATATCAAAGTAAAATAACGCCTGCTCGCTACTGTGAAACAAATGCTTGGTGCACAGCAAAAGCTCAATAGAAGTTAGTTTCTGTGCTTCCAACCCTTTGAACCTTATTTCTTTTTTTTTAATTTATTTATTTTATTTATTTATTTTTGGCTGCGTTGGGTCTTTGTTGCTGTGTACGGGCTTCCTCTGGTTGCAGCGAGCGGGGGCTACTCTTCGTTGCGGTGCAAGGGCTTCTCATTGCAGTGGCTTCTCTTGTTGCGGAGCACGGGCTGTAGAGCACAGGCTCAGTAGTTGTGGCTCACGGGCTTAGTTGCTCCGCCGCATGTGGGATCTTCCCAGACCAGGGCTCGAACCCGTGTCCCCTGCGTTGGCAGGCGGATTCTTAACCACTGCGCCACCAGGGAAGCCCCCTGAACCTTATTTCTAACTGACACGCAAACAACTTCCCTTTGGAGGAAAAAGCAGCAGCTCAGAGGACCAAGAGGCTGGCATGTTCTTTCTCAGCAACCAAGACAGATGCAGACAAGATGAAGGCACCCCAGATACTGGTGTTACCCCGGTTCACCAGGACTGGAACCCAGGAGTCCAGATCCAAGGCTAGGAGGAGGGTAGAGGGGATCCTGGGACCCACGGAACAGACTAGGCTGGGGAGCGGGGCTGGGAGAGAACAGAAGATGAACGTAGGACACTCAGAGGACAGGAGGCCCACCATGGGAGCATTCCCTGGGTGACTCTGGAAGCCTAGTGATGGAGCTACTTCTCTTTAAAAGGAAATGGATGACTTAAATAAATTAGACACAGCTGAGTGGAAATTAGTGAATGGGATGACAGGTCTGAAGGAATTACTTAGACTGTAGCACAGTGAGAAATAGAAGTGGAAGTTTTGAAAGAGAGGTTTAAAAAATAGGGAAAATAAAGGGGAAAGTTCTAGCATACATCTACTGTGAGTTCCAGAAAGAGGGGATAAGAAATTAGAGGGGAGGCAATATTCAAACAAAAATGGTTGAGAATTTTTCAGAATAGATAGAAGTCACCAATCCTCATGTTTCCTCTGTTCAGGCTGCCTAACAAAATACCACAGACGAGGTGGCTTACAAACAATTATTGCTCACACTTCTGGCGGCTGGGAAGTCCAAGATCGAGTTGCTGACAGATTCTAAGTGTCTGGTAAGAGCTTGCTTCCTGGTTCATAGATGGTTGTTTTCTCGCTGTGTCCTCACATGGTGGAAGCAGTGAGTGATCTCTCTGGGGACTCTTTTGTAGGGGTACTAATCCTATTCATGAAGGCAGAGCCCCCCTAAAGGCCCCACCTCCAAATACCATCACATTGGGCATTAGCTTTCAACATGTGGATTTGCAGGGACACAAATAGTCTATAACCCCTCAGATTCAGGAATCCCAAGCAGAATAAATAAATAAGCATCCGTGCCTAGACATATCTTAGTGAAAGAACACTAAAGACAAAAAGAAGCATCTTGAACTCAAATAATTATTACCTACTAAGGGACAGCAATTAAAATAATAACTGACTTCTCAATAAAAACATAGTTATGACACCTAGTGAGCATTCAATAAATGGAAGCTATCATTATTAGTGCTCATAACAGTAATAACAGTACTAGAAATATTCAAATCTGAGCTCTGCCACTGTCTTGCGTAACCTGCAGTAAATCATTTAACCTCTAAGAACCTTGTTTTCCTTGTCTTAAAACTAGGGTTTTGATAAAGATGCAATGAGATGATATAAGTAAAATATTTGGCACAGTATCTGGCACTTATTTGATGTAAAATTAATGTTGGCAACAAAGTCAAGCCACTGTTGGGTCAGTGCAAGAGTGATGAGGGTCAAGTTCATCTCAAATTATTCCAGAATCTCATTTGAAAGCTCAGTTCAGCTCTCTACCAATAGAAAATATTTCTCTGAAAAATTCCAGCCAAGGCCTGACGTATACAGAAGTTCCAAGAAAGAACATTTAATGGAAACCCATTCCAAAGACTGGTTCCAGACCACCTCCATTTCTGGGGACAACACTCCCCACACCTAGTATGCCCATTCGATGAAGAAACGTGAATCTAATCATCTTCCTTGCAGTTACAGTCTGCTTGTCACTTTTCAGACTGACACATTGTGATCACAATGGGACCTCACAAATTTTGTGAAGTTAGCACAGCAGGTTAAAAAGCAGAGACTCAGAAAGGTGAATGACTTGCCCCGACAAACGTGAATGACTTGCCTTGACATATAGCCCACGTAAATGGCGGGCAGAGCTTGATGCCAGGCCTTCTGGCTCACCCTGCTGTCTCCCATCTAGGCCCCAGCCAAGGACTCCAAAGCTCTTTCCCCAGATCTCGGAATAAAGATCTCAACTCAAATGTCCCCTCCTCTGAGAAGTCTTCCCTAACAACCACCTCTCATTTAATTCACCACCAATGCACCCCTTTCACTTGCAAAGTAGCACTCTCCATCATTCCTAGTTACATGCTATTTGTTGCCTATTTGTTTAATGCCTTCACTCGCCAGAGCATCACCCAGTGCTACCAGAGTGCAGGCATGTGGTATCTATTCAATAACATGTTTGTGCAGTGAATAAATTTGAGTGAACTCATGAAGTTGAGTGAATTCATGTATACTATTATCTAATTATGTAAACATCTATATCAGCACTTAACAGGGCTCAAAAACGAAATACAATATTTCTTCTTACAACCCTTCCCCACCCCAGACTGAGCAATGCCCACTAGACAAAAAGCATTGAATGAGTAAAGGGAATAGTTCATGAGCAGGACCAGGCATCGCTCTTGCCTGCTGCCCTTTCTCATTCTAAGCCACTCCTGGAACAGAAGAACCAAGACAAGTAAGATTTAGGATAGGGACTTCCCTGGTGGTCCAGTGGTTAAGACTCCACACTCCCAATGCAGGGGGCCCAGGTTCAATCCCTGGTTGGGGAACTACAACCGCATGCATGCCGCAACTAAGAGTCCGCATGCCGCAACTAAAATGTCCACATGCCGCAACGAAGATCCCTCCTACGGCAACTGACTCTGTGCAGCCAAAATAAATAAACAAATATTTTTAAAAATAAAAAGCATTAGAATAAATCCATCCCTAGAAGCCATCTCTCACCTCCATGTAATCATTCAATTGAGTGAATAAAATGAACATGAGTGCATCCCATCAGATGATCATCGTTTATAAAGCATCCTCCTGCTTATCTACCTTTGTTTTCTAGCTCTAGGACTTTGCCGAGTCCCATCCCATATCTGGATGGTACAGAGGAGATGATGGCATGGAGGAGAGAGAGGAAGGAGGTGGAAATATATTGAAACCAAAAAAAAAAAAAAGAGAGAGAGAGGGAGAGAATGAAACAGTGTAAGGTTGGTCACACATTTGTCATTAAGTCAAAGCCGAATCCCAGTGTTTGTGTGAGGTGGAATTATCTCATTCTTTTAGCCTGGGAGTCTCTGTGATCCACCAGTCAAGTATGTGATTGGATTTCAGCTCAACAAAACCTTAAATTACACACCTATTGTGCCTGAACTAAGCCTAGTTTCACAGCAGTGGAGAAGGCTTCTCCCGGCCTCCTTGGCAGTGTTCGATCCAGTGCTGTTCTCATCCACTGGTTGATGAATGAATAATAGGATTAGAATTTCATCTCAAGCAACATGGTAATTGCCATGTTGGGTGCGGGGACAAAGGCTGGGGCGATGGATAAGGGCTGCATAGTGAAGGTGGGCCTGTTCCCCCAAATGTGCCCACTGACATAGAGGGACAGGCCAAGGGCAGGGCCAAGTCCTGGGAAGAGGCCAGCTACACTTACTAGGGGTCTACCAGGGTCAATGACTGTGCTGGGCACCTGCACATGTGTATCTATCTCATCGAATGCTCAAAACTGCTCTCTGAAGAGTGGGAGGGGACATCTTTTGGATTTTTCCTGTACCTATTCCCTACTTTTGGATACAGGACCTCCTCTTTCCATGGGGAACCAAACCATTCCCACTTTCAGAGAAGGGTTCTGATGGAACTAACTCCAGGCTCCCAGAGTGGTCATGTGACCATGCCAGACCAATCAGAGACACCAGTGTTCATTGTAGAACCTGTTGCCAGTACCCCCAGGAAACAGGCATGATCTTTCCATGGGGCCAGTGAAAGGGCCAGAACATGATGCGCTGGGAGAAGGAGAAAATGCAGCCACCTGGGGAGATGAAGTTGGGCAGTGGAATTTGGAAATAGGGGCCATGTTTTCTCTTTCTACTAATACCCCTACTTCTAAGACTAAAGCCAGAGCTACCCGTTGGACTTTTCAGCAGAAAAAAGCCAGTAAATGCCCATTTTGGCTCAAGATAGTTCAACCTGATTTTTCTGTCCAAGTGAATTCTCATACATTTTACAAACGAGGAATCATGGCTCATAGAAGTCAGGCCACCTACCCAAGGTCACACAGCTAATAAGTGGCAGAGATGGGATTTGAGCCCAAGCCTATTTATTCTAAACCCTGTGTGCTTTCCTGTATCCTGGTCATTCCCACCAGATGGTGAAGGGCCTGCTTTGTGGAAGGGCCCAAACACTCTGATACCATGAGGGAGGAAAAAAACTAGCAACCAGGGGGACACAGGGCTCATTTTGGGGTGAAGAAAGTCCCTTTCTGCCAAAACCTCTGTCTGGCCATTGTTCACATTCCCAATCTGAGGCCAGAGTGGACAGAGGTTTGGAACAATGAAAATAACAAGGGCTTGGAGACAGACCTACATTCCATTCGAATTCTGACTCACCCATTTATTCTGGCTGTGTGAACTTGAACAAGTAACTTATCCTCTCTGAACATGAATTCTCTCGTCTATAATTTGGAAATAAGTATACTTGGGGTGTTTATGAAGATTAATCCGATAAATCAGATGTGCCTACTATGCTTTTTGTCTTCAAGGAACAGAAAAAATCTCATTTACTGTGACTTCAACAAAAAAGAATATATTTTTCTTGAATAACAAGACATCAGGAGTAGGCACTTCCAGGGTTAGCTCAATGGCTCTGAAATCCACTTGGTTTTCTTTCACCTTATTGTAGTCACAAGGGGGCTGCAGGAGCCCTAAAGGCAGAATCTTCAGTACAGAGGACTTCCATTCCCACACCTCGCTTTTTTTTTTTAAGAGAGCACCCAGAACACTTCTCCTTACATCTCACTGGCCAGAACTGGATCATATGGCCACCCCTAGCTACAAGGGATGCTGGGAAGACAAGTATGTGGGAAAAGGGAATGAGGTGCCTATCTCACTTTATCCTCTGGTCCTCTATTAACAGGAATAAGGAGGAAGGGAGGATTGTCTCCTTCAGGGAGATAATCAACAGCAGTCACCAGATTATCTAAAGCACTCTGGGCAGAATCTGGTGTATATAAAATACTCTAATAATAACCGTCTAGAACTGTTACGATTATTACACTAAGCGTTCTGTCACAGAAAGTGGCCTTTTCGGCACCCTTCTCCTCCTCAGTGCCAAGCTTCAGGAAGCACAGCATCTGCAGGCTTTCCGCTCTGCTTCCCATCTTGTACCCACATAGCCATGCCAGCTAGCTAGTCTGAATAGCTAGCTAGTTCACGCTGGGAGGAGGCTCAGCCGTCGAGTGGCTGTCCTCTCCCTTGTGATGGAATGCAAGGATCATAGCAATCTCTGCAGAGAGAGATCTGAAGAAGATAACAGAGACAAGATCTGAAACTGAACGTTCCCACGGAAGGGAGATTTGGGAAGTCAGGTGCAACAGGGGAACAGCTTCTTGGCTGCTGAAGCCTCTCTGGAGATGTTGTCCTTTGGGGTTGTTGTGAGCTGCAATTCACAGCCCGCTGCTTCCGCAATGCAAGCCCTGGTCCCTTCCCACCCATTCCTTACCAGCCTCATTGCCTTGTTTACAAAAAAGACTAACAGCTACATCTTCCCCCATCCAAGAAAAAGACTGAGGGGAATAGTTCTCACCCGGAATATGCAGGACAGAGACCCATTTCCTAGTCCCTCCATGCTCACCAGGTCCCCAGTGACTGAGGCTTTGATTCATTAATTCAGTCATATATTCAACACACAGTTTTGAGTGCCTTCTAGTTATTGGCTTCATTCCAGGTGCTGGGGC
This sequence comes from Eubalaena glacialis, assembly GCF_028564815.1. NCBI lineage: Eukaryota > Metazoa > Chordata > Mammalia > Artiodactyla > Balaenidae > Eubalaena > Eubalaena glacialis. The sequence goes on from NC_083733.1 coordinate 30,681,500, forward strand.
TACAAGCCAGTAGTAAACCTCACATGCTGCTTGCCTCACCTTTGATGGGACATGTCCCCAAACCTCCTAGGGATGTACACTGGGATGCTTCCAACACCCGAATTTCCACCTCTCAATGGATGCCCCCAACACCCGAATTTCCACCTCTCAATTCATGCTTGGGTCATCCTAATCACAAGCATCACCTAGTGCATATCCCCCGCCCTCCACATCCTCGAGGATGACTCTAATCAAAAAGATGGACAATAGCACGTGTTGGCGAGGAGGTGAAGAAATTGGAATCCTCACACATTGCTGGTGGGAATGTAATATGGTGCCGGCGCTGTGGAAACAGTCTGGAAATGACTCAAACGGTTGAGCATAGAGTTATCCTATGACCCAGAAATTTCACTCTGAAGAGAATTCACCGAAGAGAATTGCAAACATATGTCACAAGACACTTTTACACAAATGCTATTAGCAGCATTAGTCATAAGGACCAAAAAGTGGGAACAATTGAAATGTCCATAGACATTTATTCAGTCATAGAAAGGCATGAAGTCTGGATACACGTTACAACATGGATGAACCTTGAAAACGTTGTGCCGAGTAAAAGAAGCCAGACACAGAAGGCCTCATACTGTCGGATTCTACTAATACGAAATGCCAAGATTAGACGAATTGGGCAAGACAGGAAGTAGATTCGCGGTCGACAGAGGCTGAGACGAGGAGAGAATAGAAAGTGACTGCTAATGGGCATGGGATTTCTTTTGGGGGTGATGAAAATTGTTTGGGGGATGATGGAATAGATGGAATTAGTAGTGATAGTTGCACAACATTGTAAAAAAAAAAACACTGAGTTGTATACTTTAAAAGGGTGAATTTTATGATATGTGAATCATCTCAAAAAAAACAACAAAAAACCCCCCAAACCCAACCCCAGCCATGACTGCCATAGAAAACAAACATTTAGCTGGAGAATCAGAAGCTGCCCCATTTGCTTTCAGTCTTGGCTGGCATCAGCCCAGACGACGAGTCCTCCTGGAGAGGTCTGGTCCTTCACGCTGAGGCCCTCAGCCTCCTGCAGACCCCGCTGCCAAGGGCTTGCTACTGGCAGCCAATGCCTTTCCCTCCGCCCTCCTCTGCCCTGAGTTCACTGCCTGACGAGGCAGCCATGGTGGACACCGGGCATGCCCTTGGGAAGGACGTGGGGCGGAGGCCTCAGCAGCCTCCTGTCACCGACCAGCTTGGCCTGACTGTGTCATCCCAGGAAGGAGAGAAGGAGCACGGAGCAGCCACTAGTGCCCCTGGAGGTGACTTTTGTCACAACCCTTGCCCCCATCAGAACCAGCACACCCGCATGGGAGAGTCACCAGGGGTTTAACATCAGTTCTTTTTCTTTTTTAAAATTATTTGAGGGAATCACACTGCAGTTAAAGAAGTGACCAGGTGGAATTTTCTTCCATGCACAAAAGCTGGGGTAGAAATGCCAGGGAGTCCTCAGCCTGGTCAATTTTTTAGGAAGCCAGTTAACAAGACCCATCCTCCTTAGAAGGCACTAATGCTTTTAAGTAGCATTTCCCTCTTCCCATTAGATGCATTATCTTCATTTTTTATTCTCTAGCTGTCATGGGAGCTAGAGAGAAAAAAAAAAAAAAAAAAAAGCTCAGTTCCCACATTCCCAAGGTTAAGGATTCTTTGCTTCCCAGCAGAACTTCTGTTCATTTCCCTCTCAAAGACTCCAGTGCCCCTCACCATGCAACCTTGAGTCTTGTGTGAGGATCTCCCTACCCTACGGAAGGATATGAAAACCTGGTGTTATGGGGAAGGTTGGGTTGGGAGGATAATTCTAATGACTGCCCACTTTCCTTGGGTACCACAGAATGGCAGAGTCTAATGAGGTTGAGGCTTAACACAGCTGGCTGCCATATTGGCAAGGGATATTTCTGAACCTGGAAAATGATCAGGTCAAGGTGGACCAACAGGGATCCATGGGGGCCCCAAGCTCAGGGCCGCTGTTCCCAAATGGAGATCAGCCAAATGGGAAAAAGGATGCACATAGGTGGAAAGGTCTCCAGCCCCACATCGGGAAGGGGAGTTGCCCTTGACTCTGCCATTCCCTGCGTGGTCACCACTAAGCATCCAGTAGAGAGATGTTTAACCTGGATCTGCAGCTTCTGGCCTCTCCAATGCCCAGGGGACATGGTCAGGCTGGAGGGTGGGGTAGCCCAGAGCCTTCACTGAGTCCATTAGTTCCTGAGACATTTAATCCTTAGAATTACGTCTCTGCTTCCAGGGACCTCACGGATAAGACAGGCACTTTTTACACCAGCTTTACTCTCCTTTCAGGGCAGGTGTGAAGTCCAAGAAAGATCACAAATGAGATCCACGTTAATGTTCCAGAATGCCACAAAAATCTGAAGCTGGAAAATCAAGAAGGAAAAACGCATTTGTCAAAAAGAGTTTTTCAAAGATGTAAGAAAACCCTTGATGTTAACTCAGTCCCTTCTGTGAGTTTGTGTGTCCCCTGGATTTACTCTATTTTCTGGATGTTCCAGAACAAGCTTCCAGAGGAGAAAGCCTATAAATACCCAGATATTGAGCTGAGTTATTATGAATTTTACAACTCATTCTCCCCTCAAACATTTATTAAACATCTACACATGCCAGGCCCTGAGCCAGACGCTGGGCTATGGATGTGAAGCACACACAATCCCTGGCCCCTTCCAGCAGGACAAATAGACAGACACAAAAAAGAACAGTTCCACGACAGCGGCGGAGGCTCTCCAATGGCGTTCAGGGTTTCTTGAGGACACAACTAAGCACTGGGAGACGTGAGTGAGGAAAAGCTTCAGAGAGAAGCATGAACCCATTGCTGCCAAAAGAGACTAAACTTTGGGGTCATACAAACCTGAGTTTCAATAGCAACTTCCAGGACTGGGTGACTCCTGAAAAATGACTAAACGTTCACCATGGGGTTGTAGACATGGGCGGATGGATGGGTAAGGGAGTCGTGTGTGGTCTAGAAAGACCCAGAAGCCTGGTGCCCTTGGAGAATTGTGAATTGGTGAAGGGGTCCTGCCTCCTGGACCCCAGCTTACCACTGCCCGCCAGGCTTCTGTTTGTTCATTCCTCACCCCCCAAAGTCCATGGTACGTCGCCCACCATATTGACCTCCACCTAAGAAAACCTCGTCCCGGCCCTGGAGTTAGTGGCCCCACTTGAAGGAAAGTCCCTCTGGGCAGGGACGGTCTCCTTGACCCCATTTGCCCTGTCTGCCCAGAAAACTGGGCCATACCTCTCATGCAACAACCAGATTGAAGTCCAAACTGGTTCCGCTCCAGCTAAATTGGTGCGCGAACCATTAAGTCCCCACCTCACAGCCTCTCCTTCCTGTCTGTTCAGGGAGCAGGTTGCCCGGAAGTCACGTAATGTGATCGAACAAGTGACGCCCAAAGAATGTGACCGGATCAGTGAGGCGAGCCTCGGGAGTACCAGGGGGCAGGGCGTCCCTCCTGCACGGAGAAAACTCCCCTTCCTCACAGTCTTCGTGAATGAGAGACTGTTTAGCTGGTGAATAGCTTCCCTGAAGAAATTCTTCTGTGGCACGTCACCATCACCAGCAGCTGTTCCTTGGCCTCTGAAGCAAGGTAACAACCATGTGGAAATGGCTTCCACCACCTTGTAGGAACAGGGCACGACTTGTTACCTCCACACGCCCACATGGCCTCCACCCCTGCTGCCCCCCCATCCCTTCCCCAAGCATCTGGGGGGCAGCTCACTCCCGGGGCAGTTTCTTTAGCTTTACATCAGACAGAGAGGTTGGTGGCATGAGCCAGCCCCAAGACAAATGGCCACCAGCTGCCCACCAGCTCCCCCAAATACCACACCCCTCCTCCTCCTCCACAAACCCCTCCCACACTCAGTTCCACCGCGGTGTATTTGGACACATTTGAAAAATCTGCTTAATAAATAACCACCTCTACATGACCTGACAATAGCCACAGATAATCCAGGGCTATTAGAAGCCTCGTTTATAACCCATCTAATTCCAGGTTGTGCAAATCCCAGCAAGTTAGGAAAGGTGTCAACCTTCCCTCGGTGAATGGCACAGCTTGTATTCACAAATTATATGTAATTGATCCAAAGATGTTACAGACATTTAAAAAACATGTCGCCTCCCTCCCAACGTCTCCCTCTGGGAATTTATCTGTAAGAAAACTACAGTGAACCATGGGCAAAATAAATTAGCACAGGTCTGTTCTTTGCAACGTTGTTTACAAAAACAAAAACTTTAGAAACAACCTACCTGCACAGCCATAGGGGATTAGCTAAACAAACCCTGGAACATGCCGACAATGAGATACTCAGCAGCTACATAAAATAATATTGCAAAAGACAACACAGTGATCTGGGGAAGATATTAATTATCTGTTGTTAAATGAGGGAGCAAAAGCAGGTTACAGAGCAAGAGCTACAGTTAATTCCATTAAAATATTTTATATTCGTGCATTTACTTGAATAGTGTTTGAGAGATGGGTGTGCTTTGCAGGCAGACAGACAGGTTTGGGGTTTGAATCTTACAAGCTATGCCACCTCGGGCAAGTTATATAACTTTTCTCTAAGCCTCAGCTCCTTCATCTGTAAAATGCAGAAGATTCCTACTTCACAGAGCTGTTGCGACGATCAAATAAGATTACCTATGTAAAGTGTTCAGCTCCATATCTGATACAAAATAAATGTTCAGTAATTGGTGATTCTTGCTATCATTATTGTTATGTAAAAAAGGTTAATGCTGGGTGGCAGGATTATAGGTACTTTTCTCTTTTTTGATTTTTGGTTGTTTTCTGCTTGCCCATCTCCCAGAAGATAGGACTCTAGCAATGACCAAAAAATTTTTTTAAACTGATAAACTTGTTGGGGGAGGGGTTATTTTTGCTTTTAAAGAGGGAAACTGGGACTAATGAAAGGTGAAGCAGGTTTGTGACCTCAGCAGGTGAGGACCTCAGTGCAAAAGAGCGGTGGGGCTCACGGGGACCCATATCCAAATCAGGGGTCTGGAGGAAGCTGGGGAGAGATGGTCCCAGACATTTGGAAGCAAGGTGTGAGTGGCTGGTGCCCCCGCCCCCTTTTTCCCTCACCCATCTCATCTCCCACAGGAGTTTAGGTGGCCGAAGGGCTTGCGCCCTGCGTGGGGTGAGAAGGGGATGGAGAGGGTTATTAATAAAGGAGATGAAGGAGGAACTGAACTCGGGGGGGTGGGGGGCCGGGGTGTGTCCCCAGTGAAAGGGGACTATGGGTGGCTTGGAGCTAGTGGAGGTCAGTGCGTTTCAGAAAACCCAGATTTGATGGCCATTGCCTTGTCCAAAGGACCTGGAAGGTCAGAGACATAGGTTTAAAGCTCTACAGGTCTGGACGACTTGCTGTAGTGTCCAAACCCTCCTCGCCTGGGCCGCCATTCTCCAGTCCGCTCCGCTCAGAGTGCAAGCAGGCATCCTAGGCGCTTTGGAGCCTCTTTAGTGAGACCTGGTCTTCCAGGTCACGAAAGGTGTAGCAGCAGCGGCTGGGGGCAGGGGAAGGGCTGGCAGGCCACTAAATCTGAAACAAGCCTCCACCCAGGGCAGAGTGGAGTCCAATGACAGGGACAGACAGCAGGGACCAAAAGCTGGGGTCAGGGGCTTCCCTGGTGGCGCAGTGGTTGAGAATCTGCCTGCCAATGCAGGGGACACGGGTTCGAGCCCAGGTCTGGGAAGATCCCACATGCCGCGGAGCAACTGGGCCCGTGAGCCACAACTACTGAGCCTGCACGTCTAGAGCCTGTGCTCCGCAACAAGAGAGGCGGCGATAGTGAGAGGCCCGCGCACCGCGATGAAGAGTGGCCCCCGCTTGCCGCAACTAGAGAAAGCCCTCGCACAGAAACGAAGACCCAACACAGCCAAAAATAAATAATAAATAAATAAATTTATTAAAAAAAAAAAAAGCTGGGGTCAGACCCAGACCTGTGTTGGTGGTGGGAGCCGGGCTCACAGAGAAACGCAGAACACAGGGAAAGCCCTGGGGAGGGTGGAGCCGCCTTCCTGGGGCTCTGGAGGAAGGCTAAGGCAGGAGAGGATGCTGAGAGGAGGATGCCCCCTTCAGGGTGACCACGGTGAGGCCCACCTTCCCAAGCCTGGCCTGCGTCTCTTCACTCCCCAAGGCAGGAACTCAGTAGCAACAGAAAGGAGACCCAGGTGTTTTCTACCTGAAACCCTGGCAGCTCTGCTTGGCCCTCCACACCACCCGCCGTCTTAGGGAGAGCAACATGGTGCCAGAAACGCAGGACCGAAAGATGATCCCGGTTTCTCTCATCGAAGTGCCTTTAGCGTCTGCCCTTCCCCCGACTCAGGAACAAGGGAAAGCAGATTCAGGTGGGGGTGTTCCCGCCAGCCTCAGAGTCCCCGGTTCTGGTGGGGTGAGGGAGGAGTGGGGATGGGGAGAGGCACGCCTGCCCACACTCAAGAACAGACAACGCTGGTTACGGCTGATCAGCGTTACAAAGCCATTTCTCAGGAATGTGGACTACTCAGACCCCTAAAACCATCTCTCTCCATGCCGCTGCTTAAAAATAAATTATAAATACCACTTCACACCCCCAAGGATGGCTATAATCAAAAAATGGAAAATAATACGTGTTGGTGAGAAATGGGAACCATCCTACACTGCTGGTGGGAACATGAAATGAAACATAAAATCATCATATAACCCAGAAATTCCACTCCTAAGTAAATGTACGAAAGAATTGAAAGCAGGGAACTCAAACAAGCACAGGTACCTACGTGATCACAGCAGCATTACTCAACAGCCAAATGTTAAAACAACCCAAATGTCCATCAATGGATGAATAGTATTTTTTTTAAATGTGGTCTTTACATGGACTATTATTCAGTCATGAGAAGGGATGAAGTGCTGACACATGCTACAACATAGATAAATCTCGAAAAATCATGCTAAGTGAAAGAAACCAGACACCACAGATCACATATTGTATGATTACACTTATATGAAATATCCAGAATAGGTAAATCCATGGTGACAGAAAGCACATTAGTGGTTGCCAGGGACTGGGCCAGGGTGGGGACTTGGGAGTGACTGCTTCATGGATATGGGGTGATAAAAATATTTGGGGACTAAACAGAGGTGATGGTTACACGACATTTCAATGTACTAAATGACACTGAAATTTAAGTATAAAATTTACATAATTTTCTTGTGTAAATTTCACCTCCATAAAAATAAACAAATCACAGCTGGAAACTTCTTCATGCTGGACCCTGTGTTTCACCCACATGATCTCACTTCATCCTCAGAACAGGCCCAGGAAACAGATTTATTGTCCCATTTTACTGATAAGAAAACTGAGGCTCCGAGAGGTGATATCATTTGCCCAAGGCCTCATAGCTCGTGCTCTGCTCGTGGCAGAGCAGAGAACTTGCTCACTGCATGGAAGCTGTCTCAGAATTGCCCAGAAATCCTTCAGAGTCGAGTAAGATGGCTCAGCAGGGTGCTGGGAACAGGCATCCTGACCTGGGTGGTGAGGGATCAAGAGGTCTCAGGGATTCCATGCAGCATTGGGTGCTGGGATTCTGAGAATGACAGCAGGGAGGTGTTATGGGGAGGGAGGCCTGAGGTAGAGCATAGGCTATATGAGAATTGTGGGGGGGCTGGGGCAGAGGCTGGGGAGATCAAGACCCCGCCCTCAGGGAACCAAACATCTTGGGTGGCAAACTGTCCTTGAGCCTTCAGACCAACTCTGCCTTCGCTCTCCGACACTTGTCATGAAAACCTAACTCAGAACAGAGGCAAAAGAAAAGGAAATCAAAAGAGCCCTGGCTTTGATGTTACAGCCACTGAGTGCCCTGGGTCTTTGAAAGGTGGATCTTCTTCTCTTTCTCCTTCTCGTCTTCCTCCTCCTCCTTCTTGGCTATCATACCTAAGGTTTATTGAGCACCTACTATGTGTCACGCCCTGTCCCAAACACTCGAGCTTGGATCTCAACCCTTTGATGCAGGATGGTAGCCACAGTGGTTGACCTGGCATCATCCAAACGCCCCCGCCAACTCCCAGCCCACACCACCTGACCCCTGCTGTGTTTAATCTAAACCAGGCTTGGCCATCCCATCCCCCATGCTATCTCTAGAATCACGAATAAGCATGGGACCTGATTTCAGCCACTGAGGCATGGAGGGAAGACTGGGTCTTCTGAGAAAGGTTTCCTTGCTCTAGGACGAGATGGTCCCTCCTCTTCCCCTGCACATTGTCACATCTGGATGTGATGCCAGAAGCTGCCTCAACCATTCCTCCTCCAGCCTCAGGATGAAGTTAATCTGGAGATGGCAGAGCAGAGAGACGGAAAGACGACACTGAGCCACAGATGACACTAGGCTGGCACCTGCAGTTACGTGAAAGAATAAATTTCCTGATTGTTTAAGCTGGTGTTTGCTCTTACTTGCAGCCAAAAGAATCCTCGCTGACAGATACGTAATACAAATGAGAACTCTGAGGCTTACAGAGGTGAAGTAACTGGCCTAAGATCCCACAGGTGGTGGAGTGGGATTTGAGCCCAGCCCATCTGGCCCCAGAGCTCCACCCTTCACCCCTGGGAGGTGATACATACCTCTTTGAATTGTTGCCACTGCAAATAAAGCGTCTGGCACAAATGAGGGTAAAGACATCTACTGCACAGAAAAGGATAAAAATATCTGCCCCACAAGAGACACAAAGGGTCCAGTATCAGGCCTAGAGCAGAGGGCTACTCAAGAAACATGAAACCCAAACCCCGTTTTTCAGCCCTGACTTGGTGTCCATTTATTCCCAAAGGCTCAGCTGCTAGACTGCTAACTTATGTCCCTCCAAGAAGAGCACTGGTCTCTAAACTCTGGCCCCAGCCCTCCTGTTCCTGGCAGCCGTCCTAGAGGTACCCTGTGCATGCCCTAGCCCCACTCCCAGTAGCCTGCTGACCGTCCTACACGTGCTTCAGCGATCTTGACATGATCTATTGCTATTATCCACACAGCAGCCAGAGGGATCTTGAAAAAATCAGATCAAAGTCACATCATTCCCCTGCCTAAAACCCTCTCACTTCCTTCCACTGCAGATGGAATAAAACCCAAACTCACAAGCATGACCCACCAGGCCATATAGGTCCAGCCCCTGCCTTGCTCCCAACCTCAGCTGGTACTTAGCTTCTCCTCCCCAACTCCACTGTGGTCTCACTGGCCTTTTAGTTCCTCAAACCTGAAATGGTCATTCCTAGCCCAGGGCCTTTGTCCTTGCTGGTCCTTTTGCAGGGACACATTCTTCCCCCAAGGTCTTGCCATATAGTCACCTCATCTCAACGGTCAGGGCTCTGGAGAGACCTTCCCGGGCCCACCCTGTCTCCATCTCTATCATGCCACCCAATTTTATTTCTCTGTGTATCTCATAGGCTGCTCTGATTCAGTTTCTCGTTTGTATAACTTTATTTCATTAGTCTCCATCATCCCCCTAGAATGTAAACTCAGTCAGAAACGGAGAGATGTCAGTTTGACCCACTGCTAAATCCTCAGCACCTAGAAGAGTGCATAGTACACAGCAGGTGCTCAATAAACACTCACGGAAGGAATAAAACTCTGTCTCCACATGCAGTGTTGCTGTCTTAGTAAGAGAAGTGATGCTCCTTGATGGGAGCGTTTATTATACTTGCTCTTATCTTGACATTTCAAGAACCTTGTAGTTGTTAGAATATACTTTTCTCAGATTCACAGTGAAAAGCACAGACTTTGAGTTCTCACCTCAGCTCTGCCAGTTTCTCATGATGTGACCTTGAACAAGTCACTTAACCTCTCTCTGTGTGCCTCAGTAGCCCTGACTGTCAAACTGGGATGATTATTCTCACGGTGCTATAGCGCTGAGCATAGCATCTGGTACACAGAATGCTTAATATAAAGGCACTGACATTGTTTGCTTGTTAGAATGTAAAAGAAAGAAAGAAAAAGAGAGAGAGAGAGAGGAAGGAAGGAGGGAAGGAAGGAAGGAAGAAAGGAGGGAAGGAAGGAAGAAAAGAAGCAAGGGAGGAAGGGAGGAAGGAAGGAAGGAAGGAAGGAAGGAAGGAAGGAAGGGGGGAAGGAAAAGCTGCATCTGAATCTTGGCTGCAGGTTCTGTGACAGGCAGCCTGCCTATGAGTTGCTTGGAGCAGCATCTCAAGGCAGGAGGTCTGGGTAGACAGCAGCCCAAGCCTTTCCTGTGGGTTCCCCGATAGGGTCAGGCAGTGCTGGTGCCCAGAACACAACACTCCCCGCAGGCTTAATCTGGGGAGTGAGCTTTGGGGCACTAGGGGGGCGGGCAGGAAATCCACCCTCAGTCCCCAAGCTCTTAGCAGTGATGGCCGCTGCTAGGGAAAAGCTTCATGCCAGGATGAGCTGGGTCTTAATAGCTGCTAATTGGTCATAAGGCAAATGGGGGGAAGATATTAACAAGCAATCCATTTGGCTCCAAGTGAAGAGACTATAACCTAGAAGGATTTTATTGGTCTGTCTCTGCTTTTTAAGACTTTTTATCTCAGGAGTGGCTTGGTCCTAAAATGGTCCACTGTGACCGGGGCTATGCGATAATGGGGGAAAGATCTGAGGATTACAGGACTCAAGCACCTGCAGCCCAGCCGTCCCATCTTCCTGTCTTCCTGCTGAGCATGGGGTCCTCCAAGGCCTAAGTCCACCCCACCCACCCATAGCAACTCAGGCCCTTCTTCTTGCCCACCTCCCCAATCCTTCCAGGAGGGATCGTCCCCACTCTAACAGAGAATCCACCCTCGTTTACAACTAGGGCCTTATCCTGAATAGTCAGAAAATGAAACATTCTCTTTAACTGAGAATTAGCACGTCTAGCATGCGTGGATTACCAATTTTCTTTTTTTCTTCCTCTTTAAAATGGTTCTTAGAGCAATATATACTAATTAAAAATTCAACCGAAATATATAAAGTAGAAAATGAAATGAAATACACTCTCCCCCATATTCTTCCTCCTCAGAAATAACCACCATTAACATTTTGATATAGAGCCCTCCAGATGGATGGATGGATAAATCTTACTTTGATATTAAGTATTTCAGAGATTAATGTAATGAATATCCAAGAACGCACCATCCATCTTAAGAAATAAAACATTACAGACAAAATTGAAAGCCCTTGTGTCTCTTATATCATTCCCTTCTTCCCTCCCCCAGGTAACCTTTGTCTGGAAATTATTATCATTTTGATACCCCTATTATACTTCCATTACATGTACTTGTAGTCATAAAACAACATATAACATTGTTTTATTCAATGCTACTCGTTATGGAAACAGTATCATAGGATATGCGATCTTCTGCAGCTTGCTTTTTCCCCTTCTACATTGTTTGCAGATTCTCCATGTAGTTACATTGTGACACTGTTTTATTCTTTTTTTAACGCAATATCATATTTTATGGTGTCATTGTACCACCATTTATTTATACATTCTCCTGTAGAGAAATACTGGTGTTGTTTCTAATTTTTCCTTTTAGAAACAATGCTGCAGTGAACATTTTTGCATCCATCTCCTCGTGTACATGGGCATAATTTTCTCCAGTATAGAGCTAGTTGGAATGTCTGCATATATATGAGTATCTTCCTCTTTACTGAATATTCACAAATGGCTCATCAAAATGGCTGCCCTAATTTGTATTCCTGCCATCGAATATTAATTAGTAGAATCACTTCAGAGAACAATTTGGCAATAACCTCTGGTGTATGAAAGTTTGTGTTGTTCCAGATTCTCCACCGTCAACATGGTGTTGTCAACATCAAACTTTTTCTAATTGACTGGGTGTGAACTGATATTTCATGGTTGTTTTCATTGCTTTTCCATGATTACTAATGAAATTGAGAATCTTTCGTATGTTTACTGGCCTTTCCTGTTTCCTCTTCTGTGAATTGCCTTTTCATACTCTTTGCCCAATTTCAATGGATAGATAGATAGATAGATGGATGATAGGTAGAGAGAGATTTTAAAACAATTTTCAAAACAGCCCACCATAACATTTCCTGACATATAAGAAACATGTATAATCCATATTCTGTGTAATATTCTGGAACATACCTTCTGTACTCTTACTACCATTTGTACATCTTACCAGGCTAGTACTTTTTCATGTTATATTGCAATGGCATAATATGGGAATACTATGATTTATTAATCATTCCTCTATTGACAGACATTTAGATTATTTTCATTTATTTCCAGTATAAATAGTGAATATTTTTGTAGCAATATATTTAGGTATAATCACAGCTGTTTCTATGGAAGATTGTCAATTCTCCGTGAATCGTAAGTAGTGATATATAAGAAAGAGGAAATTAGAATTCAATAAAAATTCAATGAAATAAATTCAACCTTAAATCTCTTCTAAACTTAATTCCTCCTCTTAAAAAAAAAAAAAAAAGTTTAACAATTCAAAAAGTAACCTGTGAGTAACTACTTTGGAAATGTTTGGCAAAATCTACCACAGTAAACAGGCACCTGGCTAAGATTCAGCAATTCTATTCCTGGGTATCCACCCAACAAAAATAAGTTCATATATCCGTGAAAAGACATGTATGAGAAGGAACACAGCAACTTCCTTCGTAAGTAACTTAAAATTGGATATGGCCCAAGTGTGTATTACCAATGGATATGTACAATAACATGGATGGATCTGAAGACATCATCTTGAACTGAAAATGCCAGACACAAAAGCGTATACACTCTATCACCTCGTTTATGTGAAGTTCAGGAACAGGCAAAACTAACCTATGGTATTAGAAATCAGGATAATGGTTATCTCTAGGGGTGAGAGTATTGACAGGAAAGAGGTACAATGGAGCCCTCAGAGGTATCAGAAGTGTTCTCTATCTTGATCTGAGTCGTGAATATATTTGTAAAAATCCATTGAGTTTCACCTTTAAGGGGTGTATACTTTAGGATGGACCTAGAGAGTACTGTGCTTAGTGAAATAAGTCAGAGAAAGACAAATACTCTGTTATCACTTATATGTGGAATCTAAAAAATAAAACAAATGAAAGTATATAAGAAAACAGAAGCAGACTCACAGATGCAGAGAACAGACTAGTGGTCACCAGTAAGGAGAGGGGCAGGAGGAGGGGCAAGAAAGGGGTAGAGGATTAAGAGATACAAACGACTATGTATAAAATAAATAAGCAATAAGGATATATTGTCCAGCAAAGGGAAATACAGTCATTATTTATATTATTAAATATTATTAAATTATTAAAATAACTTTATTTTTTTTTTTTAAACATCTTTATTGAAGTATAATTGCTTTACAATGGTGTGCTAGCTTCTGCTTTACAACAAAGTGAATCAGTTACACATATACATATGTTGCCATATCTCTTCCCTCTTGCATCTCCCTCCCTCCCACCCTCCCTATCCCACCCCTCTAGGTGGTCACAAAGCACCGAGCTGATCTCCCTGTGCTATGCGGCTGCTTCCCACTAGTTATCTATTTTACATTTGGTAGTGTATATATGTCCATGACACTCTCTCACCCTGTCACATCTCACCCCTCCCCCTCCCCATATCCTCAAGTCCATTCTCTAGTAGGTCTGTGTCTTTATTCCCATCTTGCCACTAGGTTCTTCATGACCTCTTTTTTTTTTTTTTTTTTCCCTTAGATTCCATATATATGTGTTAGCATACTGTATTTGTTTTTCTCTTTCTGACTTACTTCACTCTGTATGACAGACTCTAACTCCATCCACCTCATTACAAACACCTCCATTTCATTTCTTTTTATGGCTGAGTAATATTCCATTGTATATATGTGCCACATCTTCTTTATCCATTCATCCGATGATGGACACCTAGGTTGCTTCCATGTCCTGGCTATTGTAAACAGAGCTGCAATGAATATTTTGGTACATGACTCTTTCTGAATTATGGTTTTCTCAGGGTATATGCCCAGTAGTGGGATTGCTGGGTCATATGGTAGTTCTATTTTTAGTTTTTTAAGGAACCTCCATACTGTTCTCCATAGTGGCTGTATCAATTTACATTCCCACCAACAGTGCAAGAGTGTTCCCTTTTCTCCACACCCTCTCCAGCATTTATTGTTTCTAGATTTTTTGATGATGGCCATTCTGACCGGTGTGAGATGATACCTCATTGTAGTTTTGATTTGCATTTCTCTAATGATTAATGATGTTGAGCATTCTTTCATGTGTCTGTTGGCAATCTGTATCTCTTCTTTGGAGAAATGTCTATTTAGGTCTTCTGCCCATTTTTGGATTGGGTTGTTTGTTTTTTTGTTATTGAGCTGCATGAGCTGCTTGTAAATCTTGGAGATTAATCCTTTGTCCGTTGCTTCATTTGCAAATATTTTCTCCCATTCTGAGGGTTGTCTTTTGGTCTTGTTTATGGTTTCCTTTGCTGTGCAAAAGCTTTTAAGTTTCATTAGGTCCCATTTGTTTATTTGTGTTTTTATTTCCATTTCTCTAGGACCTGGGTCAAAAAGGATCTTGCTGTGACTTATGTCATACAGTGTTCTGCCTATGTTTTCCTCTAAGAGTTTGATAGTGTCTGGCCTTACACTTAGGTCTTTAATCCATTTTGAGTTTATTTTTGTGTATGGTGTTAGGGAGTGTTCTAATTTCATACTTTTACATGTACCTGTCCAATTTTCCCAGCACCACTTATTGAAGAGGCTGTCTTTTCTCCACTGTATATGCTTGCCTCCTTTATCAAAGATAAGGTGACCATATGTGCGTGGGCTTATCTCTGGGCTTTCTATCCTGTTCCATTGATCTATATTTCTGTTTTTGTGCCAGTACCAAACTGTCTTGATTACTGTAGCTTTGTAATATAGTCTGAAGTCAGGGAGCCTGATTCCTCCAGCTCCATTTTTCGTTCTCAAGATTGCTTTGGCTATTCGGGGTCTTTTGTGTTTCCATACAAATTGTGAAATTTTTTGTTCTAGTTCTGTGAAAAATGCCAGTGGTAGTTTGATAGGGATTGCATTGAATCTGTAGATTGCTTTGGGTAGCAGAGTCATTTTCACAATGTTTATTCTTCCAATCCAAGAACATGGTATATCTCTCCATCTATTTGTATCATCTTTAATTTCTTTCATCAGTGTCCTATAATTTTCTGCATACAGGTCTTTTGTCTCCTTAGGTAGGTTTATTCCTAGGTATTTTATTCTTTTTGTTGCAATGGTAAACGGGAGTGTTTTCTTAATTTCACTTTCAGATTTTTCATCATTAGTATACAGGAATGCAAGAGATTTCTGTGCATTAATTTTGTATCCTGCTACTTTACCAAATTCATTGATTAGCTCTAGTAGTTTTCTGGTAGCATCTTTAGGATTCTCTATGTATAGTATCATGTCATCTGCAAACAGTGACAGCTTTACTTCTTCTTTTCTGATTTGGATTCCTTTTATTTCTTTTTCGTCTCTGATTGCTGTGGCTAACACTTCCAAAACTATGTTGAATAATAGTGGTGAGAGTGGGCAACCTTGTCTTGTTCCTGATCTTAGTGGAAATGGTTTCAGTTTTTCACCATTGAGGACAATGTTGGCTGTGGGTTTGTCATATACGGCCTTTATTATGTTGAGGAAAGTTCCCTCTATGCCTACTTTCTGCAGGACTTTTATCATAAATGGGTGTTGAATTTTGTCGAAAGCTTTCTCTGCATCTATTGAGATGATCATATGGTTTTTCTCCTTCAATTTGTTAATATGATGTATCACGTTGATTGATTTGCGTATATTGAAGAATCCTTGCATTCCTGGAATAAACCCCACTTGATCATGGTGTATGATCCTTTTAATGTGCTGTTGGATTCTGTTTGCTAGTATTTTGTTGAGGATTTTTGCATCTATGTTCATCAGTGATATTGGCCTGTAGTTTTCTTTCTTTGTGACATCTTTGCCTGGTTTTGGTATCAGGGTGATGGTGGCCTCGTAGAATGAGTTGGGGAGTGTTCCTCCCTCTGCAATATTTTGGAAGAGTTTGAGAAGGATAGGTGTTAGCTCTTCTCTAAATGTTTGATAGAATTCGCCTGTGAAGCCATCTGGTCCTGGGCTTTTGTGTGTTGGAAGATTTTTAATCACAGTTTCAATTTCAGTGCTTGTGATTGGTCTGTTCATATTTTCTATTTCTTCCTGGTTCAGTCTCGGCAGGTTGCGCATTTCTAAGAATCTGTCCATTTCTTCCAGGTTGTCCATTTTATTAGCATAGAGTTGCTTGTAGTAATCTCTTATGATCGTTTGTATTTCTGCAGTGTCAGTGGTTACTTCTCCTTTTTCATTTCTAATTCTATTAATTTGAGTCTTCTCCTTTTTTCTCTTGATGAGTCTGGCTAATGGTTTATCAATTTTGTTTATCTTCTCAAAGAACCAGCTTTTAGTGTCATTGATTTTTGCTATTGTTTCCTTCATTTCTTTTTCATTTATTTCTGATCTGATCTTTATGATTTCTTTCCTTCTGCTAGCTTTGGGGTTTTTTTGTTCTTCTTTCTCTAATTGCTTTAGGTGCAAGGTTAGGTTGTTTATTCGAGATGTTTCCTGTTTCTTGATGTAGGCTTGTATTGCTATAAACTTCCCTCTTAGAACTGCTTTTGCTGCATCCCATAGGTTTTGGATCGTCGTGTCTCCATTGTCATTTGTTTCTAGGTATTTTTTGATTTCCCCTTTGATTTCTTCAGTGATCACTTCGTTATTAAGTAGTGTATTGTGTAGCCTCCATGTGTTTGTATTTTTTACAGATCTTTTCCTGTAATTGATATCTAGTCTCATAGCGTTGTGGTCGGAAAAGATACTTGATACGATTTCAATTTTTTTAAATTTACCAAGGCTTGATTTGTGACCCAAGATATGATCTATCCTGGAGAATGTTCCATGAGCACTTGAGAAAAATGTGTATTCTGTTGTTTTTGGGTGGAATGTCCTATAAATATCGATTAAGTCCATCTTGTTTAATGTATCATTTAAAGCTTGTGTTTCCTTATTTATTTTCATTTTGGATGATCTGTCCATTGGTGAAAGTGGGGTGTTAAAGTCCCCTACTATGATTGTGTTACTGTCGATTTCCCCTTTTATGGCTGTTAGTATTTGCCTTATGTATTGAGGTGCTCCTATGTTGGGTGCATAAATATTTACAATTGTTATACCTTCCTCTTGGATCGATCCCTTGAGTAATAACTTTAAATGGAGTATTATCTATAGAAATATTGACTCACTATATTGTATACCTGAAACTAATATAATATTGTAAATCCACTAGCCTTCAATTAAAAATTAATTAATTAATTAATTTCAAAGAACACTATAATAAATGTCATTGCAGCTAAAAAAAAGAGAGAGAGATGTATACTTTAGATTTGTTATGCTACAATAACTTTTTTTTTCCCTTAAGGAAACAACCTTGTTATTTTAACTTACCGTTTGTTTGGATTCAGCCTCAGTGAAAGGAAGGAAACTGGGTTTATTGAGAACGTGCTAAAGTGCTAACCAATATACTAAGGATTTTTAGAAGTTTTTATAATTTTTAATTATGATTTTTAAAACTACCCCCATGACACAGGTATGACTGTCCCTTTGTTTACAGATGAGGAAACTGAGGCATGAAAAATGTAGGTAACGTGTCCAAGGTCACGGACCCATTTCAGCTTGACTGATAACCATTTGAATTGAAACTATAATAGCTGACTCTATGTGAGGCATTATTCTAAGTGCTTTCCATGCATGACCTCGTGTTATCTGCAGTGTGATTCTATGAGACTAGCACCATTATGCATCCCCATTTTACAGGCGGAGAAATTGCAGCACAGTAAGTCACTTCCCTGAGTTTGCACAGCCAATAATTGAAGGAACCATGATCTTCTCGTTTCTGTATGACACAAGCCCCAGTTCCGAGTTTTCTAGCTCCGAAGCAGCGAGTGGAATTTGTCTCATGCTGCATGACGCTGGGGATGCTCTCGCTTCAGTGATGCTGGCAGCTGTTTGCTTTGTTTCAGGATCTTCTGAAGGAAGCCTGTGTTATGTGTTGACTTCTTTTTCACACTCACTCATCTGTTTAGAGAGTTGGAAAACAGACCCATTAAGCATCAAAGCCCAAAGGTTCCCAGATAAATTAGCAGGCAGGTCTCCCCAAGGCAAAGGGGAGCAGGGGAGGGGAGGCAGATGCAGAATTCCCACTGTTTGCCTCTGCACAGAGCCAGGCTTCACCATCCTAGACCCCAGCAACCCCAGCACAGATAATAAACTAGCAGCAAGAGGCTTGTGGCCACACGTTTGTTGCAGAATTGGCTCTTACCTCGGGACTACAATCTAATGGGAAATACAGCTTGATGGAGGTAAACTTTGGGGGGTTACGAAAAAGTGGTGATTTAAGTCAGCAGGACCAGTTAGCCATAGTGGACAGAGGGTGAGTGGCAGAAATGGCTGTCTCACATGAGGGAGGAAAGAAGATGTCAAGAGAGGTGTCAGGAAAGGAGGGAAGATGCCTGACCCACCAACCAGTTTACTGTCCAACGAGCGATCCTGTTTCACAGCCCATCCTCCTTGGTGCTGCTACTTCCCAGCCACAGAGGTTCCATCTCAGGCCACAATCGTCAGTGCCAGCTGATAAATCATTTCCACAGAGGGAGGAAGAAACCCCCATCACTGTACATCTCCAGCCCTCAGACTCACTCATCGGAGTGAGCCACAGATATGTGTCCCTTTCCCCATCTCGGTAGGGTAGGTAGTTTCCCACGAGGTCCTTGGATGGAAGAAATCAGGCTGGGAGGAGAAGGAAGCAGAGCTCCAGGGCAGCCACGGGGATTCTGGGCTCACTAACAACAGCAATAATAAAAAGCTCCGCCAGCATATACTTAGAGCCTACTGTGTACCAGACCCTTTACATACGTCACCTCTAATGCTCTCCATGACCCTACAAGGGGAATATGTCAGCCCCATTTTACAGAAGGGAGACCTGAGGTTCAAAGGAGATTAAGGAATCATTTGCCCCAAATTTTGGCCTGGCTAATTCCTAAGTTCCTCATTGTTAAGCCCACAGCATCCCTCTACAGAGGAGGAAGGAAGAAAGGAAAGAGGAGATAGGGAGAGCAAATACATTGGCGTAATGCTTTGTAGGTAGTAAGTGCTCTTTGAGTATTGGCTTTATATGCCCATTAGAACTGAGACTGCTCCTGATCGTTTCCACTGGAGAGGGACCATTCTGAGTTCACTGTTGTCTGGGGTCTCTACTAGCCTGCACCAGTGACATTTCCAGGAGAAACAGTAGCTTTAAAGGAACACACAGGCCCTGAGGCTTCCCTGAGGACAGTCCAGTGTGGGAGAAGGCAGGGTGCCTAGAGGCCATTGCCAAAGCGGTGCAGGGCTGGGGAGCTTGAGTTTGGATCCAGCTTAGGCTAAAGGCTGCTGAGGCCGAGACTGCTAAAACGTGCAGGAAATGAGTTCTGCAGGTGGGTCAGCCCTGCTGGAGAAGGTGAGAAGTTTCCCTTGACTGGGAAGGGATTCATAAGGCCTGGAAGCCTTCTGCGTGTCTGGAATGGGCCCTGAGGACTCAGGTGCCGGAGATTTAAGGAAAGCCAGGCTCATGGACCGCCTCCATGTAGATGCATCCATTCAAACCCCCTTCAGTGGGGGAGCAGGAGTGGTTTTCAGTGATTATACCGGAAGAGGGTCAGCCACAACTTCAGCCCACCCCAGCCCCAGAGGCAGGGTTAGGCCGGCTTTGGATGGTGAGGCCAGGAGTCCTAGGGAAAGACTTTGCTCTAGTCCCCAAAGGCCAGCAGCCCAGAGGCCAGCACAATACCAGATTATTCCCTGGAGGTGAAAACAGGCTGTTCAATTCCTACGGTGTGAAGAAGGAAGCCCGTTGGGGGGCATCATGAGCCGGGAAAGTACTCTTAGTATATGAAAGGAAACTCGGGCATCCCAGAACAGAGCTGGCAGAAAACAGGGCTTCTGAACGCAGAACCGTTAATATGCGTCATTTCCAAGTGATTACCTCCAGCAAGGTCATCGATAGCCACAGAGCTACACCTATCTGGTCACTGGGATAATTTTCAGTTCTGACCAGCTGGAGTCTGTACCCTGATTATACTAACTGTGCAAGCTTGGGCAAGACATCTGGTCTCACCGAGCCTCAACCTCCTCATCTTCTCCCATAAACTGCCCTTATTTCCACTCCTCTCAGCAACTTGTAATGTTCACTTAGCTGCCTGAGCAAAAATCCTGGGCAAAATGGCCCAAGTGTCTCACTTTCCCTGTACCCATGCTTTGGGCCCAACAAGAGGTGGAGTCCATATCCCCACCCCTTGCATCAGGGCTGCCTTGGGACTGGTTTTGGTCAATGGCACATGGCTATGTGACCGTGGTCCATTAGTTTCATGTTTCCAATCACTCTCGGCACCTCTGCT
Source organism: Eubalaena glacialis (assembly GCF_028564815.1). Lineage (NCBI taxonomy): Eukaryota > Metazoa > Chordata > Mammalia > Artiodactyla > Balaenidae > Eubalaena > Eubalaena glacialis. The sequence goes on from NC_083733.1 coordinate 30,701,942, forward strand.
CTTCCGAGAGCATGCCCAGGCTAGCCTCTTGGAGCATGAAACATGGAGCAGCACTGAGTCCACCTGACACCTCAGACTTGGGAAAGAACCCATCCCAGCAAAGCCACCTGCAGGCCCACAGCTAAACACAGACCAGTGAGTGAGTCCCCCAGTGAGCTCAGAGCAGCAGACCCAGCCCATCGACCCAGACACCGCATGAGCATACACACAAAAGATGTTTCTTGGTTTATGCGGCTGGGTTTTTGGTGATTGTTATGCAGCATCACTGGGGTCATGGATAACAGATACACTCCTCCATATCCAATCAATCACCAAAACGATGCCCAGTTTTTTGGTTTTTTAGTTGTTTTTTTTTTAAACTTTCTATTTATTTTTATTTATTTATTTTTGGCTGTGTTGGGTCTTCGTTGCTGTGTGTGGGCTTTCTCTAGTTGCAGCGAGTGGGGACCACTCTTCGTTGCAGTGCACAGGCTTCTCCTTGCAGTGGCTTCTCTTGTTGCGGAGCACCAGCTCTAGAGCACAGGCTCAGTAGTTGTGGCACACGGACTTGGTTGCTCCGCGGCATGTGGGATCTTCCTGGATCAGGGCTTGAACCCATGTCCCCTGCATTGGCTGGTGGATTCCCAATGACTGCGCCACCAGGGAAGTCCCCTGATGCCCAGTTTTAAGAGGATGACATTGGAACCACACCTCCTGATTCCAAATCCATCTCCAACCCCTATCTAGCTGTGCAAACTTGGGCAAGTTATTTAACTTCTTGGTGCCTCAGTTTCCATATCAAAAAAATGGTGTTGATGATGGAAGAACCTACCTCATAAAGTGGTTGTGATGATTAAATGAGTAAATAGTGTAAAATGCTTAGAACAGTCCCTGGTGCATAGTTAATGTCATATAAACATTTGCTCGTAATAGTATGCTGTCTGCTAAATACATGATGAATCCATTTTTCTCTATCCTCCACTGATGTCATCGTAATCCAAGACATTTACTGGATGCTTTTCTGCCCCCATCCTACTCCTATTAATCCACTCTCTAGAAGGAAGCCAGAGAAATCTTCCCAAAGTGGAGACCCAGTTATGTCATACTTTGATTAAAATGCTCCAGTGCTGCCCCTTTGTCCTTGGGGTAGTTTGAACGCCCCCAAATGATTACAGGGGCTGCATGGACCCACCCCTGTTTAATTCTCTGGCTTCCTCTTCCCCAGTTCCCCACACTTGTCATCAGTAATAATAAGAGTAATGGGAGCCGTATTGAGTACTTCCTCTGTGCCAGGCCTGATCCTAAGCATGTTGTTACATTCTATCACTGGATCTTCAGGATTGTGACCACATTGTGTGATAGATATTATAACCCCTATTTTACAGAATTGGAAACTGAGGCTTGACTTGGCCAGAATCACCCAGCTAGCAGCAGAGGAATTATACAAAGCCCACCCCTGCTTTCCCGGCTTTAGGAGCCAGGCTGCTCTGGGAGGATACTTTCAAAGAGTTAGAAACCCTTGAGGAGGCAAAGCTCCTTTCTGCTCTGCCCTTGGCTTTGGGCCCAGGCTCCACTTGGGTCTCACTCCGGGAGGCATATGAGGGTGAGGAAACATCCTTGTCATGGTCATGGATTTTCATTCTGGAAAGTGCAAGGAAGCTGGCAGAGAGTGAGGAACTGCAAAGAACAGCAGCAGCCTGGCTGGAATGGCAATGCCTGGCTGACCCCAACATCTCCAGCCAAGTGCCCAGCTGGCCTGCGACTTATTTTCCCGTGCACCTTGCAGCCTGATTCATAATAGGCATTCGGTGCCACAGGTCACATAATTAAAACAATGCTTACAGAGAGCTGACTGTGTGCCAGGCAACTTCCTGAAGCATATTACATATATGGGCAACTTGATACTGACAATAAGCCTGGGAGGTGGGTACTGTCACTGTCTCTATTTTATAGATGAGAAACTGAGGGTCAGAAATGTTAGAACATTTCCTTGGGCTCAGATTCAAACCCAGGAAGCCTGGCTCTAGAATCTGTGCTCTTCACCACTGTACCACCCTACTGTCTGGAGCGAGTCCAAGACAAGTTCTTCCCAAAGGGCTCCACTGAGAAGCCCATTGGGGTGGGGTTGGGAGGGGATCCCAAGGAGGAAGAAAGCACCTGGGCTTTGAGAAGAGCCCTACAGAAAGGACCAAAAGCCCAGAGGCTTCAGTGGGGCACAGAGATTACTACTGTCACCAGGACCTACTGCTCTTCTACTTCAGGACACGGGAAGAAAGGTAATTCCCTGCCCCTAGGCCTAGTCATGGCCAATGCGATGTGAGCAAGCTCAACTCTCCAGCCATCACTTCCCCTGACGTGAAGAACTCTGGAAGCTTCATGTGGAGATGCCACTGGCATCAGTTGAGTCCCTGAGTGACAAACCACATGGAGTAGAGTCCCCCCTCCTCCCCATCCCCAGTTTCCACACCAAGCCACGTCAGACATGAAGTGTGAGTGAGTAATCAACCTTTGCTTGAGGACAATGACATGCGACATTGGGGGCTATTTGTTACTACATCATAACCTAGCCTCTCCTGACTGGTATAAACGGGACAGTCATGTAAGAAAGAAGGCAATTTCAGCTCTCTCCTACTCTGACAAACTTTAGGGGTTACATGTGGCAGGGAGGGAGGAGAAGGGGGAGGATTCTCGGAAACTGCCAGGTCTTGTTACTTAGATTTCACTGGGAATAGTATGTTCTTTCTGCAGATGAGCAGACAGATCTTTCCAATCTGACTGGAACATGATCCAAATGTTAAAATTAGAGACAAAACTTAGCGGCAGAGAAAAACATCAAAACATGATCCTTTGCTTCTGTGGTAACTCCCTGGGGAGAGGGAGGGGAAAGATGGCAGCAATGTTTGGTTCAAATGTGCAGCTGATTTGGCAGAACCAGGATAAACACCTGCCTTCCACTCCACCACCCACCTCTGCTGCGCTGAACCTCTGTCTGACCAAAATCTGGTCTCCTTTGCCCACCAAGTCTGCTTCACAAATACATTTCAAGTTATGCCTTCCAAAACTTAATCAAGTCCCAGAGATCTGCTGATATCACAGGCTGGAGATACTAATATATTGATGCTTAGTTCAATCTCCTTAGTGGAGAGAGAGGCCCTAAGTCTTCTCTCCACACCACCTAGTCTCGCAAGGGTTCCCCAGCACCCTTCCTCAAGCCAGGTTAGATCCCCCAAGCCCCTGCTTCCCAGCCACAGTCAGGGGCCCTGAACACTGATACCAAAGAGAGGGTCCACGTTGTACAACCACCCAGACATGAGAAATAAGACCTAGAAGCTTGTGGAAGCTGAAGGAAATTTGTATTTGGGTTGAATTTAGGTTTGATATGAGATTCTGGCAGGTGCTGGGCCATCAACCCTTTAACAATTTGGTCCCAAGTAGCTGAGCATCCATGGAACCACCAACTGCTTCTGAAAGCTGCAAGTTCAGAGGGAGGGAGAGGCAGAGGTCTCCTAAAAAGGCTCATCTCTGGAAAGTCATTGCATAGGCAAAGACACGGGGTGCCTCATCATTTACTTCCTCTCTCTTCCCAATCCTTCTTAGCTTCTGGGGACAGTGGAAAGTGAAGGCAGTCCAAGGCAAAGAATCAAGGGAATCAGGAGGTGGGTGGGCAGGAGGGGATACAGAGGAACCCCTGCTCTGCTACAGGCTTTGGGTCCAGTGCTGCCCTCCAGGCTGCAGGTGTCCACCTGAAAATTGGACTCAGGCACTGATGCCCCAACTTCCGGCATTCCTGCTCCAGATTCATGATTTTGCCCTTTCCATGCACTGTTATTTACCTACTATTTCCTCTGGCTTAGTTAAGTGTATTTCAAAAGGAAAGTGAATCAAGTGGATATTTGGAAATGGAAAGCCAGTATTCTCTGTCCTCAATAAGAGGCAACCTTAAGAGTAAATACGACATTTTAAACTAATACTATTCAAGTCTGCTTCAATGCTGTTACCTACCACAACCTCTGTGCCTGAAGCCTGCTCTGTCTGTTTTGTTTTTTGGTGTTTTTATTGTGGGAAGACACACACGATATAACATTTACCATTTTCACCATTTTCACGTGTCCAATTAGTTCAGTGGCATTGTGTCTTCTTATTTTTGTGCACCTATCACCAGCCTTCATTTCTAGAACTTCTTTCATCTTCCCAAACTGAAACTCCATATCCATTAAATAGTAGCTCCCCATCCCCCCTCCTCCCAGCCCTATTTTCTGTCTTTATAATCTGTTTTTGTTTAAAGGGAGATTAAAAAGAGTGGGAAAAGCGTTAAGGGCATATGAGCACCAAACTGAGGCTCTCTTTTTTACTTAATTACGATTGAAAGAGGGTTGAAAAGCAGGACAGTCCATGCTATGAAATTCTATGTCACAATGTCACCCAGTGCCTCTCCTAGCAGGGCCGAAACCCTTGGGATTCATCCCACAGTTGCAAACACCGCATCAGTGGTCCCTGGGTTTCTCTTCTAGATCAGTGGTCTCCTGACAAGCACATCATAAAATCAGAATCTAAGTCACCAGCGGGCAAAGGGAGGAGAACCATACCTCTAAAGGAACCACGATTTCATTTACTGCTCCCAACGATGCTGAGAAAAATTATTCCCATTTTCCCAAAGAGGAAACTATAGGTCGTCCAGACCGTAACTTACCCAAAGTGACACAAGTAGCCCATGCCAGGGCTCTTTGATCCAACGATAAGCCTCTGTCCTTTCCACCCCATCATACTGATCTCCATGGGCAAGTTTCGGCAGAAACCAAGCCACAGATTGTGAATGGTGACAAGGGACCATCAGTAGAGTGGCTGCTGGGCTGCTCTGTAAACAGTCTTCACTCAGTAAGACTCCTAAGTAGTTCAACATCAATCAGAATGGTGCGTGCCAGGGTGAGGCTCTACCTAGTGCACAAGTAGTGCTGTCACTCTCTGGCCATGGGGCCACCAAGCTGGCCCTTTAATGCATGCACACAGGAGAGACTGGCCACCAGAGGATGGGGGTGGGGTGGGGGGCGGTGTGTACCCTGCCGGCCCTGCTCCTTCCTGGTCCTTCACACCTGCAAACAGCTGTGCATACTCACTTGGCATTTGGGGCTTTCTGTCCTGCAGGATTCTGATGCAAATGGATTTGACACAAACACAGAGCAGCTCCCTCCCAGCTGAGTTCCCCTGTTTGACGACTGTTTCCTGCATCCTCCCTGGACTGCTTACCTTCATCTTTTGTGTTTGTTTAAATAACAGTCAGGTAGAGACCTCAGTTCAATATCTTCCGAGATGCCAAGATTGGAAGTGTTTCCTTCCACTGCACCCCACCCCCGACAGCAGTTTCTGTGTTTGCAGTGGCTTCCAGGTCAGTTCTTTGGCCGGTCGCCACTGATTCACAAGGCTGGGATGGATCCATATGAATAAAGCTTGCACATTAATAGGACTCTCATGCATTTCCAGGCTGAGGGATGCAGCCAGGTTCCCGGCCTGGCCCTTCAGCGGCCTGTAGCCACATTATTACCAAGGCCCTTCCCCTCCCCAGCGTGGGATGGCTTATATGCACCAGCCCCAGAGACCTCACACACACAAACATCTCAAAAGAGTTGATCTCATTCTTATTTTTCAAAATCTACCATTGCCTTCTAGTCATCTTTTTGGAGGGGAGCTTTCCTTACTATCATGAAACTGACTTTATACAAATGAGTCTAAGATCTATGTTTTGCCCAAAATGAGCTCACTGCCAGATATCCAGAGAAGTGTTCTCTACCAAGCAGTCAGGAGATGAAGGGGTGGATGAATGTAGCCCTCAGGAGAGGGAAACAGGAGTCAGGCTCCCGTCTGAAGGCCTGGTGTGCCTGGTGTAGATGGGGCATGGGGCTATCTGTCTGCAGGTGTCTAGATACAGGGATAGCCTCCTTCACCCCACTCCGGGACTGCAGTGACCACATAACTATGCCCTGGAGGTTATGAGCAGGGACCCTGGAGACAGACAGGCCTGAGTCCAACCACAGTACCCCCTCTTGGGCCTCTCTGAGCCTCAGTTTCCCCAGCCTTCCTGCAAAGCCCTTAGCCAAATTCTGGACACAAAGTAATCATGGGATACTATGGCAGACATGATCAGATGTCTTCCTCCCACCATCCACCCTGCCCTCTCTTGCTAGCCGAGAGATCTGATTTTGTTCAGGGTGGCCCTGGGCCCAGCACTCCACCGATCATGGCAGGCTGGCTGCTAGAGCGTTGCACGCCAGCATACCTTGCAGCCAGAGGTGGTCATGTGACTTCAATCTGACCAAGGGCCAGAAGGGGACGTGGGCCGCCAGCTTTCTGGAAAGCTCTTCCTGCTTTAGCCCCTTCCCTTCCTCTACCTTTAACCTGGTGGCCATTTTGTGACCGTTTTGTGAAAGGTCATTAAGAGTGAAAGGCCAGCATGCTGAGAACAGCAGAAGGGAATATAAAAAGGGCCCAGGTCCTCCATGATATGGTTGGGGGGGGTGCTCCAGGCCCAAACTGGAACTGCCCTTCTCCAGACCTCTCATTGTGGAATACGATTAAATGGGCACATTGCTTCAGCCTGTTGGTTGGGTCTTATACTTTATCCGGCTATTTGCAGCCTAAAGCATTTTCACCCATTGTTCCCAGACTTACCCATATTTACCTTCCTGCCTGGGGACCGGGAAAGAACCCTAGCAAAATGGATTTCCAAAGGAAGATACTCTACACTTTTAAGATAATTATTTTCATGACTCAGTAGTTTCAGTGGTTCTAAGATACCAGCTTCAAAACCTAGAGTAATCCCCAGCCTGGGCTGTGACAACCGAGCAGAGGCGGACAAGCTCTGGGCGTCTGTGTGGGAAGCTGGCCCCCTACCCACCACGATCTGCTCCAGATGCCTCTGGCCCAGTGAGCTGGGGCAAGCCCCTCACCCCTCCCTCTATACGCCTCTGTTTCCTTGACTGTAAAAATGGGACTCATGATACCTATTTCACAAAGTTGCTGACAAGACCCTTCTCCAGATAGGGCCCTTCTAAAGCAGAAATCAGCTCCCTGCCTACACCCCTGCGTCCAAAGGCCCTCCTCCACGTAGCACCTGCTGACTTCCTCAGCCTTATCCCTTGCCACTCATACGTACCGCTCTAAAGCCCAGCCACATTGAACTCTCGCAGCTGCTCGGACACACCATGCTCTCTCCTCCATGCCTTCACAAACACTATCCCCCCTGCCTGGAAATGCTCATTCCCCTGCCCATCACCTGGCTGGTCCCTGCTCCACTTAAACCCCAGCTTAGAAGTCACTTGCTCCTGGGAGCTTTCCTTGCCCATACACACACACACACACACACACACACACACACACACCTTTTTTAAGGAACTCTGCTGTCCATTATCTACTCAACAGCTGCCTTCCCCATGGCCTGTGTGCTGTCTAGGGGCAGAGATCAGATCCCCAGGCTCACCACTGTACCTCTAGCATCTAGCAGAGGCCTGATACATAGTAGGCACTTCATAAATAAGTTTATAAAAGGAATGAGCACTCACAGGAAGTAATACATGTAAAGAATTTAGCACCGTCCCAGGCACTTGACAGGCACACAGTAAATTCACATCTACTATGAGCACCCCAGCGGTGGTAAAGCACCCCTCCCACGAAGCAATCCTTCTTGGGTCTGAATTCCAGCTGAGTCACTTATGAACTGCGTGACCCTGGGTTAGTCACTTAACCTCTCTGAGCCTCGGTTTCCTCATCTGTCAATGAGAATCCTAGGAATCACAACCTCATAGAATTCTTGTGACAATTAAATACACTGATAAAAATAAAGTAGCAGTACAGAGTAAGTGCTAGCTATGATGATGATGATTATTATCACAACTGTTATTATGCCAGAGCTATCCAAATGAGGGCTGGAGCAGGCCAGTCTGCCGGGGAACCCCTCGCCCGGGTTTTCGCCATCATCCAGATTCTGCCAGCTCCATGGCTGCCCACTCCGCCCCCAGTCAGGAAGGCCACCTACCCAACCCAAGCCTTGCCCTCCGCCTGCCCCCAGGCTTCCTGCCCATCCACCAGCGGTCACAGACGCACTCGCCTGATTGATAAAGTTCCTATCTGGTCATTTACGATCTGGCTGCTGAAGAGGCAGCTCCTGCCAGCTCGAAAAGCAATTAATCTGCAAACAAGCTGGGCAACAGCAGGCCTGGGCATTGCAGTCTCGGGCCGTGGCCGCTCCAGAGAGCAGATAAGGCTGTGGTCGGCTATTTATTGTACATTTTAATTAAGTGCTTGTTAACGACAGTTATTTTAACAGTCATAAAATTACTGTTGTAATACATTTTGTTGGAGGGAGAATGGAGGGGCCGCAGGACTTTATGAAAGCAACCACAGATTGCCTTCACTTTAAATCAAAGAATAAACTCTGAAGAGGAGGGACGGTACCATGGTCCAGGCCGAGACGCTAATGGTTATTTAATGCCCTCATCAGTGTTTGTAAGTCCCGAGCATACGGCGCGGACACAACAGCCTCCAAACCCTCTTTAACACTTATTTGAGATGACAGGAAAAATGAAACCGTTTGTGCTTTCAATGGAAAAGCAATCATTGGTACATTATATTCGCCTTGCCCTATCATGCTAATGCGTGGTAAAAATGTCACCAAATGTATTTAAGGGCCTGATGGACTGTTACCGTTGGATCCCTGGTACTGGACTGATTAATAAAAATCTTCAATTTGTATGTAAATGCAGCGAGGCCTCATATCATCCACATACCTGCACCCAGAGAAAATAATAAACTGAAGTTTAATGCAGCAATTATCAGCATTTATGGAACTCTTAAAGCAGTGGCGGCCCTCAGAAGCAGGCGTGGAGGGAGATGGCTGGGGATGGGCGAAGATGCTCCTTCTGGGATGCCTGGGCTTCTCCCAGGGGCCAGCGTTGGCTAAGCTGGTCATGTCACACCACGGCACCGGGCTCCGATCTGAGGGGTGAGCCAGGTGGAGGGTGAATTGTGGCTGCTGGCAAGGAGATGTTCCCGGAAGTGGCTTCTGTCCCACTAATCTCCCCATCTCAGGACATGTGTCTGTGACTTTCCCTACTTTGATTCGTAAGAAACCTAGGGAGTGTCAGACCACCTGCTGGGCCAAGCCAAGTGTGGGGATGAGAAAGAGATGCACCACATGTTTGCAGGCACTTGATACCAGGGGACAAATGGCAACAGTGACAAGAACAGCCACTTACTACCTTGTCCTATATCAGGCAGGGAGCTACGTACTTTACATAGTATCTTTATTCTCATAATGTCTGTGCCAGAGACTGGCTCACTGTTCACCACACCCACTTCCTCTTCCTCCTGGACACACAGATAAACTACATTTCCCAGACTCCCTTGCAGGTAAGTGTAGTCAAGTGCATTAGTTCAGGTTGGCTGAGTAGAAACCATGTGAGGGGATTAGACATGCAAGGGTTTCACTGGGGGAGGGAGAAGAAGGAAGCAGAGAGAGCTTTCAGGCCACATGAGGGTCTGACGCCTGTGGGAATAAAGTTAGGGAAACGGAGGATCTCGTAGGAAAAGTCTCAGACTGCGTCACACCTCCAAGAAAGTTTCTGCCAGGCCAAAGGGAGGTCTTCAAGCTCGAGTCGCCCACTGGAGGAGTCCCTGATCTTACCAGAATGGGCCTAGCTGAAGACTTCTGCCATGATTAGTCTTTGGCTGGGAACAGCCCAGGAGAAGCATGGGCTCCCTCCACCGGGATGTGATGGTAAATCCAGAAAGACAGCAGCTGGGGCTGCCTATATTCCCCACATCAGGAGCCCTGAAAGGTATAGCTTCATGGCTGCCACACCACTTGGCTGAGTTCTAGCCAATGGAATGTGGGCAGGACTGATGTGTATAAACCCTCCCACGGGTGACCCTCCATGCTTACTTCTCCTTGTCCACTCGATACACACAAGTACGGGAACCTTGGAGCCATGTGTTAAAGAACCAAAGATGGAAGAAACCTGCCCCATCACTTGCAGAAGAGCTACCCACCAATCAGAAACACTCATTTAGGACATTACTTGAGTGAGAAATAATCTTCCATGTGTTAAGCCACTGAGATTAAGGCTTCCGATTACAGCAGTTAAGTTAAGCATTAACCAAAGGAATATCACATTCTCATAAAGCAAATATTCTGATCTCCAGTTTTCAGGTGAGAAAAGCCCATCTAGAGAGGTAAGTGGCTTACCCAAACTTATACACTCTGGATGTGGGAGAGCTGGGATTTGAATCCAGGTCTATCTGATTCTAGATGCTATTTCCCCTCCTGATTGGCTGGGAACACATAGACCAGGAACATGAGAATATTTGTAGCACCCGTGTGCCTTCCAGACATTAAAATGCGCCATTCCCCACTCTCCAGGGTCCCCCTGAAAAAGGAAAGAGAATGAGCCCCGAAAGGAGCTTTGGCAGGGTGGGAGTCTTTGAACTTGAGAGCGAGGAAAGGGTGGCAAGTATGTATTTGGGGTGGCCAAGCTTGTCTCCCCACTTGCTCCTCTGTCTGGCTCATGACAGCCCTGAAACCACACCAACTTCCCAGCCAGTGACAGAAAACCTCATGAGCATAAATCAGTATAATTATTTTGGAGCACAATTGGACAATATCTACCGTCATTTTAAATATAAGTTCTCTTTAAGCCAGCAAGTCCATTTCTAAGAACTTACCCCATAAGAATGCTAGCACCAGGGTGCAAATAATGTTTGCACACACACTTACTGCACGTTATTTATAGTATCAAAATTCTAGCTATAACCCAAGAGTTCATAAATAGGATCTTAGTTATATAAAGTTATTATATATTCTCTTATTGATACATGAAGCAGCTACTAAAAAGAATGGGATAGAGCTATAAGGACTGCCCTGGGAAAATATATATTAAATGGGAAAAAGTTACAGAACGTTACTATAATATGATACCATTTTTTATAATAAAAATTGTTATCTTTGTTAAAACATGGGGAAGAGTATGGAGAAATGTTCACCAAACTGTTAGGAAGAGTTCCAGCTGAAGGGGCAGGAATCTGATATCCAAAAGAACTATCATTTCCTATGCTATACATTTTTGTGATGTCGTCATTGTTTATGATCAGCAAGGATTACTTCTCCAATCAGGATGAAATTTTTAAAGTTTTTTTTTCTTTTTTTTAATTTATTTATTTATATTTATTTTTGACTGTGTTGGGTCTTCGTTTCTGTGCGAGGGCTTTCTCTAGTTGCGGCAAGAGGGGGCCACTCTTCATCGCGGTGCGCGGGCCTCTCACTATCGCGGCCTCTCTTGTTGCGGAGCACAGGCTCCAGACGCGCAGGCTCAGTAGTTGTGGCTCACGGGCTTAGTTGCTCCGCGGCATGTGGGATCTTCCCAGACCAGGGCTCGAACCCGTGTCCCCTGCATTAGCAGGCAGATTCTCAACCACTGCGCCACCAGGGAAGCCCCTAAAGTATTTTTTAAAGGATGCTGGGTAGATGCCGTGACGCCAGGAACAACATAGTGAAGGAGTGGGAAGTGAGACAGAGGAGGAGGAAAGCCCACAAAAGGCGGATAATGGGTGGGTTGCTTCTGTGGGCACCTTGGACTAGACCTCTCCTGGGACTTTCTGAGAGTGTGTGCAGAGCGCGTCAGAGCTGTCCCACCAAGGGCACAGGAAGCTGGGCCATTTCTCCGCCACTTCCTCTCTCTCATTGGCTGCTGCTGCTCCTAGAGGTGTTAACAGAAGTTTAATGCAGCAATTATCAGCATCGAGGCAACTCAAAGCGGTGGCAGCCCTTGGAAGCCTATTCCACCCAAAGGCTGAGATGCTCCTTCTGCCAGAAAGAGCCTTCAGGCAGGAAAGGCAGGAGCTCAAGGTAGAAAGCCATGGTCCACGGAGGCTGCAGGTGACCTCTGGGGTAGACAGTGAGGACGTGGGTGGGATACCAACAGCCTCTGCTACAGCGTGTTCTCCTGCATTCCACCATGTCCCACAGGGTTCCGAGCCCATGCTAGGGACCCAGGAAACAAACACGTGGTGAATCCAACTAAATACATATATATATATAAAATATTATATGTAGACATTTTGACTAGCCTAGGAACACCTCGTCCCCAATAAAAGAGTTTTTTAACCCTTTCTCTCAATTCCCAGTAATCTTCAGGACTCCAGAACAAAGACACTAATAATATAACTAAAAAAGCCAATGACCATGCTTGGGAAGCCATGATTACATGCCAAGTACCTGCCATACATGATCTAACCCAGTCTTCATTGCCCACCTGTGAGGTGCAGGCTCTCAGTAGCAGTCATGGCCTTGGCTGTGGTCTGGCCTATTGGTCGTACCCAACAGGCAGGCTGAGCTTGTGTTTAAGGTATGGGCAGGGCAGCAGCACCCAAAATTAGAGAACAGAACGAAGGCATTCGCTAGACGCTATTTCAGAAATCATGGAGGTAGGCTTTAGAAGTCAGCCTTTGTGGAGTTCTCTTATGTTTTCAGTACTGGCTGCAGGCAGAATTACATTCGTGTGTCTCCTTCAGAGCTTTGGGCTTCTAAAGCTCTATGGGACACTTCCTGGCCCTCCCACCGCTACTCTGACCACAACCGTGGAGGCTGGCTCCATGTCGGTTTCTGCCAGGTCCCTGCAGTTACAAGCAGACAGCCCTTGCCTTGACTCTGCCATATTCCTCTCGTTTCCTGTCCTGGGGCTTCTCTGACAGTGTGGGGCTTCTCGGGCCTCCAGGAGCCCAGTATTCACCAGGCTTGTGCATCCCCCAAACACCAGGGGCCTCTCTTGACCAACAGAGGTGGAGACTGACGGTCAAAAGCTCCCCCTTTCATTCTCTGGGGAGACAGTGCTGAGACGCGGTCCATGATGCTTCCCTGTGCTGGTTTTCCCACCCTCCTCATTTCACCCCTGCTCCATCCCGAGCGCCTGCTCCCCGGGATTTTCCCAAATAAACTACCTGCTCGCCAGCTTTTGCCTGAGAATCTTCTTTTGGGGGAGGCCAGGCGAAGACAAGGCTTTAATCAGAAATAATCAGTTCCCAAAGGGTTAGAGGTTTGAACTGGGCTTTTTAAGTAGAAAGTAGAAATAGCTTGGCAGAGAGAAATGGGACCAGAGACCCCAGAAAGACAGGGAGAAAAATTAAGCCAAAAGAGAGAGAGAGGGAAAAAAAAAAAAACTCAATTTGCCGGTTAGCCCACTGCTTTTCTCTCTTTCAAAGTTCCAAATTGCCTTCGCTTTCTCAGAATTCCAATCAAGGCTATTCTAGAGGAAGCAATTTCTGCCCGTGCATGGTCTCCCCACCTCCTGATCCAGAAGAAGATCTCAACATTTTCGCTCAAAGAGCCCCAGCGGACATTAGCAATTTAACTGGAAAAAGAAAAAAAAAAAATCTAACCGCAGGTCACTGCAGCGTGTTCCATCTGACACAAAGGGTTCACTCACCTTTGGGACCCTAAAGAGAACGTGGCCAGGACACGGCGGGGAGTTTGTGACAAAGGACAAGACAGTCAGGTCTCTACAGCAAATAGCCACTCACAAAAACCAGTGGGGCAACGGCAGAAACACACAACATTTCTCCTTTTCCCCAATGACACACAGACAATAATAAAATAAGACGTTTCCCCCAGATTTCAAAATTAATCAACTTTAAAGATCTCCTGGCTTCCTGAGCCACTGGCTCTGTCAACCAGAGCCACTGCTGGACCTTCTTCTCAAGGATGCAGTGAGGATGGGTGTTGGTCATGCATGCCTGCCCCCAGTGGGAGGTTCGGGGCTCACTGCTCTTGGTCACCACCCATGTCACCACACCACAAATTCAGGGCATAAGCAAGAGATGGAGTTACTGACTGAGGCAACCACAGCCCCCAGATTAGCAACAAAAGTTCTCAGGGGAAACTGAATCCTGTCATCTCTTTCCTGGGGCAGAAGGGGGGCAAGATTTTGATTTTTGGTTTTTGTGGATTTTTTTGGTGGTGAAATACACAGAACAAAAATTTACCATCATAACCATTTTAAGTGTACAGTTCAGTGGCATTAAGTACATTCACATTGTTGTGTGACCATCCCCGCCAGCCATCTGCAGAACTCTTTTCATCTTGGAAAAATGAAAGTCTGTACTCATTAAACACTAACTCCCCATTTCTTGTCCCCCAGCCCCTGGTAACCACCACTTAGCTTTCTGTCTCTATTATTTTGATTACTCCAAGTACCTCGTATAAGTGGAATCATACAGTAGCTGTCTTTTTGTGACTGGTTTATCTCACTCAGCATAATGTCTTGAAGGCTCATCCGTGTTGTACTATATGTCAGAACTTCCTTCCTTTTTAAGGCTGAATCATATTCCATGGTATGTACCTACATTTTGTTTACCCTTTCATCCATCATGGGCATGTGAGTGGTCTCCACCTCTTGCCAATGGGAGTAATGCTGCTATGAACATACGTGTACAAATATCTGAGATTCTACTTTCAATTCTTTGGGGCATATGGAGAAGGCACATTTTTGTAACTACAAGTGGCCCCATGCTAAGCCGGAAGGCAGGAGGCAGAGCCGGTGTTATAAACACAGAGTTTGCCGTCAGAACTGGCTTCCATTCCGGGTGCCACCTGCTACTCTACATACAACAAAATAGTTCACACTTGTTGGCCACTTACCATATGAAAACATTCTTCTCAGCTCTTCTACCTATGGCATTAGCTTCCGTAATCTTCACAGCAATTCTATATGGTAGGTACTATTATTAACCCTTTTCACAGAGGAAGAAGGTGCATAGCAGCTAAGCAGTTTACCTAGATCCAAATAAGTCCTAGAGCCAAGATTTGAATTCAGGCAGTCTGGTTCCAGAGCCTGTAAAATGATAATGTAATGAGAAGAAGAAGAAGAAAAAGGAGAAGGAGAAGGAAGAGAAGGAGAAGAAAGAGGAGGAGGGAGGGGGGAGGGAGAGGGGGAGGGGAGGGGGAAGAGGAGGAGGAGAAGGAGAAGAAAAGAAGGGGGAGGAGGAGGGGGAAGATGGTGGTGCCAATGTTGAGGGTTCAAAGGGAACTGAGTCCAGTCACTTCTCTCCTGGGGCAGAAGAGGGCCAACATTTTTTTTCATGTTGGTGAAAGACATTTCAGGATGGTGACGGTGATGACTTAGGCAACCCTTATTAGTGCTCCATGTCAGGCACTGTTAGAGCATCTCAATAAATTTACTCATTTGATGCTAACTACTCTCTACATCAAACAGGGAATATATCATCAGGGAATATATCATTTCCCTGTTTTGCTCATGAGGAAACTGACTTTCCAAATGGCTTCATCACTTGTACCAAGTCACATGGTGAACGAGAAGAGGATCCAGGATCCAAACCCAGATCCTGCTGTTAGCAAGTCCTCCTTCATCTGTTCATTTGATCACTGATCTCGGCATGATTCCCTCCGTAAAGAATGAGGAAGGACTCTGTGCAAAGAGCTCATGTGTTCTCCAACCCTTCTAGCATGTTCTTTTGGCCAGAGCAGACATTCCAGGGACATCTGGCCGAGAGGCCATAAAGTGTGACATGTGGAAAGGAGGAAGAGGAAATGCCACAGAGGCTGCAGATGAGGAACAGATTTGGGGGCATTTAGACAGCAAGCATCTCTGCCGCAGCAGCAGGATGTATAAGGACCAGAGAAGAGAGAAAGGGGGATTTTAGGAACCATAGCTCTAGGTTATGAATTAGAGCCACATGGAAGTGTTTTGAGAGTCACAAGTGAAGATTCAAATCACTTTTAAATTCTGAATATTTTTTATTTTGGACTCTGTTTCTCTAAGTACCACCCTGAGGTAAGACTGAGCCACATAGTGTCCCAGATTATATCTGGGTTAAACCAGTTGAATAATAATAGTTTTCGGATACTCTAGGTGCCAGGCACTGGGTTTACGGCAGTAACTGAAACAGAGATGTCTCTCCTCACAGATCAGGAAGCCCAGCAGAGGATTGGCTTAAATCAGGAAATGGGGCTGCTCAGGGATACTTGGGGTTCTGAGAGTATTATAGCTTCTTTCTCTTTCTTCTTTTACAAACACGTAAGGGAACATCCAAGTGCATCCAAGCCGTACTTTTGTCTGGATGTCTGTCTTTAGGGCCTCTCCTCTGCCCTGCTCCTTCACTCATGGCTGGGTCCTCTCCCACTCCTTCTCATGCCCCCTTCCCACACTCCCACTGTCCTCCCACCATCATGCTCCAATCCTGATGGTGAGTCCAGCATCAGCCCCTTCTCCCTCATTCAGGGAGATGAGAAGGAGTCTCTTACCCCAGCCCCCAGCCCAGGTTTCCATGGCCCACTTGAGACCATGGGCTCGCAAGTTGCCCCCAAAGAAAACTGACGTTTATCATCAATCATCAGACCCAGTGCCCCCAAATGACTGCTGTTTGCCTCAAATTCCACTCTCTCCAGCCTCCTCTTTCCTCTTGCCTAGTGTTCTCCGGTTTTCAGAAACTGCTTTTTCATTTTCCAATAGCACGAATTGTTTTCCTCTGATTTCAAAACGTTTACATATCCCTTGCACGAAAATTGGAAAATAAGAAAGAGGACAAAGAAAATGAACATCACTCAAATCCCTTTACTCAGGGATCACTGTCATTCCCTAGGTCTTAACAGCATTTGACGTCCACAACCATACTGGAAAAGTGGAGACATGGGTGTTATTAGCTTAATGTTATTTCACTTAATGGGTGACAAATCTGGGCCCAGACACGTAGAGTGATTTACCTAAGGCCACAGAACAAGGTATCAGTACTTTGAAATGTATTTAGGATGGTGAATTAAGAATCTAGAGGATGGTCAGGGAGCTCTGGGACTGGCATGGTAGATCTGAGTTGTTAAGGCAGGGTCCTAATTTGGGTTCCCAAAAGCAGAGTCTGAGAAAAGGACTGGGGTACAGGGAGTCTATTAGGGTGCTGATCCCAGAAGCACAATGAAGTGGGGGGAAAGCGAGGCAGGGAAGGGAGGAAAGCCGCGAAAGGTGTGTCAATGAGTAGGTTACCACTGGGACTCAGCCCCCGGGACCCTCAGAGGAGCCACGTAGACTCTGCTGGAGAATCATCTCCCAGGCGGATGGGAAAGCTGGGCTGTGTATCCACACACTCCTATCCCCCATTGATTAGCTAATTATAAATACAAATATGAGTGAATATAAAAATCCTGCCCAACATAATTACATTACATGATATTCTGTGTGTCTCTCTCAAATGTATTCATTTTTTGGTGGCAAATGTCTAAAACGAACCATGATCTTCTAGAACCTTATCTTGGCATTTCTTCACCCTTTGAAATGATGGCGGGGCTCATAACAATAGAAGTGGGGTTCCTCTCAGACTCTGAGGAGCCCTGTCTGCAGCTTCCCCAGGCCCTCCCTGCCAGTATAACTGGGACATAGTGTCTCCTGGGATGCTGGGAACATTCTGGAGGACTCGGCCAGGACTTGGATTCTGCAAAAGTCTCAAACGCTCAGCAGTGGCTCTCTAGGCCTCAGCTGGGACTTGAGGCAGTGGCCGGATCATCAAAGCACAACAGAGATGACCGGGGGTCAGAGCCCGATGACCTGACTCGGGCCACCAGCCCATGGAGCTCCCCAGAGCTACCCCGACAAGCCCTCTGCTGAAGGGCTACACTTCCCTCCCCAGGGGGCTTGAAGTCCAAGGGCCCAGCACTTGTACACTCTCTCCTTTTAAAGTGCTCTTCCTTCCTTCCTTCTGGCTTACACAATGGAGAAAGCCCCGTTATCATTAATCACCCGGGGGCCTCCGCGGATGGGAACTGCAGGATTCCTAAGCCATGAAAGGCCCACATCAAAAGCAACTGCCCAACTTGGATCCTGATTTGCTCTCACTGAAGCCTCAGAGCCAGGTTCAGAACTTGTAAGATTCGGAGAAATGAGGGGGAAGGGGGAGGGGCAAGGAGAAACTGAGGAATCCTCCAGGCTTAGCCATCGGGGTGTCTTACATGCAGTTTCTTTGTTCCCCGCTCCAACAACCTGGCAGGACCAACTACGTGATCCATGGGGCCCAGGACAAAATGAACATGTGGGCTCTTGCTCAAAAATTATCAAGTCTTTTAGGACAGCAAGAGCAGGGCATCACAGCAAGTGCACAGACCTGCAGGCCCAAGAGGCCGGCCCTGCTCAATGTTTCTAAATATTGAGATATTTCTAAACTGATGACTGGTGTCCTTTCCCTGGGCTGTCAACAATGCCACCCACCTTCCCAATTACTTGCTTTCTCATATCCTTGTTTTATTTTATTTTATTTTTTTCATTTTCTTACCATGCTCTGAAAATACTTGTTTCAATTTGTTCGTGTCCCTGTTTGAATGAGTCCTCCAGGAGGATGTAAGCCCAGAGAGGACAGGGATCCAGCCGACCCTGTCTACCACTGTGTCCCCGGCATCCAGCACAGGATGGGCCATGCAGAGAGCACTTAGTCGACGTTTGGTGATGAGTGAATGAGCCTCTCCATCACGCTCACTCTGTGGATTCACAGGGCGAGAAGGGCTCAGTGCCAGGCTCACGCCCACCGGGGAACAGGGTCAACCCCGCTGCTGCTCTGCCTTTCAGCTCTAAGAGCCACATCACAAAACCTGCACGGTTTGCCCTTTCGGCCAACTTTACAGGAAGAGGAAATCCTGCAGAAATTAAAGAAAGGTGGGATGTTTAACAAAACCCCATAAATAAGTCCCTGGTGTACCTTGATGACTCTGCCTGCCACTAGGTCCAAATGTCATGTTTCCTTTCCAGTCAATGGTCAGAAAGGGAAATCACTTACAAAGTACCCAACCCCCGATCTCGTTCCCCAACACCACCACACAGTGTCCTGAAAAAACTTTGGCAAACTGTTTAGCAGTATCTCCTGAAGCCGAATATATGCATATCTTCTGTCCTATTCCTAGGTATACACGTGACAGAACTGCATATGTATGTCCACCAAAAAGCATGTGCCAGAATGTTCCTGGTAGCACTATTCATGAAAACGACCCAGACGCCCGTGAACGGTAGAATAGATAGATAAATGATAAATGGGACCCTATGCAGTAAGGAGAATAAACAATCTACAACCACAAGCAAAAATACGGATGAATCTTACAAACATAATATTGAGCAAAATAGGCCAGAATCAAAAGAATACATGTTGCGTGGTTCTGTTTTCATAAAGTATAAAACTAGGCAAAACTAATCTCTGCTGTTGGAAGTCAGGCTAGTGGGTATTCATGGGTGGGGGATGGGAATGGAGTGACCAGAAGACCCAGGGGGCTCCTGAGGGACCATCATCTTCTGTTTCCTGATGTGGATGCTGGTTACGTGGGTGTTTTCACTTTGTGAAAATACATGTGTTCTACACTTATGATACATGCATTTCATGTATGTCTACGATTCTTAAATAAGAAGTTGAAAATGTTATTGAAAAAGGAAAAATCCTAAATGTTCAGCAAAGCATGTTGTATGCATGAGTAGATCCCAATGGGTAAGGGTGGGGAGTGACTCTGGCGCTAAAGGCCTGAGTATGACTCTTGGTTCTAGCTGTGTGACCTCAGGCAAGCTACTTAACTTCTCTGTGCCCCAGTTTCCTTTATCTATAAAATGGGGGAAGAAACAGTCCCTACCTCACAACGTCATTTTGAGGTTTGAGTGAGGTGATTCTTGTAGAGAGCTTAAAAACGCACCTGGAATGTAGAGGGTATTATAGACACGTGTTCTTATAGATAGGAGTATGATGATAGAGGTAATAGTATATCCATACATAATAATAAGTGGGAAAGATGTCTTTTAAAATATGTTATATACATATTTATATGCCTAAGCGCTTAATTATGTATTCTAAGCACTTTATATGTATTAAGTCATTTAATTTTCCTCCTGGCATTTTATAGATGGAGAAACTGAGGCACAGAGAGGTCAAATAACTTTCCCAATGTCCCCCAGAGAGTAAGAGGCAAAGCTAAGATTTGAGCACATGCTCTTATCCAATAAGTCAGGTGAAGATGGAACCTGGATTATTATCCACACCCACGTCTTGATTGTCCGTGGAAGACCACGTAAAAAAATGAAGAGCCATCACTGGTGCCTGTTTAGCCAATAAAACAATCCTCCCAACCAAGAGGCGAATTTAATGAGGGAAAGACACAAGCCACCGGAATCCTCTGCTGGCGAGAAGGAGGTGAGTCCACGAATCTGGGAGGAGGAAAGACATAGCTGCCCAATTAAGATTTCACTCTCAGGAGTAAACCCCCAAATGCAGATGGCACAGACGGGCAAAGAGCCTGGGTTTGGGTTTTCTTTTTTTTTTCCTTCCCTTTTCGTCAAAGCTGAGAGGAGTCAGGGATGGGGAGGGAGGTTAGAACCCAAACTCATCCCAGCATGCCAACCTGTGCCCTGCCGAGCGACTTGACTTGTCTACTGCTTCTAAACAGCTGGAAAAATGTCAAACTGTCACCAGTGATTAAAGAGGGATTTTCCAAAGGTTTCAAAAATAGAAATTCAAAACCTTATTCCTCTTGCAGAAGATAAATCCAAGCAGCATTCCCTGAACAAATGCATCATGGGACATGGTTTCCTTGCTGGAGTCTCTCTTGGGGTTGCCATGGTGGAATCAGGCAGGCTTGGCCTTTGCTGTGCTTTCCTTTGCAGCTTCAAGCGGATCTTCTTGGCGGTTTCCACCCAACCTAGATGCGTGGGCGCACATGTGGAAGCCCGACGCTCCCCCAGGATGCCTATAACTCTGTGATGTGATTACGGTGGGTCCATCCGCCCACCTAGCAGGCTTGCAAAGCTCTTGAGGACCAGAACGGTGCCTCACGCGCCTCTGTATGCAAGATCATCACATGACCTTCAGGGCTCAGTGCAAAATGAAAATGTGGGCCCCTTGTTCAGAAGTTACTTAAGAATTTTGATTGCGCATTTTGCAGACACGTGGATGGACCTAGAGACTCATACAGAGTGAAGTAAGACAGAAAAACAAATATCGTATAACATAGCTTTTATGTAGAATCTAGAAAAATGATACAGATGAACTTATCTGCAAAGCAGAAATAGAAAACAAACATATGGATCCCGGGGTGGGGGGTGAAGGGGTGGGTGGGATGAACTGGGACATTGGGATTGATATATATACACTACTATGTATAAAATAGATAACTAATGAGAACCTACTGTATAGCACAGGGAACTCTACTCAGTGCTCTGTGGTGACCTAAATGGGAAGGAAATCCAAAAAAGAGGGGATATAAGTATACGTATAGCTGATTCACTTTGCTATACAGCAGAAACTAACACAACATTGTACAGCAACTCTACTCCAATAAAAATTAATTTAAAAATGCAATGTAAAAAACCAAGCAAAAAAAAAAAAAAAAAAAAACCAAGCAAACAAACAAAAGTTACTTAAGAATTTCGAGATGGCGAGAGTAAAGCATTAAACCAAGTGCAGGGTGCTTCTAAGCAGGGGCCACTGGGCACGGGTCACTTGCCCAGGAAACCAGCCCTGTCTGCATTGTGGGAACATCGTCAGCGCTCATTCCACACTGACTGAACTTACACCTTGCCATTATCACGACCCCCTCTGAGTTTATTCTTCTGGTCCCTGGACTTCTTTGCTAACATTTTCTGAGTGCTTACCAGGTACAGGTATTATTCTTAGCACTTGTGTTAGTGCTATCTTTATATTATTATATTATATATAATTACATTATATTGATATGATATACTGACATATAATATATATATATTATAATTATATATATATATATATATAAAATTATATTACTTTCTCCGCAGTAAAAATGCCATGAGGTAGGAACTATCATTGTCACAGAGGAAGAAACTGAGGCACGGAGAACTGAGTCACTTGCCCAAGGTAAGAAATGGGGTTTGATTTCACCGCGGAAGATCTGGCTACAGAACCCCCATGTCTTATTCTTCTTTGCATCCTCTCCCTTGTCTACCCCAGAAAAGGGCAAACATTCAATGGACGCCAGTGAATTCCATCATACGGACAACATCGCTGAGTGTCTCTGCAGGGCCAGGCCCAAGGTCTGGCCTTGGAGAGCAGTGGAGATGGGCCTTCCTTCTCCACACACCAAGACTAAGGTGAAGCAGTGGCTGGCGGTCAGGGCTTGTCTTGGGGTGACATGTAAATATGCCATCACTGGTATGACATGAGAACTGACCAATCAGAGTAGACCCCAAAAGCTCCGGAGGCCCCTGCTGTGCCTGCCTTATGCCCTGTGGTTGCTGGACCACTGGGCCAAGAAGGGGGGGGGTGGTGGTGGGCAGCTGGGGCAGCAGGAGAGCCCTGGGAGGCTCAGGGTAAGGCAATAGGAACATTTCCAGATTGTAACAACCAACAAACTCTTCACATACATAGCAGCCGAAATCTGCCTGCTCCCTGCTCCATGATTACAGAGTACTCCATTGTGTTTCCAAAGAATGTCCTGCTAATTCCAATCTCTAAAAGCCAATTTAAATCCACAGACACTTGGCACACCTACAGAATGCCATCAACTCAGAAGTGCCCGAGGGGACAGTAGATAAAGGAATAAATGCAGCATTCTGGAATATGATTGAGACTGGGCCTGGCACACAGTAGATGCTCAGTTAACACCTCTTAAATGGAGCTAAACTGAAATCAGAAGCCCTACCCCATACCATACAAGCCCAGTTGGGCCCATTGTTCTAGATCCTAAAGTCATTGTATTAGTTACCTATTTCTGTAACAATTATTCTAAAACACAGCAGGGATCAGCAAACCTTTCCTTAAAGGGCCAGAGAGTAAATATTTCAGACTTGTGGGCCGTGTGATGTCCACTGCAACTATTCAACAGCTTCTGCTATTGGAGCCTGAAAGCAGCCACAGACAATGGACATTCTCGTGTTCCAGTAAAACTTTACAAAAATAGACAGCCAGCCCACCTGTAGTTTGCCTACTTCTAGCTTCAAACAACAAACATTTATTATTTCACAGTTTCTATGAGTCAGACTCTAGGTGCAGCTTAGCTGGTGCCTCTGGCCCAGGGTTTTTCATGGGGTTGCTGTCAAGTGGTTGGTCAGGACTACAGTCCCCTGAGGACTCAATGGGGACTGGAGAATCTGCTTCCAAGCTCACCCATGTGGCGGCCAGCAGGTCTCAGTTCCTTGCCATATGGGCCCCTCCGTTGGGCCCCAGTCTGAACATCCTCACAACATAGCAGCTGGTAATCTCAGAGACAGAGAGTCAGAAAGTGCCCAAGACAGAACCCACAGTCTTTTTATCATCTTGTCTCAGAGGCTGCATCCCATTGCCTAGAATACCATTTTGTATTCTACCATTTTGTAATACCTCTGTCTTGGAAGAACAAAATTCTAGCTTAATAAATGGACTAACATGGTCTTTGAAGTTCACTTTGCAAGCTGTGGGTTTGAGGAGGGTGGTCTCTGCTCTGTACCATCATACCATAGCCTTGGCGCCAGCCATCAGCAGATAAGGAGACTTATGGAGCTAGACCTCATTCCAAGTCCTTCATCTTAACAAGCATAGGGAGGACTTCCCTGGTGGCACAGTGGTTAAGAATCCACCTGCCAATGCAGGGGACACGGGTTCAAGCCCTGGTCTGGGAAGATTCCACATGCCGTGGAGGAACTAAGCCCGTGCACCACAACTACTGAGCCTGCGCTCTAGAGGCCGCAAGCCACAACTATTGAGTCCGCGTGCCACAACTACTGAAGCCCACGCGCCTAGAGCCCATGCTCTGTAACAAGAGAAGCCACTGCAGTGAGAAGCCCGCACACCGCAATGAAGAGTAGCCCCCGCTCGTCGCAACTAGAGAAAGCCCACACGCAGCAACGAAGACCCAACGCAGCCAAAAATTAATTAATTAATTAATTTTTTTTAAAAAAGCAAGCATAGGGAGAGGGTGAGATGGACGTACTGAGCAGAATGGATGGGCAGAGTTTGTGCCTAAGAGAGTTGGAAAGGAGAAAGGAGGTGCCATTCTGGCTGAAGGGCTGAATTTCATGACCTCTCTTTCCACTGAGAAGAAGGAACAAAGACACATATTTTTTCTTTGTAAGTTCAATAGGCCTTCTCGGATCAGCTCCCAAGGTTTAGCAACATCACCAAATAAATATCAACATGCAGGCTGAGTATAGAGGTACTGAACACATGAAGCTCCTTCCCTGCCACAGGGCCTTTGCACATGCTGTTCCTTCCCTTTAGAACAACACCATGCAACAGAAATATAATGTGAGCCCCAAATGTAATTTGGAATTTTCTACTGCCCACATTTAGAAAGGTAAAAAGAAGCAGGTGAAATTACTTTTAATAATATTCTTTCTTTAACTCGATCGATCCAAAATATTATCATTTCAATGTGCAATTAATATTTTAAAATGAATGAGATATTTTACATTCTTTTCTTTTCATACTAAGTCTTTGATATCTGGTGGTGTTTTACTCTTTCAGCTTATCT
This sequence comes from Eubalaena glacialis, assembly GCF_028564815.1. Classification (NCBI taxonomy): domain Eukaryota; kingdom Metazoa; phylum Chordata; class Mammalia; order Artiodactyla; family Balaenidae; genus Eubalaena; species Eubalaena glacialis. The sequence continues at coordinate 30,726,405 of NC_083733.1, forward strand.
CAATTTGGACCAGCTGCATTTCAAGTGTTCTATGGCCACATGTGGCTAGCAGCTACTGTATTGGACCGAGCAGCTTTAAAATACACTTGTCCCCCCAGAATTTCATGACTGGCTCCATCTTAGCTAAAACATCATCTCCTCACAGATTTGTGACTGTGCTATCTAAAGTAACAGCTCTCTTAAACCCATCACATCACTCTATACATTAGTTTCCTCGGGCTGCTTCTGTAACGAATTACCACAAACTAGATGGCTTGAAACAACAGAAATTTATGGTTCTGAAGACTAGATGTCTGAAATCAAGGTATTGACAGGGCTATGCTCTCTCTGAAGGCCCTAGGGGAGAATTCTTTCTTGCCTCTTTCTAGCTTCTGGTGATTGTCGCAATTTTTGGCATTCCTTGGCTTATAGATGCATCAATCCAATCTTTGCCTCTGTCTTCACATCACCTTGTTCCCTTCTGTGTCTATCTCTGTGTCTCTTCTCCTCTTCTTATAAGGACACTGGTCTTACTGCATTACGAGCCCAACCTACTCCAATAGGAGATGAAACTCCAATATAAGTTTCATCTTAATTTATTACATCTGCAAGGGCCTTATTTCCAAATAAGGTCATATTCTGAGATTCTGGGAAAGACATAAATCTGAGGGAGACACCATCCAACTTGGTACACCTTGTATTATCATTTGTGTTGTTTTATAGAACTTAACGCATCTTAATTTGTCCTGCTTGTTTTCCTCATTGGTATCTGATTGCCCCACGAAAATGTAAGCTCCATGAGAACAGGGTCCTGGTCTGTCCAGCTCATCCTTCCTAGCACTTAGCACACTTCCTAGCTCATGGAAGGCACTCAATAAATGTTTGTTGCAAAGAGAAAGGTAGAGAGGGAGAAAAGAAGGGAGGAAGCAGACTTTGTGGTTTGACATTAGGAATCAAGAAAGGGCTGATGCTAAGGAGGGGAAAGCAAGGGGGCAGGGGTATCCTACTAATGGCTGTTTAGGGACCAGCCTTTCTATTCTCTTCCCAGAAGTTTTAGAATTGGTCCAGCTGGGTCTCCTGGACAACCTCTCAGAGATATTCATTCCCATGACTCCTGGAAACCTGCCCTCAACCTGGTTAGCTGGAAAAGCAGCCACCCAGCTAACCGGGGGAGTGGTAGAGAGAAAAGGAAAGAAGAACACCTGCCCAGGTCATGCTCTGTGCCACTTTCTTCACATTGGAGGAGCAGTGTCTCCTGAAAGAATGGGCGTCCCATTCTTTCCACTGAGGATGCAAAGCATCGCTACCACTTAGCTACCTGCAGGCAATGGAGAGAAGTGGGCCAGGTGGGGATTGGAGCAAACTGGGGTGTGTCCAGATAGATGGGTAGCTGCTGTGATCTCATAAAGGAGAGTCTTGTATTTCTCAGCCTTCTGGTTTTTCAAACAAACTCTGAGATCTAGATTTTTAAATAAAATCACCTAATTAGCAAGTGTTGGCAAGCAATTCAACTTTTTTAAAACTCTATGGAGAGCAAACCACCCCCCAAAAGATGCCTATGACCAGAGGTAACCCCTGATTCTCTGGTGCAATGCAATTCCTGTTTGCCTTTAAGAATCTGAAATTTCCTAACGGTAGGGGTGGCAACAAAGCAGAACTCTGGTCTATAAACTCATGCAGGTAAACTGAACCAAAAAAGGCAAGGAACAGGTCTAAATGCCCATGGTTAGGTCAAGCAAACCAGGATATCTTCTCCCCCTACCCCAGCCTGGCTGCTAGCAGGGAAAATGGGCCCTTGACCCGCTGTATTTTTACTCAAGTCCTCTCCAAATATTTGCATGAAGCGTGAGGATCAAGGGGAAGGGAAAGCCCAGCAGTCTCGTTGCCTTTACCTTTGGTCAAACCAGGGACTAGCCTTCCAGTATCCCCCTCCGAGCCTCCCAGCACCACCTCCCCCAATCCCCAAAAGACCCTGGTCTTCCTCCTAGAAGGATGAATATCAGATGGGGTTCCAGTCTGAGCTTGGCCAAGCTCTCTAAGCCTCAGATAAGGGCTAGGTCATACCCCAACTTTGTGTAAATTAGAGAAATATGCTTTTCCTCGAGTGCAGCCCTGAGCTGAGGTACTCAGCTTGATAAGCACACAAGGACTGAACTTCAGACCCTCTTAGTCTCTCAGCTGGGTTCCCTTGTTCAGTGAGCATCCTGCACAACCATACATGGCCACCCTAAGCTAGTCTCTCCCTTGTAGGTCTATTGTGAGAATTAAATGTGATACTGTGTGAACATGCTTAACACAATTATTGGGTAAATAATAATAACTCAACATGTTATCTTTTTATCTTGAATTTTTTACATACTCTTCAATAGACATTGGTAAACCCTAAACCAGTGCAACTTTTAGGGTCCTCAACATAATTTTAGATAGTGTGGAGACAAAGAGTTAATTAACATTATTGAATAGTGGGAAACATTCCCTTTTCAGTTCTCTCATTTCTTCTAGAAAGATTCGTATTTGACACTCTCAACACTTGCTAATACACACACACACACACACACACACACACACACACACAGTTGGACCTCTAGAAGTCATTCCCAGGCAAGCAACATGGCTAACCTGTATTAACGTTGGTTGGTTGTGTTTATCTTTTACAATTTCCTTTTATGGTGAGTAACAACCACTTTTCCAGTCACAGTAGTAGTATCAAGGTTTTTTTCCAAAAACATGTATTTAAGTATTTAAAGTGAGTCAACATAAGGGAAAATATTAAGCAAATAATCGTAGAGGTGGTAGCCGTGGGCTTGAAGTTTGCGGGACGCGATATTACACAATTCCAGACAAGGCCAGATTTGACATTTTTGCTTCTAAACCAAGAGCTCTCAACTTTCCCAGTACGAAGTTGGAAGAGAATGGGGAGATTAATGCAAAAGTGTAATGTCCAGAGGTTCTCCGCTCGACTGTGTCTGGAACGGAGGCTTCATGCCCTTCTGATTTTCCAGCAAGGAGTACGTCGGTTCCCTCTGAGCTCAACTCAGAGTTTGCGCCCTCTGAGCTCCTGACTTTCAGAAACCTTCACCTCTTGGAGAGGCGTGCCTGGGTCCTGAGTTTTGCAGATCTTCTCTGGGAGGGACACGCCCCTCTAGAACGGCTGGGTCCTCCAGGTCGGCTGAGCCCAGGCGGGAGCGGACAGCCAGCGGCCTGCGCACAACCTTCCCTGACCAAGAGCGGCCACTGCGCACTCCAAGTTAACGAGGAGTGAGCAAGGGCACCGTACACAATGCGGCTGTGTTTGATCCCGCGACGTGTCCTTCGGAATCGCAAACAATTTATTGCCATTAGACGATGTTGTCAGGCACTAATTTCCTGGTAGCGCTCCATCACGGGCCTCAAAACATCAGGGGAGGGGGTTCTGAGGCCCCTGGGCGGGGGGCGCGAAGGAACCGTCGCGAGCCAAGCGGGGGTTCCAGTAATGAGGCTTTAATGAGAGGAGGGCCGCCAGCCTTTGTGGAGAAGCCCAAGGAGGCGGCGGCCCGAGCGGGCGCTCGGCGAGGTCACTTCCTTCCCCGGGCCCTGAGCACGGTGAACCCGCTGAGGGCCAGCTGCGGCCATCAGGCCGGGTGCCCACTGAGGGCACTCTTGGGCCCGCGACACCCTCGTCGGCTCCGAACTGCGGCAGGAAACGAAGCACCTCCATGCAACAATGCAAACGCACTCATTACCATCTCGTCAATATGCATGAAGAAAATGCGCTAGGCTGGCCGAGCCCCATCACCCAGCTCTGGCCTCGGCGTCCAATAAAGCGACATATTCATCTCCCAAGATGGATGAGGAGGGGGCGCCGCCAGGAAGGCAGATCCACGGGGGGAGGGGATGGATCCTGGAGAGGAAAAGCAGAGAAAATACATGCAAAGAACCTGACAGACCAAGAAATCGACGAAGGAAGTAAACAGATTAGGATGAAAGAGAGGGACAAAAAAAAAAAGAAAGAACAAGAAATGAGGGCGAGGGAAAGAGATGCAGAGTCAGAGAGAGGGGAAAAAGCCATAAAATAAGGGAAGAGGGAGGGAGCAAAATTGAGAAAAGTGGACTGAAAAGTGGTCCAGAGGAAAAAAGAAAACGGCGAATGAGGGAATTGAAAGAGAAGAAAAAGCAATGACCTAGAAATCGAATATATAGAGAGTGGGAAAGACAGACGGATAGAGACAAACAAAGGAGGGGGAGGGAGTGAAACTGCTCGAGTCAGGTGGAAAAGGATGATCCTGGAGAGGTAAAAAAAAAAATAACATCACTCGCGCTGAGGGCCAGGTTTCCCGATCCTGGCAGTTCTGGGCGCTGCGCATCTCGGCTGCTTGGAGACCCAAGGGCGCGGGCCAGGTCTGGGAGGAGCAGGGGCGGAGTGGGGGAGCGAGGGGCCGGCCGGCCGGCCAGCCGGCCTGGAGCAGCTCCTTGGGCGGCCCGGCCCGCTCCGGGTGCCCGGGCCTGGCTGGGGGCCCACCCCGCGCGTCGCGGCCAGCCGCTGGCCCGGCCATTCGGGCAGCCTCTCCCTCGCCGAGAGCGAAGTTGGCAAAGTTTCTCCCGAAGTTTCCCCGTCGCTTCTCTGGACCCAGGGAGGGGCTCCGAGGCCCTGGCGGCTGGTGGGGAGAGGCAGTCCGTTCTGGGGCGGCCCTGGAGGCCGCGGCCCCGCGCCTGCTGGGATACTCGGGGTCCGGATTCCTGGTCAGACACAAACCCCTCCCGGTGCGGACACCAGGCCACGCACTCGGGCGTCCACGCGGTTGCTAATAGCAGAGAGAGAGAACGCAGAAGAGAGAGAGAGAGAGAGGGAGAGAGAGAGAGAAAGAAAAAAATATTCTCAGCTCAATTTAAGTCTCATGGAAAGGGCTTACAACTGTAATTAAATCATTAAATTCTTGTCTACGCTTCACAGAGCGGAGAGAAATTAACTTCCCACCAACCTCATTTTCTATTTGAACATGAAATAATGATTTTCTGCCCGTCTAATTACAAAGCCAACATCTGATCAAGCCAGCATCCAGAGGGGATTATCGCATGCACGAGTATTAGACCTCATTACCAGCTTGAGTGCAAAATTATTACATCTTGTAATTGGATGGTGAGATTTATATACAGATCGGCCCGGTTTCTGTAAGATTGTAATTACAAGCTTCGTTGGTTAGCTACTTATCAGAACTTTGCAGGAAAACAAAACAAATGACTGAGGAAAACGAGCATTTCATTAACCTGTAACCCGAGCGCGGGGGGAGGGAGCGGTGGGAGCGTGCGCCAAGGCGTCTGCAGGAAGCCGAGGGATCGCGGGTCCTCACTGCAGCCCGGGGACTTCGGGCCTGGGAGGGAAGGACAGAAGATGGGCCTCGGCGGGTAAACTTAGGGCTACAGCGGCGCCCCCCGATGGGGACGCGTGGACACCGTGGGTCTGGGCGAGGAGGGGGCAGAAAGGGGGCCTGGTGGCTCGCGGCTCGTGTACAGTACGCAGCGCAGCCCCTGAGCCAGACGGGCCGCCGCCCCTGGGCACACGTCGGGCCGCGGCTCCAAGTGCGAGACCGGGGAGCGCTGCTGTGCGTGCTAAGCGAGTGCTATGGACGCCCCCTTGCATTCCCCACACTTTGGGCCGCGTTGAGAAAGCGTCTACAGCAAGCCTCCGAAGCGCTTTATGCTCTGGGAACACTGGAAGAAAGCGAGATGATGGAGAAGGGTTTGCGCGCGGCGCGTTTTTGCGCGCATGCCTTTCCCAAATCAACTTCCCGTGCACCTGCTTTTCCTCCCTGTGCGAGTGTGTCACTTTGACCCCATCTCGTGGATTAAAAATCCCTGGAAAAGGCTCGGCCGTCCTTGGACCCGTGAGTTCAGTTCGGAGCCGGGCTCCACTGGCCTGGTGGAGTTGGGGAGCCAGCGCCACGTCGGGGCTCGGCTGCCTAGGACTCTGCGTCCCGACGTGGGGCGCGGATCGCCCGGGCCATGGCAGGGCTGATCTTATCTGGAGACCGATTCTGCTCGAGACCTGGGGCGCTTGGAGGTATCTAAATAATAGAGGTTCTTGGGTCCTTATCTCGGTTAGAGGTTCACCTTCCGGGCCATGGGTGCCCCGGCCCGGCGTGGCTAAGTCATTGAGAACAGCCTTGCCCCTTCCCTGGCCTCTTTCCCGCCTCCCGCAGCCCGACGCAGCCAGGTCGATAGCTGGTTAAGGCGATCAGAAGCATCATCTCCGGGGCTCATTGTTCTCTCTTTTCCTTCTGGAGGAGCTGAGTTAAATAGCGGCCCAGCGCAGCCCCAGTTTCCCCACCTCAGAATCTCGCTCTTGGCTCCTCGCGGGTCTGGCGCCACTACTCTGTGCAAACTCTAGGTTTCCAGGGACGTCGAGGCTCCCGGTCTGACACTTAGGAAACGCTCCAGGCAATAAGGTTACCCTCAATTTTGTAACCCTGAGATTTTTCGGGAGAAGGTGAGCCCATGATTCCCTATGCCACTTCGCTGAGAGGTTTAACTGAAAACGAAATCAGGCGCCGGGAAAACATTTCAAAGCCAGAGCTTCCCCTGATATCGCCTCTCCTGGGGAGACTCCAGTTAAGGCCAACATCCGGCACCAAGCATAAGCAGGCGGGGAGGAGATTAGGGAAGCAGTCTGACCCAATTTGAGAAGGCTGCCCCTTAGTTTCCCCAATCGAACCCCAAACCTAGCTGCCCCCAAACTTTCCCTTGCGTTCCCCCCAATTTTCTCGGCCTTCACACCTACTGGAGCCGCCGACCTGTGCGAAGACTGGTAGAAAGAGGCGGGGAGTAGGGTGGGGTCAAAACTGGGTGCCCGCGGGACTCCCCATCGGGGCTCCCTGTTGTTGCTGAGACCACAGAGAGCCGGGGCCAAGATTCTCCGATCCCTCCACTCTGGTGGAATTCGGATTCGATTCCTCTATCAATCAGCCCGCGGCGGCCAGTTTCCGCCTCCGAGCCGGGACTGGCAACTCCAAGGCAGTTACGGCCCCGGGTGCTGTCCCCGGAGCGCTCCTGCTGCAGGCCTGGCCTGTGCGTAGGTCGCCGCAGGGGCCTAAAGCGTTTAGCCCGCAGCCGCCGCAATACCGGGAATTTCAATCCTGCTCTAGGCTGCACGCTCTAATCCGTGAAGGTGGGTGCCCGGATACCGGGATTTCAGGTTTGGTTTAGGAAATATCCCACTATAAAACTAAAAGTCTTGCCTCCCATACCCACCCGAGCGGGAGGGAGTATACCTGCCAAAAGAAAACAGGTTGGCGCAGAGACCCGGGAGCAGGAGAAGGGGTAGTGAAACGAAGAATCTCTACGGACCGAAAATTCCAATATACAAACTTCTCCAAGCGCTCCCCGAAAGTTCCTGGAGCCTCCGCCACCCGGCTCCCTGCTCCTCCCCCATCCCACGCCAGCTTAGGGCACGGGCAGCCTCCACTTTCCTGACGTCGCTCCCCAGGATTCCCGGGGCGTCCACCCTTTGGCACCACCCCCTCCCCCCGCCATTTCTAAGACGGGATTCTGCACCCTGACACCCGTGCGGCGTTAACGTGGTTAACTGCAGGATTTGGTCTTCTTGAGCAGGGGGCTGCTTCGCCTCCCTGGGCAGAGAGACGGTCCTTGAAGACTCCCTTAGAACGCACCCCCGATCCCTCGCGCACTCTTCAAGCTCCCTCCCTACGCCTGAGAGTGGCCAGGAGTCCAGAGGTGCGAGCTGGAAAGCGGACCCGGGCAGAGTAAAGCCCCAGCGCCTGGTCCAAGGTCTGGTCCCGACCCAGGCCCCGCGCGCTGGGGCGGGGGGAGAGGTACCGAGAGGCGAGAGGCGGGAAGCGGGAGGGGCGGGCTGACCCCATACTAACCCCGGTCCCCGCGCCTCTAGCCCCCCTCCTCCCGCCGCGGGCCAGAGGGGGCGGGAAGGGACTAGCAGAGCCCGGGCTCCCGCCCCCGCCCCGCCCCGCCCCGCCCCTCCCTGCGCGCAGTATCCGCGGGGGTGGGCGGCCTCGCCTGCAGGGCGCCCAGGCGATTGGTGACTCGCGAAGGAGACGCAAGGAAAAGTCGAATAAGAGGGCGCGACGTCAGACCCGAGATTTGGGGAAGGGCGAGGGAGGGGGGTGAGGGCGGGGACGGACACACAGACACAGATACGGACACGCACCCCCCGCACGACACCCGAAGTGTCCACAACTTTAGACCGCCTTAGCCCGGGGCGCAGAGGCCGGGGATGGGGGTGCGGGGAGTGTAGTGTGAGTAGAGAGAAATAGGTTTTAAAAAGAAAAGAAAGAGTGAAGGGAACAGAGAGGGGAGAGAAAGGAATAGTGAGAGAGGGAAAGAGAAGAGAAAGACGAGAGTTTCATAGCGTCCAGGAAAGTGAAAGAGCCCGAAGGAGCGGAAGCGATCCTGGGCGGTGGGGGGGAGAGGAGCGCAGAAAGGGGAGGGGAGAGGAAGGGCGAGGAGGGGGAGTGAAAACTAGAGGAGGACGAGGGAAGCGAGGCGCGACACAGCTCGGGGAGAGGAGGGCAGTGAGGAGTGAGGCGCGGGCAGAGGCAGCTCCGGCTGCCGAGAGGAGGGAGCGCGGCGCGGAGAGGAGGGGCTTGCGGGCCCGTAGAAATGTCAATCAGAGCCCGGAGCCCCGGGAATCTCCGCCAATCTGTCCGGACCTGACCTGGCTCCTCGCCTCCGCCGCCGCCGCCGCCGCCGCCGCGGAGCAGATCAATAGGCAAACGCCGAGCGCAGCGCAGCGCGGGCGGCAGCGCGGCCCCAGCCCGGCCCAGCCCCCGATGCGCGCCGCAGCCCGCGGGCGGCGCTGAGCTGGGCGGCCCCAGGGGCAGGGCCCCCTCTCCGTCCGTGCCCCGCGGGCCACCATGTCCTTCCCCCAGCTCGGATACCAGTACATCCGCCCGCTCTACCCACCCGAGCGCCCGGGGGCCGCCGCCGGCGGTGGCAGCGCTGGGGCCCGGGGCGGCCCGGGAGCCGGAGCCTCAGAGCTGGCTGCCTCGGGGTCCCTGTCCAACGTACTCTCATCCGTGTACGGGGCGCCCTACGCCGCGGCGGCAGCGGCAGCCGCAGCCGCCCAAGGCTACGGCGCCTTCCTGCCCTACGCGGCCGAGCTGCCCATCTTCCCGCAGCTGGTAAGTGGCCGGGGAGCCGCAGCGGGAAGGTTGGAGCTGGGACGCCGGACGAGGTGTGCGCGCGGGAGTAGACTAGAGGGGCCTGGGCCGGGAGGGTGGAGGCGGCGGTGACCAGGACTCATCCACGCTCCCTCCGCGCGTGTCCCTTCCTTCTCCATGTGCGTACAGGGCACGCAGTATGAGCTGAAGGACAGCCCGGGGGTGCAGCATCCGGCCGTGGCCACCGCGTTTCCTCACCCGCACCCCGCCTTCTACCCGTACGGCCAGTATCAGTTCGGGGACCCGTCCCGTCCCAAGAACGCCACCCGGGAGAGCACTAGCACGCTCAAGGCCTGGCTCAACGAGCACCGCAAGAACCCCTACCCCACCAAGGGCGAGAAGATCATGCTGGCCATCATCACCAAGATGACTCTCACTCAGGTGTCCACCTGGTTCGCCAACGCGCGCCGGCGCCTCAAGAAAGAGAACAAGATGACTTGGGCGCCCCGCAGCCGCACGGACGAGGAGGGCAACGCTTACGGGAGCGAGCGAGAGGAGGAAGACGAGGAGGAGGATGAAGAAGACAGCAAACGCGAACTGGAGCTGGAGGAGGAGGAGCTCGGGGGAGAGGAGGAGGACACCGGGGGCGAGGGCCTGGCTGACGACGATGAGGACGAGGAGATCGATTTGGAGAACTTAGACGGCGCGGCCGCGGGGCCCGAGCTGGCCCTGACTGGCGCGGCGCACAGGGACGGCGACCTCGGCCTGGAACCCATCTCAGACTCCAAGAATAGCGACTCCGACGACAGTTCCGAGGGCTTGGAGGAGCGTCCACTGCCTGTCCTGAGTCTGGCCCCAGTGCCACCGCCGGTGGCCGCGACTCCGCCATCACCGCCCTCGCCCTCAGCGGGCCTGGACCCCTGCGCTCCCGCACCAGCGCCCGCCTCGGCCCTGCAAAAACCCAAGATCTGGTCCCTGGCCGAGACGGCCACAAGCCCGGACAACCCGCGCCGCTCGCCTCCGGGCGCGGGGGGTTCTCCCCCCGGGGCAGCCGTCGCGCCCCCAGCCCTGCAGCTCTCTCCGGCCGCCGCCGCCGCCGCGGCTCAGAGACTCGTCTCGGCGCCGCTGGGCAAGTTCTCCGCTTGGACCAACCGGCCGTTCCCAGGCCCGCCGCCCGGCCCACGCCCGCACCCGCACCCGCTCTCCCTGCTGGGCTCGGCCCCTCCACACCTGCTGGGACTTCCCGGAGCCGCGGGCCACCCGGCCGCCGCCGCCGCCGCCTTCGCTCGGCCGGCGGAGCCTGAGGGCGGAACAGGTGACTGCGGAGCCCAGGATGCGGAGGGAGGGGGCGAGTTTGGGGGTCGCGCCCGGGCAGGTCCCGGGGGGCGCAGGGCGCTTACCACTCCGCGCCCCCCTCCCGCGGCCCTGGGCGCCAGAATGGCGCGATCTAAAGGCCTTCCTTTTTCTCCCGCTTCCCGTAGATCGTTGTAGTGCCTTGGAAGTGGAGAAAAAGTTACTCAAGACAGCTTTCCAGCCCGTGCCCAGGCGGTAAGAGACCCCGAGCTGGGGTGGGGTGTTGGGACTGGCAGTCGGGGGCAGGAAAGAATGCGGAGGAAACTCGGGCTTTGCCCCCGGGGGAACGCAGCTAGGACGAGCTTCTAAAAGGGGACGAAACACACTTCTCCGTCGTCGCCACGGGCCCAGAGATGGCTCGAGAGTCCCAGTGCAGGCACCCGGGCGGGGCCCAGGGTACCTCGGAGCGGGCGGTGGCTCCGTGAAGCCCACCACCTTCAGCCGCGCACCTCCGGTCTTGACGCCTCCCGCGCAACCTTATAGTTAAACCGGAAGACCAGCATCTTACAGCTGGACCTCATTGCACATTGAGACGTCTCCCTTCCCCCGGCCTCAGCCCCGGGTTGGGTCTCCCAATGCTAGGCAGCGTCGGTGCCCCTAACTCACTTCCTTTGCTACCACTGCCTCTCTCTTGCAGGCCCCAGAACCACCTGGACGCCGCTCTGGTCTTATCGGCTCTCTCCTCATCCTAGTTCTTTTTAAAAAAAAAAAATTTTTTTTTAATCGTTGTAATAATTGTAAAAAAAAAAAAATCGCTCTGTATAGTTATGACTTGTAAGCATGTCCGTGTATGAATACCTAAAAAGAAAACGAAACAAAAAAAGAAAAAGAAATAAAACAAATCCCCCCTCAGTCCTCCCCCGGTGGCTTCTGTACCCCACATTAGCTGAGTTTGTGAGGTTTGTTTGTTCGGTTGATTTTGGGGGGGGTGGAGTTTCAGTGAGAATAAGCGTGTTTGACTTTTTTTGTATATACAGAAAAATGTACATATGTGTGAACCAAATTGTACAAGAAAGTATCTATTTTTGGCTAAATAAATGAGCTGTTGCCACTTTGACTATAACCCGCCTGTCTGCCCCCGGAGGGATCCGTTTGGTGCTTTTCGTTTTGTTTTGTTTTACACCCTCATCCCCCCATGTTTGAAGAGTCGCCCGAATCAGCGGAAGAGAAGGCAAGGCAAGGCGAGTCAGGGCCCTGTGGTCGGAGGACGGCGGAGGAGAGGCTGAAGTGGCCGGGCTGGGGGCGCCGCTGGAGAAGAGAAGGTTGGAGAAGTACCTGGGGCGCCCGAGAGAAAGGGCAGAGGAGACAGGTGGGAAAGGGGGCAAGATTCCCTACAACGAGCTGGGAAACTGGGCCCAACTCCCCGGTCCCCTGGAGCAACCGCGGGGCCTTGGGGCCTTCTCTGATGACGCAGCAGAAAGACTCGGAGAAGGATCTGGATGCCTTCCTCCCCCATTCTTCGATAGGCACAATTGAGGCTTTCTCAGTCTTACATAAGGGGCTGTGCAAGCTCCGCTTAGGGCCCCCTTCCAACCACATTGACCCCCAGACTCCTTATATAGATGCAGGGATGTGGGGTGGCAGTGAGTTGGGGGGGCATATGCAGGAGCGGGGAATCCAGGGGTGCACATCCTTCCCCCTTGGTGACTTTGCCCAGCCCACATTGCCAGTTGGGGCTCCGGGCGACATGTGCGTCTTGGCATCCCAGTGGGTTTTCCCGAAGTGCCCTGAAAGGGCAGCTTTCTGAGGTCCCGGCGCTGGGGGTTCGGGCAGTTGCACCGGCCCAGCCGGGATTCCGGCTCCAAGCCAGACAGGGGGGGTGGTCGGGCCGGGGGAGGGAGCCGGGAAATTTGGGGCTGGAGCTCCCTCTGCAGGACAAAAGGGCCGCTCGGCGCCTGCCTCGGCGGCCTCTCCAGCCAGGCCGGGCGTCGCGTCCCCTCCGCGCCCTCTTTTTTCTCTTGCAGTCAGCTAGCCTTGCCCAACTTAGACTGAAAGAAGTTGTAGGGATGCTGGAAGAGTGGCGCCTTGGGGGTATCATTTTTGCATCTCCTTCCCCATGATGAGTTAGTAAATTTATAGGGCGGCCAGACGCCTGCTTTTTGCCCCGCACAGTGGGACATGTCACAATCTCGCGGGTCCCCGGGAAGTTTGGGGAGCGCTTGCACACCCGAAGTCACGGAACAAGGCGCCGCGTCATATTGTACATCTTGGAGGTTCGGCGGGAGCAGAGTGTCCGGCAAGGACTCATCCATGCGGGCACAGCCGCCAGCGCCGGCCCCGGGTGAACCCCACGGAGGCTGCGGCCATCGGCGTGACGGCGCCCCAGGGGCGGGTGGGAAGGAGGGTCTGTCTGCAGCCGTTGGGGCCCACCGGGGGCTGGTGAAACAGGAGCGCGCACCCAGCAAAGACGTTGCAAGGATGGGACTCGCTCTTCCAGTCCCTTCCCCAGGGGCCAGAGACGTCTAAGGTTTCGGTTCAGGCTCCTTCCCAGGTGGCAGGCACAGACTTGTGGTTCAGCTCTGACCCTGGGCACAGCACCCCAGACGTGGCGTCCGTTTCAACTGCCTGGGCCTTGGACCTCAGAGGCCGGACAGAGGCCTCGGGTTAACATCAGTATCTTCACATGGGCAACAGCCCGCTAGCCCTTCAGTGAGTGCCTCACAAGCTTCATCAGAGCACAGGCCGAGTTCCCCTCTCTGCATCCTGGGAAACTCTGGGCAGACAGTGAGCTTCTCTGCCCCCCATTTCCTCATCTGTAAAATGGGAATAATGACACCTACCTGGCAGGGTGGTCGTGAGGATGAGAGACAAAGCATGTCCAGTGCTGGCACGTGGTAGGAGGAGTAATGGCCCTAGTCTTATCTTTATATTCCAAAATCTCAAGCCCCACTCCTCAAACTCCCGGTAGTATTCTGCCCTACCCCCTCCCATCAGCCATAAAAGCCAGGTGTCTACATTCAGACATCTGAGGACCCAGCTGAACCCAGGGAGAAAGGACACTCTCCAGGGAGGAGTGCAGCAAGGAGAGCAGGTGAGAGAAGAAGTCAGGCAGCCTTCCCACACTGACCGTCCAGCAAGAGAGCGTGCGTCAGTCTTTTCAGAGGGAGATGGGTGTGAAGAGGCCAGGCCCAGCTTGGAGAGGTCTGATCGCCTGTCAGGTTTGGTCAGCATTTCAGTCCATCCTATTCTGGGGATATTGGTCCTTGGAGGAGACCAATTCGTGCCCCAATGAAAGGGCAGGATGTGTGATGCCAGAGGAGAGTTGAGGTACACCTGGGAGAGACCCCCTGTATGTGTGTATCTTCTCCATCCCATAGAACACATGGCCCCTTCAAATGGCCCCAAGTTGACCCCCATAACATAATGTGATCAAAATGAAAAGGAACCTCATAGGCTTTTCAGCTAAAAAGGGGAAGAGGAGACCACTTCTTTGCACCACTTTCATTTCACCAAGGCACGGATTCCTCAGCCTGCTCCCGGGACCTCCTCCCTGAGTCCCCCCCTTACGCCCTCCTTTCAGGGATCCTAGGAACTGTCTCTGTACTTTATTCTCTGGCCCTAAAATTTAAAAAGGAAAGAGGAAGCTAAGGAAGAGAGGGAGAGAAAAACAGAAAGCCAGAGAGAGAGAATATATGGGGATCTCATTCTTGGTCCTGATTAAGCTTCAGTTAGAAATAAAATATGTCAGTCACTCTGCCTGGAAGGGGTTCCTCCTGTCGGGGCTGGTTATGCAAAGCACTCGGAGGTGTGTGGGGATAATCAATTAGGTCAGAGGAGGGAGTATATGTCACTGCTTCCCTCATTATCTGCATGGAGGTGGAGGAGGGGGGTGCTTTGCCAGGCCATGGAGCCAGAGGAGAATAAAATTATCTCCCTAAGTGATGGCCCACCTCTGGGACCAGGACGTTCATGGTTTCCAATTGAATTTATTTTTGGTGGAATACAGCGAGGAGGAAGCGGGGTCCAGGCAGAAGGCAGCATGGAAGGGCCGGAGGGCTAGGGCAGCAGAGGCTTTGGGGAGAAGGAGGGAGGCTCCAGCCACCCCCGTGCCCCAGGGGAGGAGTAGGCAGAGGGAGGGCTCCTGGGCTGCTGTTCTCTGGGCACCTGGCAGGCAGGCAGGGCCAAAGGGTCCGCTGTCTTAGGCCTGAGTTCTGGAAGGTTGGAGAGAGGGATTGAATACTTGGGTAGGAGCTGGATGTCTGACGTCTTCACTGGTTTGTTGGGAGCTTCTGTCAGGAACTCGCTTTGGGCCTAATTATTTATATCCTTCTAGAAATGTCCTCTGCATCCTCTAATTCCTGGTTGTAGGTCCCTTCTACCTCCATCAAATGAAAATGGGCAATTGCGGGTGTGTAAAAATTGCATCTGTGGTTAGAGCCACCTCCAACTTGAATGGGGGCAAGTTTCATCCTTTCTCAAGGCCCCGCTTTCACCGTCTGCCACTTGGAGGAGATTGGATGAGACAAATTTATTCAAACTTTCTTACAAAGCCAACATTGTCTAGGATTAGGCATGAATGTAGGAAGTCTGGGTCCAAAGATAATTATTGGGATAAGGAGGCCCCATAACCTTTCTAGTAACCACCTCTGGATCGTAATTGGCCACTGTCATCTGATCCAGGCAGCCAACTTGACCGTATTGAAAGTGTCCATCTATTGTGTGACCAACCTAGCTTTGATGCAGCTGCTACTCCCTTCGAACAGAAGCTCCAGCCCCTCCAAAGGCTCTCCTGATGGTCTGGATGGAAAACCCCACAAGGCATCTCTTCCTGAGGGTGAAAGGGATGAGTACTCAGGGCAAGAGACCTGGAAGAGGTCCTCAACCAGGTGTTCCTCCCACTTCCAGGACAGATGGCAATGTCTGGAGACACTTTCAGTTGTCATGCCTGGGTTAGGGGTGCTACTAGCATCTCATGGATGGAGACCAGGGATGCTGCTAAAGGTCCAACAAGGCACAGGCCAGCCGCGTGCAACAAAGAATTATCCAGTCCAAAATGTCAACAGTGCCGAGCTTGAGAAACATGGAGGTGAGGGAGGGGAGAGGAGTCTGGGGCAATCACGGAAGATATTTTCTCCCAGAAACCACAGCTTCGTGGACAGAAACATTAAAGCAGGGCGCTAAGTGGGCCGTTTTTGTTCTTTAAAAACTTTTGGCCCTGGAATGGGGAAGTGGGTGTGAGGGAGTGCAAACAGGAAACTCTGCCAGCCTGGGAAATAAAAAGAGTGGGTTTTCAACTCAGCCTGGTGCCCGGGAGCCACTGAAGGTGAGACGGTCTCAGGCAAGAGGGGCAGAGTCAGCCCCAAGGAGGATGTGTGTCTGGAAAGTTGGGGCCTTTCTCCCTGGATATTTATATCAGGGACAGGTTACGGGAATATTGTCACAGATGAAAGCTTAACTCCTGTGGTTTTGCCTCAGAATTATCGCCACCTCTTAACTGCTGCCAGCCCTTCCGTGCACATAAACGCGTCTATTTATTTACTTGCTTACTTTACCCGGGTGTGTGCGTGTGTGTGTGTGTGTGTGTGTGTGTGTGTGTGTGTGCACGTGCCCGCACGTGTGTGTCCCATGTCAGGGAGCCAGAGGGAGACAGAGGCAGGGTAAGGTCTTACTCTGGGGCTGACCGTCTAGGACGGGGAGGCTGTGATTTTACAGCTTTTGTCCCGCATTCTCTCACTGCTCTAGGCGGCTAACAAGTGGGCCCACAGCCCTCAGGGCCTTTGGAGTGCACTCATCTGAGAGACTGTGCTCTTCTCAGCCGCTCAGATTTATTTTGCCAAAGTTACAGGGCAATTATGGAAATGCGCCCTTTGAAGCTGGGCTGATTTCTCTTTATTTTCTTCTCCCTGACAAAGCAGAGCTTCCCTGCCTCTTGTGGGCTTTTTTTCTCCCCCCTCCCTTTCCTTTTCCTCTCTCCTTTTTTCTGATAATTATTAGATAGTGGGAGTTTCCAGGGGTCATTTGAAAAAATCTTTTAAACAGTGATAAAAATACCTATAGATTAAAAGAAACTTACCATTATTTAAATGTTATGTTGGGTTTTTTTTTTTCTTTTTTTTAATGGGATTTGATGGCCAGGAGGAAAGAAATGAATTCCTGATACTAAGAGACAAACCCCTCCTGCCCAGATCGTCATGGGGTGGCCCACGGCGGCCGGGCAGGCCACTGGCTCGGCTAACAGACTGTTCCAGTCACCTGGGGCTCCTGCTAGGCCCCTGGAATCGTAGCTCACAAATTTAGCAGGACAAGCGCCCTGCTCCCCTTTGCTCACGCCTCTGGATGAGTAAGAGGCCCAGACTCAACAGAGCTGTGTTTTCTGGGCCTTGTACATTATTCATCACTGCAGCATGGAATCTGGAGGCTCTGTGTGAACCAACCCCATTTATTTCTCTCCTCCCGCCCCACTTTGCTTGACCTGATGCTGGCGTGTGGAGGGAAAGTGTCTGAAGCCAGATGGTGTCCACCTGAGTGCTAGCGAGGCCTTCAAGGGGGAGAGTCGGCCTGTTTGGGGTCGGGGTGGGGAGGGCCTCGTTTCTATTTTTCAGAGTGACTTTGAAGTTTTCTTCGTCCATCTTTTTGTTTGCTCCTTCCTTCTTCCCTTCCTGTTTTTGGGGGTGAATGGCTCATTATCTGTGCACAAACTCCAACAGGAAGTCTTGTCACCTTCAGGAGCTGGGATTGGCCTCAGAGGCCTGTGCAGAGTGGAGGCCATTTCAACTCTCACTTCCTTTACCCCACTTAAATAAAATACAGTCAGGTAAATGGAGTGGAGTGCTTCTTATTTGATAGGCCCCGTGGTAAGCACTTGCCATGCATTCTATTTAATGTTCATAGCCACCCTCGGCGAAGGCACAGATGAAGACATTAAGGCTTGGGAGAGGGGGATGGAGTTTCAGAAAGTCTTCTGGTAATATGGACATTCTCCATGGAGTGAAAAATATCCAGGCAGAACATTCCATGTGGCGTGCTACCATCTGAATTAAAAGGAGAGTATACATTTGTTTGTACAAGAAGCCGGTAAGAGTGGCCGCCTTAATTTAAGGAGAGGACCTGGGCAGCTGGAAGTCAAGGCCCCGAGGGATATTTTTCAGTTTATATCCGTTTGTTCCTTGTGAACTATGTGAATATGTTGGCTCTTCAAAAAGTTTTTTTTTGCTTGTTTTTAAATAACTAATATACATGAGAGAGAGAGAGAGCAATTTCTCTGGACCTCACAGTGGCGCTGAGGATCATTCATTCACTCATTCATTCACTGATCATCCACAGATAGTCATGAAGCACCAGGGTCAGACTCCCTTGGTTCAAATCCCAGTTCCGTCACTCCCTAACTGTGTGACCTTGGGATACTGACTGCATCTCTCTGAGCTTTGTTTCTTTTAAAACAGAAAGAATAATTATAATTTTACCTCCCTCATAGATTGTTGAGAGAATGAGTTAATTCACGCTTAGAACAAACAATGCATCATGCATAATGATTTGTCTCATGCATAGTAATTACTTAATACATTACAAATATTATTTTTATTTACGACAACAACAACCCTAGGCAATAGGCATTTTTGTCGCCAGTTTATAGATAGGGAAACCCAAGCTTAGCCCCTTGTTCAACTTGGCCAAGTGTTCTGACCCAGACCTCTTGGACCCTGATGCACTTGGCCTGACCCTGTCTTGGATGGGCCCAGCACACCAGCTCTCACTGCAGCCCACCGTCTCCATAGAAGGCAGTGGAATGCAAGGGCATGGGAATGGCTGTGCCAGAGGGATAACTTGGAATCTGTTGCCTTTGATTTTATACTTTTAAGTAAGCACAGGACAAGATGAGGGGCTCTGTCCACTCCTTTCATTCCATCTCCCATCCTGGTGGAATGGGCTTTCAGGAGAATTACACACCAACGTTTTGCTGTAAGAGGCCATCCATATTAGCACAAGAAAGGCTTGTCCTACTTCTATATTTCTGCTACTCAATGTGTGGTCCCTGGGCCAGCAGGGTCAGCATGACCCTCAGAGCTTGTTAGAAATCCAGCCTCTCAGGCCCCTCCCAGATCCACCGAATCAGAAGCTGTGTCTTCCTAGGACTCTCTGGGTGATGAGTGTGCATACTGAAGTGTGGGAAGGGCTGGTCTAGATGTTCCTTAGTAAAGCCTGCGGTCCTTCCAGAATGGAGACAGGAAGAGGCTCTGAGACTCGGATCTCCTTGGGATGCACAAGAAGGAGGATACTGGAGGGAGGGAGGGCAGGGCAAAGGGTAAAGAAGGAAGGAATGTGAGAGGTCAAGGTGCCAAGTGCCAACCCGAGGCTGATTTTGCCAGGGCTGAAGACGGATTTTGCCCCTTCCTCCATCTTCACACATGTTCAAGGTCGGCTGTGAGTAACACTGGGTTCCTCACGGCCACAGCCTCTGCCCACGTGCCCTTCCAGGTATTTCACAGCATAAGGATATATGTAATTAGGAAATGTAGGACTTTTTATTAATAGCAACTGATTTCATACAGCCTGCCTCACAGCTGATCCCCACTAAACTCGGGTACATCTCATGAAGAGCGGGAAGGAGTGGGTGGGAGGAAAAGAGAGAAAGGGAAAGAGGAGGAAGGAAGGGGGGAGGGAGAGAGGAAGGAAGGAAGGCCAGCTATTCTGAATGGGCACAAAATAGGAACTTTTGAGGCCAAGGATTGACTCCTTCACTTATTTTTATTCATCCATTCATTCAAGAATATTTATCAAGGATAACAATATTTATTTTTATTAATTAATTCATTCAATAACGTGTCAAAGAGACACAACGTGAACAAAGTCCCTGCCCTCCTGGAGCTTTCAGTCTACTGGAAACACGTAATTTAATAATAATAACAACAATAATAATAATGCTGGATTATGAAGGATAAGAACAAGATGCTATTAGAATGCATAAGGAAGTGGGGTATACCCTAGCTTGGGGTGGGACGGGTGGAGGAGGTGGGTACAAATGCAGATATGCATTTGAGTGTCCAGGTACACAGAGGAAGGAGGCCTGTAGCCTGGAGGGAAAGAGGTAGCTCTAGGTCTGTGCTATCAAGCACTTGATATGTGACTGGTCCTAATTGAAAGATGTAGTAAGCACAAAATACACTCTGGAATTCAAAGATTCAGTACATTAAAAGAAAAAAGAATGTAAAGTATTGCAATAATTTTATGTTTGTTATTTGTTGAAATGACAGTATTTTGGATCTATTGGGTTAAATAAAATATATTATTAAAATTAATGTCACCTGTATCTTTATACTTTTTAAAATGCAAAGAAGTTTTTAAATTTTATTTATTTATTTATATAAATTGCATTTCTAATGTGTGGCACTACTCCCAGGAGACTGAGATGCCAGGAGTCCATATGCCAGCACCACTGCTTCCTAAGTCACCTTGAGTAAGTTAGCTTAGCTGCACTGAACCTCAGTGCCTTCCTCCATAAATTATATTATCTAGCATTTATTGAGCACATACTATGTGCTCAGTTTAATCCTCCCAAAGACCCTACGATATAGCTCAGGGATTTGAAAGCATCAATACTTTCTTTTTTCATTTCAGCTTCTGCTTCAGTGTTGACTGTCTTCTCTCCTCCAGGTGGCAGGTACACAGGCATCATTAACTCTGTGGCCATGGCCTTAGAACTGATGATCCAAAGGGAAAGAAATGGTTTCTCTTGCTTTGTTTCAGTTGTAAAATCCCGAGGAAGAACTCTGATGGGCTCAGCTTGGGTCATGTGTTCATTGCTGGTCCAATCACAACGGCCAGGGGAGTGGCAGGAAGAGGAAGAAAAGTGAGGATGCTACAATCATAGAAACGGGGAGGGTGGGGGAGAATGTGTGCTGGGGAGACACAATCAATCCATATCTACTACACTGGAGTGGTAGGGAAAGAGTATAAGAGGAATAAGGGAAGGAAGTTCTATGAAGAGGCTTGGGAGGCAGGTGAGAAGGGAGAGTAATCAGCCATTTCACTAAAGGCCAGTCTTGCAGGTAACTGAACAAAGGCCAAAACCCAAGGCAAGCAACACCCCAGCCCTTCCAGGCCCAGCGGTCTCCCTCTGATTACATATTGAGATGGACATGGGTCATGCCACAACTTCTCAAGATTTCCCACCTGAGTATTTCTAGGAAAAGGGGTGAGTGAACATACAGCCTGAAGAATCTGAGGTCAGCCCCAAAGTGGCCCTCCACAAGAGTGCAAGTTCTTTCATGTCTCAATTTTTATCTTATAGAAGAGTACACATCTTAGTCCATGATATTTCCCTCTTTGTCTTGTTATAAAGGTAGTTTTTCTTATAAAGATCTTCAGATAAAATGGAAAATTCAGCACCCTCATTTATCCTGTGGCTTTGATATCTCCTGGGACACTGCCGGGTACCATGGAGGTCTGGGGCCTTGATTCAAGAAGCTTGGGCGCATGGGTTGACAAGAGTTCGACCCCAATGTCTTGGAAGGGTGACAAAGACCAGATGGATGGGGTCAGACTCTTGGGGACTCATGTTTTGTTTAAAGTCAGTAGAACTTTAGAGCTTGACATGTTCCCTTCTCTTTAATTGTCCCTCTCTCTCTCTTTCTTCCCCTTTTACGCTTGAACCTGAGCTGGGGGATGCATCTTTGGGCTGGAGATAATCTTGGTGCTGGGCGCCTCCCAGGGCCTAGTGATTAGTGATTGCTCAAGGGATATGCACAGAATGCATTGCTGCTTTGGAATTCAGCAGTCAAATTAGGTTATTCCTAAAAATGTGTTTAGATGGTTAGAAAAATCACTTGCAGATATTTTACAAAATAAGAATTATTAAATATTTTAATTACAGATAGAATTTTGGGAAAATATTTTAATAGTCATCCAATACAACAACTTTAAATACAGTTGTAAGGTGTAATCATTATACAAGATAGTGAGAGCTACCCTTTTCGCGTTTGCCGCGTGTCAGGGACTTGTCATCATGTTTTGCTCTATAAAGGCAGCATGAGATCATTGTTTGAAGGCAGCAGCCGCTCCATTTTTAGTTGCCCTCGGTCCTCCCCCTGCCATACCTGAGCACCCTAAATATATACCCAGTCTCTCCTGACCACTCATCCATTATGGTGTCATAGGGACCTTGTATGAGGTCACACAGTGAGATTGGGGCCAGGGTACTCTGTCATATGCTCTCACTGATTTTCCTAAGGTATTCCTTTAATGGCCACGTAACAGTCAGGCCAGGAGGTCTCCACACCACACAGTCTGTCCTCCCAGCAAGTCCCCTGACCTTTTGTGTCCTGGACTACAGCAGAAGAACAGGATGGCATGGTCCAGCTGGAAATAGCACTTGGGAAAAGGCCATAGACTCAACCGTTTGCTCCACAGCACACAGAAGGGCCCTTGCCAAAAAGATAATTATCCAGAAATGTGGAACGAAGACACTGCAGGAGAGAGGGGCTGAGCAGGGCGGGGGGAGGGAGGGGACAAAAGGGCTGGCAGAGGCAGAGCCCTTCTGATGGCAGAGTCCCTCTCCGTGGCCTGGCGAGCTGCACAGTCTCAGGGGCTTAGGAGGCACCAGGCACTAGACTTTTCCACAAACTAGAGGCTTCTAAGGAAGTTGTCTTGACCTTTCAACCTTTCCAGGAAAGAGAGAGGCTCCTTCCATCCCATAAAATTGTGGACTGTCAAACTCGCTCTGCGAAGGGAGAATCAGGCCATCTCCCCTACAGGATGGTACAGGAGGAACCCACCCAGGTCATCTCCCTGGTCCTCAGATGGCACATTTGTGGTGGGAGCGTAAGATGGGCTACACGTTTGCCTGTGGAGAAACCACAGTAGAATATTCTCTTCTTGCTGCCTCTGAGATCTTTGACTCACAGGTTTTCATGGAACTACTGAGCTTATTCTTGGGCAGGGCCCACTCTCATCTAGTCCTCACGGACATGCTAATTACAGAAAAGATGGCATTTCTCTTTGCTCTAGCAGCACCCCCTCGAGATACAATACATGGTTATTCGTGGCACGTTATGGGACATCTCTGAATTGATATTAGTATCTCCAACCCTGAGACTGCGTCACAACACACACCAACACATAGGTGGAACACTCAAAATATTTAACAACTGGGACCTTACCAGCATCAGACCCAGCAGAGACCTGAGGCCTCCTGCTGTGCCAGACATTGACAAGTCAGTCTGTGAGTCATGGGAATGGCCAGGAGGTCTGGGGAATCGCCAGAGCAAAAGAGGGGACACTATTTACCAACTGGCATGGAACTATCTCTATATTTTAAAAATGGAGACAACTGGATATCCATGTCCAAAAGAATCAAGTAGGATCCTTCCTAATTCCATATACAAAAATTAACTCAAAATGTATCATAACCTTAACTGTAGGAGCTAAAACTATAAAACTCTCAGAAGAAAATACAGGAAAAAATACTCGTGACCCAAAGTAAAGGCTTCTTAGATAGGACACCAAAAGCACAAGTGATAAAAGAAAAAAATAAATTGGACTTCTTCAAAATGTAAAACTATGTGCTATAAAGGATAATATCAAGAAGGTGAAAAGATAACCCACAGAATGGAGTGGAAATATTTGCAACTTGTATATCTGATGAGAGAATTGTATCTGGAATATATATTAAAACACTATTTCAACTCAATAATAAAAGACAAATAACCCAATTTAAAAGTGGGCCAAGGATCTGAATATACATTTCTCCAAAGATGATATACAAATGACCAACAAGCATATGAAAAGATGCTTAACATGATTAGTCATTAGAAAAATGCAAATCAAAACCACAATGAGATGTCACTTCACATCCTTTAGGATAGCTATAATAATAAAAAAAAAAAAGACAATAACAAGTGTTGGTGAGGATGTGGAGAAATTGTCACCTTAATATTGATACATTGTTCACGGTAATGTAAAATGGGGCAACCCTTTTAAAACCCAGTTTGACAGTTATTCAAAAAGTTAAACATAGTTTCTGTATGACCCAGAAATTTCATTCCTAGATACATGCTCAAGAGAAATGAAAACACACATCCACAAAAGCTTGTCCATGAATGTTCATAGCAGTGTTATTAATAATAGCCAAAAAGTGGAAACAACCCAAGTGTTCCTCTACTGATGAATGGATGAACAAAATGTTGTCTAACCAAATAACAGAATACTGTTCGGCTTTAAAAAGGAATGAAGTACTGATACATACTACAGCATGGATGAACCTTAAAAACATGCTAAGTGAGAGAAGCCCACCCTAAAAGATCACATACAGTATAATTCCATTTATCTGAAATATCCAGAATAAGCAAATCTATGGAGACAGAAAGTCAATGAGTGGTTTCCTAGGGTTGTAAGGGCCGGGCAGATGTGGGGAGTGATGGCTGATGAGTACAGGATTTCTTTTTGGAGTGATGAAAATGTTCTAAAATTGATTGTGGTGATGATTGCACAACTCTGTGAGTATACGAAAGCCACTGAACACTGTACCTTTTAATGAGTGAATTACAATTCATGTGAATTGTATCTCAAAGGCTGTTGGATGTGCCCCACTGGCCAACACACAAACATACTATTTAAAGACACTCCCCAAAATGTTCAGACATGCGCTCGCACACACACACACAACAACCAGACACAAACACAAGAAGAAAAAAAAATTGAGAGAACTAGGTCAACACAAATAGCTGTTAACATTCTCCAAAACTGGTAATGGAGAGTGAATTTTTGTTGCAGAGTTTTGGCATAAAAAGTCCTGCTGGAAGTACTTACAGATAATTTTAACCCCCCCCCCAAAAAAATAAGAAGTTTTGTACCCTCAAATAATGATGTTCTAGAGCTTTCTTATTTGGGAAGCTCCCTGGGTTGTGCTCATATCCCTATTATTACAGTAATAAGACTGCAAGTGGTGCAGTATTTGAAGGAGGACCTGCATGCGGTTTATGAAAGCCTGGTGCTGTTTCCCCCTCAGAAAGCAGACGACTTTCCCTCCACACCAGCAAACTGCTGTCGCCTGACACTCACTAAGGAGAGGCAGAGGAAGAAGATGCTGTCTGGAAAATTACAGCACCATGGTGCAGTTCTGTGTCCAGGAAAGATGGAAGCTTGAGTGACACCTCCCCAGGCCAGGACAGGAAGCCCTGAGTTATACACCGTGTGGGAAAGACTGGGGGAAGAATATTTGCCAGGCAGGTTAAACCCACATCTTTATCCAGAGCGCCATGAAATCTATCAAATGCGCTGGCGGGTTAAATGCAATTCCAGGGAAGATGAGTTTGGGTTCAGGAAAGCAACGTGGCCTTCCCAATGGCACATCTTTTGCACTGCTGCACAAAATCGCCACCATCAAATCCTGCTACCATCTAACATTTTTTGAGCACTATAATAAACACCTATATGCTTATCTCATTTAATCCTCGAAACCACTCAATTATGTCAATGCTATCATCATGCCCACGTTGCAGGTGGGGAACTGAGGTCCAAAGGGCAGAGTGAAGTTTTGAACCCAGCTGCCAAACTCTGAACCACTCAGGCGCTCTGAACATATATTGACAAACTCAAAGAGTTGGATGGCCAACGAGGCTCATCCCTTTCTTTTTTTGGCCGTTGCGTTGAATTACTCTTGAGAAGTAACATTTTGAAATATAAGAAGCATATGAGAGAAATGGCCCCATCCAAGGTACAGGGAAAGAATTAATGAGGAGAGGGATATATTACACTGAAAATATCTTCCTGCACATGTTTAGGGAAGACAGGAGGACCGGTGGGTAAGAGACGAAGATGAGAGCGCAGAGAAGACCCTCAAAGGCTGAGCCAGGCCCCCTTACCTGTGTCCACACCAGGACCCAGACAGACACCTCTTCCTCTAGTGCTCCAGCAGCAAGAAAAGATCCTGGAGACGTGGTCGCAGCTCCCCCAGAGGGCACCCCCTGCTCTTCTCCTCCCTGTGCCCGTGTCAGGGTCCCTTCCTGCAGATGAATGAGGAGGGGGTTGGGAAACCCATTTGCCCAGCGTTGACCTTCACCTGAGGTTCCTCTGTAGGTCCACACCCAGAAGGAAGAGAAGGCTGTAGGACAAGAAAGAACCCTGACTGGGGCCAGAAGGACTGGGTTCCAGCCTCAGCCTCAACTCTCACGAGCCAGCCACCTGCTTTGGTTTCTTTCTTTTAAATTTTTTAATTTCGACCTACTTTCAGGCTTACAGAAAAATTGCAAGAATTGTACAAAGGGGTTCCATAAACCCTACACCCAGATGCCCCAAATGTGAACATTTTACCATATTTCTCTCTCTCAACAAATAGATATAGAGACATCCAAGTATATATCTTATACATGTATAAACATATAGATATATCTATACTTATATCTAGGTTTATAATATATACTTATAAATATTTAGATGTGTTTATATTTATGCAAAAATATCTATGTAAATATAAATATGTAGATAAATATTTATACAAGTACATATATACAAGCATATATATATATATATATATAAACATTGTACTTCCGATTCCAATCCAACATGGCAGAGTTCATTAGATCGTTCTTCTTCCATATATGTAACTCCCTTCACTGTCAATGAGAAACCTGGCTCTCATTATGCACAATATATTTACTTCTACGCTCAATCTCAGAATACGCAGCAAGTATTTTCAGAATTGCTAACCTATACATCTGCAAAAATAGAAACCAACTATCTAGAGTTTAAGACTCATGTAGGATTCTTTTGTCTTTCATCTAAACATTGTGTTCCAAAATCACTGGGGTCAGCTCTCCCTGACCCTTCCTTTCAGTGTGGTTGTGTGTTTCATTTGAAAAATAGTTCAATTCATTTGTTTTTACTTGTATCTCATTTTAAGATTTTTCCCCAACCTTGTTGATTTTATTTCTTTTTTTTTTTTGAGTACATGAAAAAATAACATAGTTCCAAAAGACAGAAGTATACAAAAAAGTATACTAGAGAAGTGTCACTCCCTCCCATTCCTTCTCCTCTTTCAGCCCCATTCCCACTCACTTCCTGTAACTAACCAGTATCATTAATTTCTGTTTTATCCTTCTAGCACTTTTTTTGCACAAATGAGCAAATACATGTATATTTTCTCCCCCACACCATTCTACACAAAAGGTGGCATCCTACTTTAACAATATGTCCTGGAAATCATCCCCAGTTAAGGACAGAGATATCATCCTCAGTCATTTTTACAGCTGCATAGAACACTGTTGGGTAGATGTACCACAATTATGCAACCAATCTCATACGCGTGGGTTTTTAGATGGTTTCCAATAGTGTGTAATTCCAAATGATGCAGCTGTGAACAACCTTTTGCATACATATTTTCACATTATTGGAATGCCATCCACTTTTAAGTGTTATGTATCAGTAAGGATTAGACCCAACTGCATGTAATAGAAAATGCAAAATAATATAAACATTTAATCGGTTATTGCTATATACATGAAAGAAATACTGAGGTAGGCAGTCCAGGGTTGGCACAGCAGCCCCATGGTCATCAGGGACCCCGGCTCCTTCTGTCATTCTGTTCTTTTATTCTTCTTAGTATGTTGTTCCATCCTCACAGTTACCTCATGATCTAAAATGGCTGCTGATACTCCTGCCATCACATTTATACGCCAGAAACGCAAAGGAAGTAAGGGCAAAAAAGGCCTTCCTCAGCAGTCATTATTTATGGACACATCCTGGAAGGCTCTCCCACCACCTTCTACTTGCATCTCACTGTCCAGAATTAAGTCTCAAGGAAGGTTAGGGAAAATAGTATTACAGCTGGCCTCACTACTATGTGACTAGGGTTCTTTTGGTGAGGAATCAGGGGAGAATGGGCTTTGGCTGGGCAACTAGCAATCTCTACCATGTTACTACAATGAACTTTTCAGCCCTTCCATTCTAGTACACAACCAGTAAATCTTTCGTGTACAAAAGTGAACAAAAAAAGTCATTTCTTTCCCTAGGGTACTTGGGACAATTTTAGGAGCATTCTCATAGCTCTGAGCCAGTGCAAGGCCCTCCTCCCCTTGGGGACCAGGAATGCCCCTGAGACAGCAGCCACTGGGGACCACCCCTGTTATCTGAGCCACTAGGAGGGTCAGTTGTTTTCACTAGAAGAGGAAATACAGTGATCCTTCAACAAGCTTAGGAGATAAGCCCAGAAGCCAGATGCCACTGTCTTTCACCAGAGGCGAAAGTAACAAGGTATTCGATGTTAGCCAGAGAACCAAATGTATCAGGAAACATTAAAAAGTGCCCCGGTTCATCCCAGAGGGATGGAGACTGTCATTCGAAGCAGCATTATGTATAAACTGAATGATGTCCGAGGTGCCAGAAGAGGCAGTGTTTCTGTGTGAGTTTGGGAGCAGAGGCTGGGGACGGATGAGGTTAGATGGGGAGGAGGAGGTGAGACTGAGCTGACAGTCTGGACTCGAGCACCAGGACATGGAAAAGGGGACTCCTGGGGTGGCGCGGGGGAAGACACTGGGGTCCTGGCGTCCAACGGAGCTGAGTTCACACCCCAGCTTTATGTGTAACAACCACAACATCATTTCCCCTCTCTGGGGCTCAGTTTTTTCATCCACAAACTGCTCTCTAGCTTGGAGGATGTGGAAGGAATTAAAAGATGAATTAAAGATCCAGCAGGGCTTCCGTGGTAGCGCAGTGGTTGAGAATCTGCCTGCTAATGCAAGGGATACGGGTTCGAGCCCTGGTCTGGGAAGATCCCACATGCCGCGGAGCAACTAGGCCCGTGAGCCACAACTACTGAGCCTGCGCGTCTGGAGCTTGTGCTCCGCAACAAGAGAGGCCGCGATAGTGAGAGGCCCGCGCACCGCGATGAAGAGTGGCCCCCGCTTGCCGCAACTAGAGAAAGCCCTCGCACAGAAACAAAGACCCAACACAGCCAAAAATAAAGAAAGAAAGTGACGTGCTTAAATAAATACACTTTAAAAAAAAAAAAAAAGATCCAGCAAAGCGGTTATTTCCTTAATAGTTACTATTGTATCATTTACTACAAAGGCTCTCAGCTGGTCCTCCCCCAGGTGTCAATGTCTACTTACCAGACCCTGCCGCTCAAGGATGGAGGCTCAGGGAAGGCAGGATGACGAGCCGGACAGCGGGAGGCCCCGGGGGGACGACGGTAGAAACCCAGCGTTAAAGGATTCTCCACTCTCCTTGGTTGAACCTCGTAACCCTCCACTAGGTAAGGCCAGAAAGATGGCCTCAGGGACCAAAAGAGGCCACTTCACATCAAGATGTGGGAGGACATTTGACGTTTCCTTTCCCACGTTTCAATGTGCTGGTCGAAAGTTTTGTCCCCAAGGCTCTGGCCATTAAGGAGTCACTTTCCTCATACTCAGGACTCCAGGATGTCAACCTATAATTTAGTGTTGTCCCAATGTCCACTGGACGTGCAGCCTTGGACATGTCTCAGCCTCTGGAAACTTCCCTCCCTTCCCCCTCAGGCTGTTTTGAGAAGTTAATCAAAGTTCTGCTCTGAATCATTAAAGTATCAGAAAGTGTTCACGCCCATAAAGAAAACATGTCTTTACTCACTGGACTGTCTTGGAAAAGAGGAAAGAAAGAAAGAAAGAAAGAAAGAAAGAAGGAAGGAAAGAAAGAAAGAAAGATAGAAAAGAAAGAAAGAAAGAAAGAAAGAAAGAAAGAAAGAAAGAAAGAAAGAAAGAAAGAAAGAAAGAAAGAAAGAAAGAAAGAAAGGAAGGAAGGAAGAAAGAAAGAATGAAAGAAAGGAAGGAAGAAAGGAAAGAAGAAAGGAAGGAAGGAAAGAAAAGAAAAAGCAACCATTTATTGAGCATCTACTATGTTTTTATACTTTATATGCATTATCTCCTCTCATCCTGACTACCATCCCATAGGTGTGGGAAGCAACTGTTATCATCCCCATTTTACTGAAGACTAAAGTGAGATTCGGAGAAGTTAAGGGGCATGTCCAAGGTCACAGATCCAGTAAATAGTAGAGCTGGAATCAAAACCTAGTGCCATATAACCCAAACATAGAGTCGTAAAAAGTTAGGCCCTTTATTTATTTATTTTTTGAATTTCATTTTATTTATTTATTTTTTATACAGCAGGTTCTCATTAGTTATCTATTTTATACATATTAGTGTATATATGTCAACCTTAATCTCCCAATTCATCCCACCACCACGCCCCACCCCCTACATTCCCCCCTTGGTGTCCATATGTTTGTTCTCTAGCAAAGGGCCTTTCAAAGGCTAAAAGGCAGGGCTTGGATGGGAGGGCATGGGGCAGGTGTCCTCTCAGGTCCCAGGAGCCTCCTTCCCTCGGAAGATCCACCCGTGTCCATTGGCAACTGCAGGCACAGGGTATCCACTGCCTGAAATCCAGACTTCCCGACTTTGTTTCTCAGCCACAGTAAAACCAAAGTTTATTTTCATTCCCCCCGTCTCCATGTTAAAGGAAAGCAGAGCTTGGGCCCCAAATTCCATTCTAAATAAGGGATTGGAGGACTGTTCAATCTAATTAAGATGATTTGGCAGTTTCGAAAGAAGTATTTCACATGCGTGCGTTGCGCTCGCATACACACACACACACACACACACACACACACACACACACCCCTCCAGGCAGACCTGTCGGCTCATCCCCAGCCATGACCTCTGATGCCAATCCAGAGCCACAGCAGCATCTGTCCACATCACAGCTCTACCCCAGGGTTCGTGGACAGACGGCGTGTCATTTCAGGAGCTGCGCATTCAGCTGAGCCCCTCTCCTTCTCCTTCCTGATGAGAACCTTTTTGGATTTCCTCTGCTCTCCAGCTCCTTCTACTTTCAAGACAGGAAGGCGATTGCGCCCTATGAGCAACTATGATTCTGGCAGTAGGTATGGAATAAGTGGGGCATGTGAACCACTTATAATAATTATTATAATAATAATGGCGATGATAAAACTATGACTGCCCGTGCTGGCCTGAAAATCCTCACGGCATCCCCCTCGAGTATTAGCCAATTGAGGAAGGCTGTCTTCTAAGACCCTCCTTCTCAAAGTGTGGTCTGTGGACCAGCATCTTGGGCATCACCCGGGAGCCCGATAGAAACACAGGTTCCACACTAATGCATACATAGTAAAATTACTGAACCTCTGCTCTAAGATACTGAAAACCTGGAGACCTCCTCCACCTTCCCAACCCCAGGTCCAGGCAGCTTAGCTTTCAGGGCTGATTATCTGGCAAAATAAATAAACAAACAGTTCTGCAGGAAGATATGTTTGAGAAATATGACAAGCCATGTTCCTCTCTAGAGTACACATAACATATCAGCACATTAGAGGTCCTGATAAGTCCTGCATTCAAGAAACATGTTTACTTTTTCATTTAACTGCACGGCTTCCAAACTTATTTGACCACAAACTATTCTTTTCTTAGAACACCCAATGGTGGAATATATTTTGAGAAACACCACTCTTCCTTGTAAGAAAGGCAGCCATAATCCCTTACGTTATCTTTAGAAGACAGCTGAGGTGTGCCTATGACATTACATTTTTAATAGTCAGTTCTAAGACCTCAGGATGTATAAATCAGAAAGCTATTTTAAAGGTGACAGGAAAGCTTACATCACTTACCTTTAACTAGGGCCACACCCTCATTGCTTCTGGATTCCAATCTGCATTCCCACGGTCCCTCAAACTCAAGGTCTCCAACCCAATTTCATTACACAGCAAACCTCTCCCCTAACAACATCACTATTCTCCCAAGCTCTAGAGCAGTGCCTTTACTACCCCCTCCCTTATTACCCCTCATTCCCCTCCGACTCCCACTGCTATGTCCCTTCATCTAATCAAGTTCATCATACTTTATCTGTGTTACATCTTTCAACTCTTCACACCCTGCTCCTTCCCACTCTATCCGGCCTCCTGCCTCCTAAGCACCTCCCTGCCCTGATTTCTCCATAATTCATCCTACCCACGGCAACTAGAGGGATTTCTCAATGCACAGGTTTGCCTGCTCAAACAATATCATCAGCAGCATCATTGTGGGTGACATTTATTAAGCACTTGTTTTGCTCCAAGTCTTATATTATTATTCCTATTCTGAAGACTTGGAAATTGAAGCACAGGGAGGCTAAGTGACTTGCCCAAGCCCTTACATTTAGTAAATGATGGCAAGAGTAGATTTAAGGTTGGGCAATATGGCACCAGTAGCTGAGTGCTTCACCCTTGCACGGCCCTGCCTCCCTTCACAGACTCTGCCATGAAGGCTACCTTGACCTTCCACCAGCCCTGCTTGCACCTCTTGTCTCAGTCACGCCAGGCCCATCCCTCAGGTGGAGGGTGGTACTCTGACGCATCTCCACCCGTTGACATCATCTTGAAATCTTTACTCAGACACATTTCCTCCATCCCCCAACCCCACATCCCCTTCTCCCGCAGCTGCCCTTATTAGTGGAACCATTTATCACCCCTATGAGATGGTCAACTTTCTGAGGCTGAGGACCAGACCTTGCCTGCATCTGCCTTCACTGGGCCTCACACAGGGTCGGTGCCCCTCTCTGCCTCACAGCCCACTCTCCCCTCGGCTTTAAAAGATCTGGAGAGGGCTTCCCTGGTGGCGCAGTGGTTGAGAATCTGCCTGCCAATGCAGGGGACACGGGTTTGAGCCCTGGTCTGGGAAGATCCCACATGCCACGGAGCAACTAGGCCTGTGAGCCACAACTACTGAGGCTGCGCGTCTGGAGCCTGTGCTCCGCAACAAGAGAGGCCGCGATAGTGAGAGGCCCGCGCACCGCGATGAAGAGTGGCCCCCGCTTGCCACGACTAGAGAAAGCGCTTGCACAGAAACAAAGACCCAACACAGCCAAAAAAAATAAAAATAAATAAATTTTTTTAAAAAATAAATAAATAATAAAATGAAAAAAAAAAAAAGATCTGGAGAGAGCTTTAAAACTTTTTATTATGGAAATTTTCTAACACACACCAAAAACATTTCTAATAAACAAAAGCAGAGAGAAGGGTTTGATGAAACTCCATCACCCGTCTTCAACAATTATCAAGATTTTGTCAGTCTTTTCTCATCTGTTTATCCCCTTTGTTTTTGCCAGAGATTGGAAAAAATCTCAAGCTTCATGGCCTGTCACCCACAATTTCTACAGTCCCTAGCTTTAACAGATAATAACTTTAAAAAACTGTAATTATAATATCGTTATCACTGACAAAATTAACACTATCGTATAAAAGGTGTTGGCAAACTTTGGACCTCGGGCCAAATCTGGCCCTCTGTCTGTTTCTGTAAAGAAAGTTTTATTGGAACACAGTGACACCCAGTTGCTTTCCTATTGCCTAGGGCTGCTTTCAAGCTACAACAGCAGAGTCGAGCAGTTGTGTCAGCAACCGTACAGGCCACAGAGCCTAAAATATTTACAGAGATATTTGCTGGCCTTACGGAAAGTTTGCTGGCCCCTGCTGCAGGATATCTGGTATGCTTTGAAATTCCCCAGATTGAAGAGAGATCTTTTTATTTCTTTATTTTTTTTATTGAAGTACAGTTGATGTACAATATTATATAACTTACAGGTGTACACTATGGTGATTCACAATTTTTAAAGGTTATACTCCATTTATAGTTATTGTAAAGTATTGGCTCTATTCCCCGTGTTGTACAATATATCCTTGTAACTTATTTTATGCATAATAGTTTGTACCTCTTACTCCCCTACTCCTATATTTCTCCTCCCCCCTTCCCTCTCCCCACTGTAACCACTAATTTGTTCTCTTTATCTGTGAGTGAGAGATCTTTTGAAACCACAGATCTGATTGTGTCTCTCACTTGCTTAATTTCCACTGGCCTCTTGTGGCCCACGGGGTGGAAGATCAGACACCTAGTGGAACTTCCCAGGATCTTACTGTTCACTGCTCCAGCCTAGTCCTACGTGTCCTTCAACCTCACGCTCTCTCTGTTCCAGCTTGTTGGTCCTTGTCCAATTCCTCAACAATCCCTTCTCAGTGCCTTTGGCTGAGCTGTTCCCCTGGCCTGGAGTTATCTCCCCGTCCCCAACCACCATCTTTGCTCAGTTAACGCCAACTCTTCTCTCAGTTCTCCACTCAAACCCACCTCCTCCAAAGGGTCCTCTCTGAGCCCCCAGACTTCCCTGAGCCCCCAGGATCCTCTGTGGTAGACACTGTTATTCTTTTGCTCCAGATCATGAGCACACTTGTAACCATGCATTTCATCGCTGGTTGTTGGACCACCGTCTGTCTCTCCACGGGATGCTAAGTCTGGGAGGGTGACCAGTGTCTTCTTTCTCGTCCCTGAATCCTTGGACCTTAGCATGGTGCCCAACACATAGTAGAAGCTCAGTAAATATTTGGCAAATAGATGTATCAATTAGTTTATATTTGTTGAGTTGAAGTGTCCCAGCATAATGAGGCAGACTACTTGAGCGTGCCAGGACAATCTTTCCATCCTCTCTATCAAGCACAAAGAGAGTAGTGGGGAGACAAAGATTTTGAGGTCACACAGCAAGAAAATGATAGAGCAAAAATCCCATCCTGAGTCATTTGCTTCACTGGATATTTTTATGTTTTATTTTTAATTACAAAAGTAATATAAAAGTGAGACTTCCCTGGTGGCACAGTGATTAAGAATCCACCTGCCAATGCAGGGGACACAGGTTCAATCCCTAGTCCGGGAAGATCCCACATGCCGCGGAGCAACTAAGCCTGTGCGCCACAACTACTGAAACCCGCGTGCTGCAATGAGAAGCCCGCGCACTGCATCCAAGAGTAGCCCTTGCTCACCGCAACTGGAGAAAGCCGGCGCACAGCAACGAAGACCCAATGTAGCCAAAAAAAAAAAGGAATGTAAAAGTGTAAAAAACTACTAAAGAGCGTAATGACAAAATGCCTCCATTCCAATTCTGAAATCACTCTCAGTGTATTTCTCCAGACATTTTTTTATTCACCTATAAATGTACATATATATGCATGTATATATGGATAGATACTATATACACTCATACATATACCCACCAACACTCACACATGTAGGGAGTTGTACAAATACAGGAGTATTCTCTGCACGTGCTTCTGAATGTGTGCTCTATGCATTCAACAACTCATCGTTTCAGTCTCTAGGCTGGCCAGTGTACCTTGCATTAGGGTCAGGACCAGGGTGAGGCAAGAGAGGCACCCTGCACCTTCACAACCCTGTGGGCATCTCCTTAAATTTTGCACCCTGGTCATCTCATTTTTCTCACTCTAGCCCCGGCCCTGGCCCTGCTTTGCAATACAACATCTTCTTATTTAATCCTCAGACGAAGTCTATGTTGTAGGTAGGTACTATTATTATTATTATTATTATTATCTCCATTTCACAGATGGGAAAACTGAGGTCAGAGAGGTAAAGTGATTTTCCCAAGTTGATTCCGGATTGAACCCCAGGCTGTCCAATTCCAAAGCCGTGCTCTAAACCATGGGGATTCTTTGAAGGTTGGAGAGCAGCACAGATGAAGTCCATACTTGACAAACTGTTCTGCCATCCACAAGAGGAGAGCTGGGCCATGTACAGGGGCGAGGACACAGTTGGAGGGAGGAGGAGCTCTTGGGGGAGGTGGCATTGAGATGAGACGTGAAGGACGGCCAAGATTTCAACAGGTGGCACTTTGCAGGAGGTTATGCCAGGAGGAGGGGAAAGGAAGTAGAAGGTCTGGAGGCGGGAAGGGCAGGGGCTGTTCCAGGAAGGCATGGTCGGGTTTGGCTAGACCATGGTCACGTACACAGAAGGGAGTGGGTAGAGGCCCCAGCTGTGGGGTGTGCCAACACAGGGGTGCCCCTGGCTGGGGTTGGGAGGGCTTTACCCAGCTGTGCCCAGGGGCAGTGTGACTTCTCTTGGAGTGGAGTGGGCACCAAGGCCCCGCTGTGCCCGGAAGTTGCCTACATCTGTGGGCCTTAGTCTGGAGCAGGCCTTTGCCGCTTCTCCCTGGGGAAACAGGAGGACAATCAGGCAAGGACTCTCAGGCTGCTTGGAGAAATCTCTGTTGTATTTTGGCACCAAAGCATTCAGCTGTAAAGCATGACCCAGAAAGTTCTAGTGATTCACGGGGCACGGGCAGAGTCTCAGAGGGGCACGCGGGAGGTGGTATGGCAGGGGCTCAGGTGGTTTCTGGGCTCTCGGGGAGGCGAAAGCAAGGAGGCAGGTGTGAAGAGAGGGCTTGCCCTGCTGCCCGCATCATAGAAGATTCCTTCTCTTCCCCGTTCCTTCTCCATTCCATGGACGGACACCTTGATTTCCTCCATCCTATAAAGCATGGGAACTTCTTCTAAGGATGACTGGAATGCCCAGGTTTGGGGAAAACAGGCTCTTTCTCAATGATCTGTGTCCAGATTGCCCTCTCTGTGGATCATCTGTGGAAAATCGTTAATCCCTCAATGGGCCTCAGAGCCACCCAGCTCATTCCCCAGCTAAGTGCCAGCACACACCTCCCAGAGCGTCTGCCCGGCCTCTCTTCTGAGACCTTCATCCTCAGCACAGAGGCGCATGTCAGGGCCAGAGGTCCACACAGGCCACTTCACCCCGACTCCTCACCTCTTGCCCATCAAATGCTTCATCGCCTTCCCCAGGCCAGCAGGGGATCCATCAGAGCAGGCCTGTCATTGTGATGATCGTGGCCTCACCGCCTGGCACCTAGGAGGCGCTTAGTAGATTACCAGAAGTAATGAGTCTTTCAAATGGGGTCCGTGTCAAGTCTCCCGAAACCTGAGTCCTTGGTCACCAAAGACCTCGCAGGCGACTCTCATGGGCCTATACAGCCACCGAGTTTTTCCTGTAACTTAACCGAACTGCCATGTCTTCTTTATTAGAGTAAATACATATAACATAAAAACCATTTTACCCTAAAGTACACAATTTAGGGAATTCCCTGGCAGTCCAGTGGTTAGGACTTGGCGCCTTCATTGCCGTGGCCCCGGGTTTAATCCCTGGTTGGGGAACTGAGATCCCACAAGCCACACGGTGTGGCCAAAACATTTTTTTCAGTTAAAAAATAATTGTCACAATTCAATGACACCTAGTACATCCATAGTGTTGTACAACCATCATTACTACCTAGGTTCCAGAATATTTTCATCACCCAAAAGAAACCCTATAGCCATTAAGTCTTCTCCCCACAGCCATAGGCAACCACTCATCTGCTTTCTGTCTCTGTGGATTTGCCTCTTCTGGATACTCCACTTCAATGGAATCATATAATATATGACCTTTTGCATCTGGCTTCTTTCACTTAGCATAATGTCTTCAAGGTTCATCTATGTTGTAGCAGGGGTCAGCACTTCATTCTTTTTTATGGCCAAATAATATTCCATTGTATGGATATACCATATATCATTTATTCATCCCTTAGTGGACATTGGGTTGTTAAATAAACCTTTGGCTACTTCGAATAGCGTTGATATGAACATTCAAATACAAGTTTTTGTTTGAACACCTGTTTTCAATTATTTGGAGTGTATAGTCAGGGGTGGGCTTGCTGGATCATATGGTAATTCTATGTTTAACTTATTGAGGAACTGCCAAAGTCAGTCACCAGTTTTTCCCAAAAGGCATACATCTTTATCATAAGACATTCAGAAAATGTGTGCAGAGAAAAGAAAAAGTTAAAATCACCCATAGTCTTGGCACTCAAAGATTAGCATTGTCAACTTCTCTGAACGTTTCCCACCAGGATTTTTTAGAATTGCCCAAGCTGATCCATATTAGTACACTTTCTTAAAAATTTTATTTTATTGAAGTATAGTTGATTTACAATGTGTTAATTTCTGCTGTACAGCAAAGTGATTCAGTTATACATATATATACATTCCTTTGATGTTCTTTCCCATTATGGTTTATCAGAGGATATTGAATATTGTTCCCTGTGCTATACAGTAGGACCTTGTTTTTTATCCATTCTGTTTATAATAGTTTTCATCTGCTCATGTTAGTACACTTTTCACTGAACAGTTTACACGAAAACAGAAATGCCATTTTATGCCACCTTCTGGGTGACAAGCCTATTTAAAATGGCAACTTTGGTCCTCCCTACCTTCTTCCCTGCTATACTTTATCCCCTAACACTTATCATCATCCAGGAAACTCTCGTGTGCTTATTGGAAACTCTGTCAATGTTGGGATTGCCGACTGTTTTGTTCACTGCCCTGCCCACAGTAGAGAGGCGATGAGTATCTATTGAATGAATTAATGTTTCTGAATGAATGAAACATGGTGGCCAATTTAAGATGTAAACTGGGTTTTAAATGCATTTGCTGGAACACAGCAGAAACGGTTGTGCATTATTCCCCATTGGTTGCCAGCCATGCTGGAGTCTCCCCAGCCCTTATTTTTGTTAGGAAGTATAAAGAAGAATAAGGAAGGCATGGAGGTAGTCCCTGGGAATTCCATTGGCTAGAACCGAGTCCCTGCCCACCTTGAACTTTCTGCCTACTATTTTGCAAGGAGGCCCCTCTCATTTTCATCCCAGGCTCCTGGAAGGGGTTGGAAAAGATGGTCCTGAAAATCTCCTCAGAGCCCAGAGCTCATTTGGTCCTAATTTCAGGACAGGTTTCTTCCGAACTCCAACCAAAGCCAACAGTCCCCAAGGGGAACTACGTCTCTGCCTCTACCTTCCTGTCTATGTCAGAGCAATTCTCCCAGCCACCTTGTCACGAGCCTGCTGTGCTGCTGATATTAGTTACAGATGATGGCAATTAGAGGCTGAATCTCCCTGGCTCCTGGTAGAATACTGAGACAGAGCTACAGCTATTTTAAGATTTTAAGCAGATTTATACTTAGTGCTTCAAAGCAGGCCAGCCAGCAAGGAAAATATGGTAACTGTTGCTTTAAATTATAGCTATCATTACTTCAAAAGGAGATTCAATCAGAAACCACTGAAGACTAAAACTATTTACATCTCCTGACACTTAAAAGCAAGCGAGCAGTTTTAACCTGTCAGCCTTGGACATATTGGCTACAAAGAGAGAGGAACCTCACTGGCCTGCGAAGAAAAACATTTTCAAGGGAGCAGGACCTGAGAAGGGATGCTGGGGGTCCTCCCACTCAGAGCTTGCCTCCCGTCTCTCTATCGAGGGCCAGGAGGGATCTGGGGTCTCTGGTGAGCAGCTCTGCCCAGGTCTGCAGGCGGCGGTCTCCAAACCCCTGGGAAGCCTGGCTGGCCCCAGAGCAGGAGGACTGCCTTTTCTGTCTGGCCTCTGGCCTTGCAGTCCCTGCCCTGGGGAAATCCTGTCTCATCCCATTAATACAAGTCCTAGGACAGGACTGTCCCTTGCTTCCTCTGGGCTCAACTGCATGGTCTGGACAGGAGGGCTGGGTTATGTATCGATCAACTCAGAGCCTTAGACAGTAATCAAAAGCATCAGCTTTGGAGACAGACTTCTCTGGGTTAGAGTTGGGGCTCTTGAATTTACTGGCTGTGTGACCTTGGACAAGCCACTTAACCTCTCTGAGACTGAGCTTCTTCCTCTGTAAAACTGGGGTGATTCAAGTCCCTATTTCAGAGGATTGTTGAGAAGCTTAAATGAGATGATGTATGTAATGCAGCCTGCCTCCCCACTCACACAAACACACGCAAACACATACACACACTCCCATGCAAACCCACGCACACTTGGCATCTGGCGTCTGAATCCTACAGGGCCTGCAACTCCTCCCCGAAGGTTTACCTTGTCTCCTCAAATAGACCTTTAGCTCCTTGAGAGCAGGAATAATACCTTAGAACTCTTCTGGATTTCTCTTTGCCCCAGCTTGGACTGCCAAGCAGGGATGGAGGCGGGGGAGCCCCAGCTTCAGTGCCAGGAAGAGCTGGCCTGCGCTGCAGACTCCAGCACTGCCAAGCTGTGCTGTCCAGGGCAAGTGCCTGAAGCTCTCAGAGCTTGTTTCCTCAGCTCTAACTGATCCATGGAGCTGTTCTGAGGACCAAATGGAAAAACATAAATAAATTACCTAATGCACTAGAAGGGGCTATTGCTATTATCATAATTATTATTGACACACAAGCCTGAAGGCAAATACATGTTTTCTGAGTTGCAAAATGGCTTCTGTTCTTTTCCAGGGGATGGTGGTATCAAGCAAGGTTTTAACAAGAACCCCAAACTCATAGAACTATTGTTGAGGCCCTGCCACTCAGATTCTCCTGACAACTTCTCAGCACCTGCTCTGTGTCAGGCACCCTCCCTCCCCGGGCGTTTCCAAATAAGTTTTCTGGAAGCCAGAAGGTCCAGGCAACAAATAAGTCCCTTTCAGTTCCTCCTCATTTTTTTCAGGAATGAGGAGTATGGCAGAGAGATCTCATCTTCTAAATGGGTGTGGTCTTCACCTATTTTTCTGATGGAACGCCTTCCTTGTGGCAGGGACATACCCTAAGGCTGTCAGCGTGGACCCTTAAACACAAGGAAGCCTGTGCTGTGTTCTGGGCATGAGAGCACCGTTAAGCTGTCATCAGATGTCCCAAAAGGCAGCCATCGGTCCCCAGAAGGAGCCAAGCCGAGGGTGAGACCCCAGGTTGACCAGAGTGCTGGTCCTTGACTACACAGACGAGAGTGGCAGCTCAGGGCCCCGGGGGACAAAGGAGGACACAGAGCCATTGCAGGCAGGGAAGATGTTTCCCAAACAACAGGACTCACTGGCGCCGCCGGCCACCTGTGTGCCCCGCCCCCCCCAAAGCTGCTTTCCCCTCTCCTCTCCCTGCTCTGTGGCCCAGGGGGCTGATCCAACCGGTCAGGATCAAAGAGGTCCAGTGTGCTTCCTGCTGGTCTCCCCACTGGGGAATTGACTCTGTGGCTCCCTCCCTGGGGCACCTGGGACCGGCTGTGGGGTTAGCAGATGCCTCAAGAAGGTCCTTTCTATAGATTCTCTCTTCTCGATTCTGATTACTGCTCCCTTCCCTTGTCCCTTTGGGCCAAGAGGTGGCAACAGCTCCACTGTCATCCCACAATGGGTTTCTCCGCATCCTGCCCACATCTTTGCAAATACAGTGAGTCCCCTACATACGAACCTTCAAGTTGCGAACTTTCAAAGATGTGAACGTGCCTCTGGTTCCAGCAAGGAACCAGAACCTCTGCCATCAATGTCAGGTGTGAGTGACGTTGCAGCTTGCCCTCCGTCTCCTATTGCTGACAATCCTTCAACTGTACCATCTCCCACCCCTCTCCCTCCTCCAGTCAGTAACTCTTCTTGCCTGTTCACTCGATGCCAGCCCCTGTAGGCCAGCTGTCGTACTGTGCTATTGTACTTTTCAAGGTACTGGACTGTAAGATTAAAAATGTTTTCTTTATTTTTTGTGTTTGTTTGTTATGTATTATTTGTGTGACAAGTATTATAAACCTATTACAGTACAGCACTATATAGCCGATTGAGTTAGTTGGGTACCTAGGCTGACTTGGTTGGACTAATGAACAAATTGGACTTACAAATGCGCTCTCGGAACGGAACTTGTTCATACGTAGGGGACTTACTGTAATGCCTTTCAATGGCCTCCTTGAATGACCCTGTTTCCTACTGAAGGCCTAACAGCCAACCTGGTATTGACGTCACCAGCCCTCTCCAGGCCCTGTTTTCCATCAGCCTGCATGATAGGGACACCCCTTCCAACCCCACCAGAGAGGCGGTTGTGAAATAGGCCCCGCTCGGGGGGGGGGGCTTGAGAAGAGACAAGGAACCTCACCCCTGCCAGGTGGTCAGGGCCCCCAGGCAGCCCAGGAAAGTCCAATCTATAAGTAGCTGACAACCATAGATCATTCTAGGCGAGCTTCTGTGAGTGTCTCAGCCACAGTGAGGACGGGGCTGGAGCAGGGAGGGAGGGGCAGAGGGAGGGAGGGGTCAGAAAAGGACTGAAGGAGGCAGATAGCCCTTACCTAATCTCCTTACGACTCCAGGGAATTCTCTTTATTTCTAAGCGATCATAAAATACCTAATTTAGGAGGAATCGGTGACAAAAGAAGTTGCTTCACCACGAGCACTTTGCACAAGACCGTCTCCATGATAAGTCATGGAGGATTTAAAAGGTTGCTGACATTCTCCATTATGTATCTTTTCATTAGAGGTAACTATCACTTTAAGCAAATTGTTTCAGGGCCTGGAATGTGGCAATAAGTGATCCAATTAGTGTAGGTTGTAATTTAGGAAGGTTCATTATGTCACAGACATTATGACTCCTGGGTATTACTAAAGGACTCATTTGTAGCCCTTGAAATGATTTTCTCATGAACACACATAATGTCACTCATCAAACTAGTGTGGAGCCTTCAGATGCCTGGACGTGTATGAAACTCCAGCTTTCTTGGGAACTAGGTTTCCAGACAGTAATAAACAAGTGAACAGACAGTTAGAGGAAAACCCAGTTTTGACTAAAACAACACTGGACCCTTCAAATCTGTTACACAACATCAAACCAATCACTTAGGACAAATGTGGCATTCAGTGAAAACCAAGAAGCCTGTGACCTCTAACTATTTTCAGTCTCATGGAGCCAGAAAGCCTGAGAAATGGCTGGCTTTGAGTTTTTGTTATTTTCTTTGGTACCTTTCTGTCCCCCCAAAGAAAGCACCCTTGTGATATTCAGAGTCACAAAAATAAAACACGCTGTCAACTGAACCACCAACTTGTAATTGTGTCACTGGGGTGCGGGAGAGTCTAGCTGCTGTCCACCTACATTTTCCCCTTCCTCCTGGGCACCCAGCTAGACTACATTTCCCAGCCTCCCTTGCAGTTCGGGTGGCCATGTGACTGGGTTCTGGCCAATGGGATGTGGGCTGATTTGTATCTCTGCCAGGTGTAGCCCATCAATCCTCAGCACCATACTCCATGCTTTCTCTTCTTGCTGCCTACTGTCAGTAGGCAAAGATCCAGTGGCGGTTCGGCAGGTGCAGGGGATGGCTGAGCCACCAGACAGAAAGAACCTAGACTCTGAAGGACTGAGAGAAGAGAGTCTCCTCCTACCCACTGTCAGCAGGACAGGATATGGGTGAAAACTAAATTGCATGTGTTAAGTCATTAAGCATCATGTGCTTTTACAGCAGTAGTTAGACCCTTGATTAATACATGCCTATGGGGCTCCACATTACATCAGTGTTTCTCAGCTCCACTAGCCAAGATCTTGAGGGTCTCTACTTTCCATAATTTGTGTTCTAAAAGCAGTGGGTTTCTTTCCAGTATTTTCAATATTTTTTTAAAGAACTATAGAAACATACTAACTTTCAGAACTTTCAACTACCAACATTCACAGACATGAACAAAGCTGAGTGCCAGAGTAAACCGTGTTGGATCCGCTCCCCATGAACAATAGTTGTTGATATGGTGCCAGGGAATTGAGTAGCTTTGCTTCTGACTAGAACGGACTGATCACTGGCGCAAGAAGGATGCACTGCTCTGATTGGCCAGGATTCGGTC
This sequence comes from Eubalaena glacialis, assembly GCF_028564815.1. Taxonomy (NCBI): domain Eukaryota; kingdom Metazoa; phylum Chordata; class Mammalia; order Artiodactyla; family Balaenidae; genus Eubalaena; species Eubalaena glacialis. The sequence continues at coordinate 30,769,237 of NC_083733.1, forward strand.
ACGTGGCCATCCCTAGTGCTAAGAGATATCTAGTTCCCCCAACCAAAGGGACTGAGAGTAGGGAAAAGATGGTTTCTCAAGACAAATCAAGATGCTGTTATCAGAAGAGAGGGGAAATGGATGCTTGGCAGGTGAAAACTAGAGGCATCAACTGGACACACATTCAGGCCAGGAAACTAAAAAAAAATTCTAGGCACTTGTCTTGGATTGGTTTAAGAAGATGTGATATATGTATATACAATGTAATGTTACTCAGCTATAAAAAAAAGAATGAAATATTGCCATTTGAAGAAACATGGATGGGCCTAGAGATTATCATACTAAGTGAAGTAAGTCAAACAGAGAAAGACAAATATTGTATGATATCACTTATATGTGGAATCTAAAAAATAATGGAAATGAATCTATATAGAAAACAGAAACAGACTCACAGACATAGAAAACGAACTTATGGTTACCAGAGGGGAAATAGACGGGGAGAGAGATAAATTAGGAGTTTGGGATTAACAGATACAAATTACTATACATAACATAGGTAATCAACAAGGATTTACTGTATGGCAGAGGGAACACTATTCAATATCTTGTAATAACGTATAATGGAAAATAATCTGAAAAATAAAATGTATATATAACTGAATCACTTTGCTGTACACCTGAAACGAACACAATATTGTAAATCAACTATACTTCAATTAAAAAAAAAAAAGAAAGAAAACAATTCTAGGGACTTTGCCAACATCAAACAGCTAAGAAGAGCAAGAGAACAAACCATCCTCTCCTATGTCAGCTTTCTCCACATAGCCCCTGGGGTAGCACAGGAGAGCGTGTCCACAGGGCAGCTGTTTTTGGCTCTGTGACCCTCAAACTGCCAGCAACTGTGGATAATTATAACCACAGAGCAACCATGTTCCCTAATGCATGGGCCATAAACCCATCGGCTGTTCGGAGGCTGCAGAGGGATTTATAAAAGGCCATTCATCTAATTAATAATTGATCTGCTGCCAACTTAAGTGGTTTGGTGCTGTTAACCAAAGTATGTTTTTAATGTAAGGAAGTTACTCCCATTAGCTGTCTTCTCTTTTGAAAATATGACCAAGTAAAAGGCTGAGATTTCACAGGCTGAGAGAATCACCTGGCATTAGCTGGTCTCCTAAGAGTTTACCTGTGCAGCCAAGTTTATTTTCAACATTAAGCGCCAAAGGACAAAACGCACCTTTCATGGAATAAATGTTGAGGGAGAATCCCAGGCAGTGCTGGTCCTTTGGCACTTAATTTTGTTCTGGTTCACAGCATCAGGGACCAGGCGTGGAATAAGACCTCCTGGGTGACACTTCCTGGGTGACAGTGTTAACTACATCGGTGATTAGGACAGTTACCTCCTTTGTGCTTCTTAATGCAGAAGCATTTCTAGCAGACATAATTTGGGGGAAGCATTTGTGTCTTGGTTTGTTAAATGTTTTGATGAATACCTTGTGTCTCCCCAAAATTCTTATGTGGAAGCCCTATCTCCCAATGTGATTGTATTTGGAGATGGGGCCTCTGGAGGTAATTAGTTCATGAGGGTGGAGTCCTCATGATGGGATTAGTGCCCGTATAAGAAGAAACACAAAAGAAAAAAGAGCTGTCTTTCTCTGTCATGCAAGAAGACCATGCCAGGAAGAAAGCTCCCACCAGGAACTGAATTGGCTGGAAACTTGAACTTGGACTTCTCAGCTTCCAGAACTTTGAGAAATAAATCTCTGTTGTATAAGCCACCCAGTCTACAGTATTTTGTTATAGCAGCCCAAGCTGACGAACACACTTGGCTAGACCCTTTTCTGTCTGCCAGTCACCCCACTGAGCACTCTGCAGTTAGGAATAAAACAAATCCTTCTTTCCTTAAAGAGCAATGGCAATGATTTGCTTCCCCAGCCTTCTTCTTGGTGATACTTTCAAAATATCCTCAAGAATGTTCTTCTGGGCCAGGCACAAATCATAATTCCTCCAGCTGACTGTGATTTAAAACTATGATTTATTGAAATGTTTAATTTGGTCCAAAGCTTGCCTCAGCTGCTTGATCTGATAGATTAAAACAAAAGAAAAATTTTAAATCCTCCTAGGACTTTTCCAGACTTTCTCTGCTTTTGCCAGGCTGTGATCTAATCCTAGAAACCTCTTAAGGACTCTTCGGGCCTAGTTAGAGTTATTTAAGGCAGGCCGGCCACTCACTCGGCAAGTGGCACTCAACACCTACCAATAGTCAGATGCCTGGGCCCTGGATGCTTATATTTAAATAGCAGCTGCACTTTATGACCTCAAGCTTGCTTAATCCACCCTATAAACATTTGGAAGTTTCAGGAAAGCCCTTTGCATAGAGAGAATAGAGTCGTTTTGGGGAGAATCAATTTGGATAAAGCTTTTCTGTAAATGGGAACCGGCTTTATAAAGATGTTAGGCGTGTTAGCCATCTTCCCTCAAACGTCCAGCTGTTTCTTCTAACTGATTCCAGAGAACCCAGACAGAACCAGAAACGCTCCAAGAGGAAAGATTCCAGCATTGCTGAAAAACAAAACCAAATCCCCTCCTCCAGTCCCCACTGGAGGGGCCTCACATCTTTTTGTTGAGACTTTGTTCAGGGGACCGGCTGTCACATCTGCACAGGTGTGCGGTCTGTGGAGGGGTACCTGCCTCTTCCTGAGGCAGACTTGCCCACCGACCTATTCCGCCCACTCTTGCTTGTCTGCAGTCAGACCCAGTTGTAAAAGAGATTACAGTTTCCATATTTTTTTTGAAAGAAAAATACACTCGCGTCTCCTCAACGTTCCCTGCAGTGAAACCAAACCAGCTAAAGAGAACCCATAGGAGGGAGAGGGATGCATTGGGAGTCTGGGATTAGTAGATGCTACTATTATATATACAATGTATAAACAACAAGGCCCTACTATATAACACAGTGAACCATATTCAATATCCTGTGAGAAACCATAATGGAAAAGAATATATTTATGTATAACTGAGTCACTTTGCTGTACAGCAGAAATTAACACAACATTGTAAATCAACTATACTTCAATAAAATTTTAAAAAGAGGGAGAACCCATGGGAGAATGTGACCAGAAGATTTGGTGCCCGAGAGCCCACTCCAGGCGATGGCGGCTCTGCAGGTCTGGAAACATCTGGAGTGTGGAGATCAGGCTCGTTTCTCCTTCAGCTGGAAAAACACGCACAGCTGAGAGGCTGCCAAGGACCAAGGGGAAGGCTCCAGACTTCCCAGCTCACCCCAGCCTTCTGAGGTTAATATTCCAAAGGTAAGGACTTCATTTGAACACCATGTTCTGTCGTAAGCCCTCACTTTGCTGAATCACTCACTTGATGCTTTTTAGCAAGGGTGAGTCTAAGGGCAGAAAAAGGCCTACAGACAGAAGATACTACACACAAAGCAGTGACTCTGCTCATTTGTGGCATCTCGTACTTGGACATGTGCTTCCAAATCCCTTCTCTTAGATGATCCCTGCAATAAAGCTGCCCACAAAGGCAAGACAGTGACTGGCATCCCCATGTGATGGATGAGAAAACTGACACACAGGGTTTAAGTGGCCAAAAGAAAGACCTTTAGGAAAATCTCCCGCGGGGCCCACCATGATACATCCATGCTATTGGGCACAGGTAAAGTCACCCAAATCATTCTTGCTTGTTCTACCACTTCACAGCTGTGCGACCTTTGGTAAATGTCATCCTGTCACAGATTTCCATAACATGGGACTGTAATCATACCTGCCTCATAAGGTTGCTGCAAGTAAATTATATAATTATATAAAACTTCGAATAGTACCTGGCACATAATAAGTACTCAGTAAATGTTCACAATGAGGATGATGTGTAATGCTGATTTTGAAATATATACTTATATATGTTCCTAGAAAAGATTAGGTGTAAATTTGTCCATCAGAATTCCAAATAAAAGAAGACTATGATTAGATGATACTATGGGTCTTTAATTTCTTCCCAATGTCAAATATTTAAAGAGGCGAGAACATGACCTTCCCTCCTCCATTTTGGAACAGGGTCCTGTGGTCATATTTGAAAGGTTCTGAATTCAGGTGTCAGAAAAACTCTTCTGCTATATATAAAATAGGTAACCAACAAGGTCCTACTGTATAGCACAGGGAACTATACTCAATATTTTGTAATAACCTATAAGGGAAAAGAATCTGAAAACAAAACAAAACAAAATATATATATATATATATATTACATGTGTATAACTGAATCACTTTGGTGTACACCTGAAACTAACACAACAGTGTAAATTGACTAGACTTTAATTTAAAAAAAAAAAGGAAGAAAAAGAAAAACTCTTCTGCTATCTTCTCTGCTCTCCAAATGGCCAGTTGAAGAATCTCCCACTTTGGCAGCAGTCAGAAGTAAAGCAGATAACACCTAACTTTCTGCTTAGGGAATAAAGAAAATCTAGAAGCCTTTGACCCACCTCTTTCTCTTGGAATCTAACATTTTACTGTTTCTTTGGGATCAAAAACCATCCAGAGGCCCAGTGGCAGAGACAGCTGGCACCCTCAAAGTCCATGTTCTTGTCATCCTAGCACACAGCCACCCTCACTGTTAGCTGTGGCCATAGCACTGACTTCTGGCCAAAGCTCTCACCATTAAAAGCCTATTAAAAGATGTCATCCACTAGTGCCTGAAGGCTCTCCAAAGTCAGATGGATGGATGGATGGATGGATGGATGGGTGGTTGGATGGATGGATGGATGACTGGCTGGGTGGATAATGGACAGTTGCAGGGTTGGGGGAATGGCAAGGATTGGTGAATGGATGGATAGATGGATGGGGATGGTGGATGGATGGGTAGATGGGTAAGTAGACAATAACCCTATGGTCACTTTTTCTTTTTTTTTGCCGTGCCTCACGGCTTGCAGAATCTTAGTTCCCCGACCAGGGATCAAACCCAGGCCCCCCTCAGTGGAACTGTGAAGTCCTAACCACTGGACTGCCAGGGAAATCCCAACCCTATGGTCACTTAACTGCTAAATTGTCTTCAGTTCACAGAGGAAGTGATCAGCCCAGAGCCCTCAGAGAGATGGGCAATCCTGTTTGGGGCTGTGAATCCTGACCAAGGGCAGTTGGAGACACATGGGGATCACTAGGAAAATTAACCATTTAGACTCACATGGATCCCGATTCAGTCTTCCAGTGGCCACACAGCCACTCAAGACAAGATAGACGACAGCTCTCTAGACTGGCCTTGGCCAAAGACTACAGTATATTTACCAAGAAATAGGGGGTGTATCAGCCTGCTGGGCCAGCCCCATCCCATTCATCAGTGCTTATCTCCCCCAGAGTGCCCGTCTTCTGTGCTGAGGTGCAGAATGCTCCAGCCTCCCCTCTGCCCAGGATCCTCCCTCTGCAGGGCTGCAGGGGCTGAGCCCCCGCGCTCAGCTCTCCACGGGGACGGGGACGGCTGGGCTCCTCTCCTCGCAGGGATGCGCCAGGCTCTCTGGCTCTGGCAAGCAGGCCCTTTAAGCCTGTCTTTATGTCCTTATCAGGGCTCCACGGCAGGCCCAGGTGCCAGGCCTCATTCACTCAATTACCGTCTTCACAGGACACAATGCTCTCTTCTGAAAGCCTACACTGGGCGCAGATAGAGACACTTTCATGGCAAGGGTTCAGAGCTAAATCCTCTTTTGATACTGTCAGAACCTCCCTGCCAAGCTGACACTGTATGTTAGAGGGAAAAGAGCTCACCAGCGCAGAAAGCCGAAATTAAATTAAACAGGATATTAATACCTAGTAGTTAAGGAAATGATATTTCCTTTTTCTGATTCCTCTCTCTCTCTCTCTCTGAGTGCCAAAGCCAAAAAATGCATCCCAGCTTGGCTGAATCGGCCGGGCCCTGGGATTTCAAAAGCAAAACACCAACGTGATTCCTCTCAAAGAAGAATCTTCCAAGGGGTTCCTTCCCCATCCCTGGCCAGCCCCCCAAAATCTAGTTTCTCTCTGTTCTATTGAAATGCAGTCTGTTTAATCCCTCTGGAGTAGAAGGAAATTGAAACTCGATGAAAGTGGTGAGATTATCGGTGGAGATTTTTTCTTCTCTATTTTCTAAATTTTAAAAATTAGGGTCACATCACTTTTACAGTAGAAATTGTGTTTATATTAAAAAAAAAAAAGAAAAAAGAAAAAAGAAAGCTCCCTTTGCCCTCCCTTTGAACCTGCAGTCCTGTGAAATTTCTCTATCAAATGCTTGGCTCCCACCAGGGACTTCCCTGGTGGCCTAGTGGTTAGGATTCCGGGCTTTCACTGCCGTGGCCTGGGTTCGATCCTTGGTTGGGGAACTGAGATCCCACGAGCCACGCAGCGTGTCCAAAAAATAAAATACGCTCGGCTACCGATCATCATTAATAATAATGACTCTATTGTTATTGAATCTTTATTGAGTGGCGTTCTTTCGACATTTTTCATGTGCCAGGTCCATGCCAAGCAGTTTATGTGAATCGTTTCATTTCATCCTCACGACAGTTGTGTCAGGCAGGTAACTACTGCCATCCGCATTCTAAAAATGATGTGTACACCCATGTTCATAGCAGTGTTGTTCATAATAGCCAAAAGTGGAGACAAGCCAAATGTCCATCGATGGATGAATAGATAACCAAAATGTGGTCTATTCCATACAATGGAATATTAGTCAGCTTTATTTTAGTCAGCTTTTTTTTAGAAGGAAATTCTAAAACCTGCTACAACGTGGATGAACCCTGAGGACAGTATGCTAAGTGAAATAAGCCAGACACAAAAGGACAAATACTGTATGATTCCACTTATATGAATTACCTAGAGTAATCATATCTATAGAGACAGGAAGTAGGATGGAAGTTGGCAAGGGTTGGGGGAGGAGGTAAGGGGGTTAGTGTTTAAGGAGTACAGAGGTTCAGTTTGGAATGATGGAGAAATTCTGGAAATGGATAGTGGTGATGGTCACACGACAATGCGAATGTGCTTAATGCCACTGAAGTGTACACTTTAAAAAGGATAAGTTAAAAGGATACATTTTGTGCTATGTATATTTCACCACAATAAAAATAAATAAATAACGAAAAAGAAATGAGATAATTGAGACTCACAAAGGTGAAATGACTTGTCCAAGGGCAACAGCCGCCAGTGGCAGAGGCAGACTCGTCTGTGCCAAAGCCATGGGCTCACCCTGCCAGGAATTCTGCTTCTCTGTGATAAAGCACAGGTGCTGTCATGATAAGTCTCTCTTATACTCCAGACCCTCCAGTGGATTCCTGTCACTGCTTAAAATACAATCCAAGTTGGAATACCATTTAGAAATAAAAAGGGATGAACTACAGATACGAGCTATGACAAGGACAAATCTCAAAAAACACTATCCTCAGTGAAAGAAGCCAGACAGAAGAAATTCCATTTGTACGGAACATTCAGAAAAGGCAAAGCTAGAATGACAGCAGAAAGTAGATAGTGGTTGCCTGGGGCGGGGGTGGAGGGGAGCGGGGATTAACGGTAAATGTGCATAAGAACTCATACTGGGCTGATGGAAAGGCTCTAAAACAGATTTAGAGTGATAGTGGCACCGCTTGGTAAATTCACTTTAAAAAGCATTGGGTCGTATACTTGAAAAGGGTGGATTATATGATATGCAGAATGTGCCTCAATGAAGTTACTTTACTTAAATACAATCCAAGCTCTACAAGGCCTTACAGTTGCTTCTCTGATGACTTTCTCTTATGTCTCTCCCCACTTCTCACTCCACTCAAGTCACACCGGCCTCTCCTCTGTTCCTTGAACACATCAAGGTACACTTGCACCCCAGGGCCTTTGCACTGACTGCTCCCTGTTCCTGGAATTACGTTCCCTCAGATAGCCACACGACTTCCTCACTCCATCCAGATCTCTACTCAAAGGTCACCAAATCTGAGGGCCCTTTCCTGATCCCCTGCCTAAAGCAGCCCTCGTAACCTCTCTGTCCCTTTAACCTGATTCATTTTTCTTTGTAACAGGTATCGCAGCAGCCTCCTGACCTATTATGTCTTTGTTTACTCTCATCCCACATAGGAACTTAAACTCCAGGAGAGCAGGGACTTTGTTCACTGCAGGATCCCCAGAGCCCGGAACAATGCCTGGTCTGCAATGGGTCTTCAATATGAATATGTTGAATAATGGATGAACCATCAATTAAGAAAGTAAAAACAACTGCCTCAGTAAATATCATCACCATTTTGGGAAAACAAGCTCGTTTTCCCGTCTCCCTCCCTCCCTAGTCTTCTGGCCTCCACAGTGTGGGGTGGACATGTCCATCTTTAGTGAAGTCTCAGGGAAATCATGGACATTAGTGCCCCGGAGAAGGTTCCCCTCTTGGCTAGGGGGAGGGTGGCCTTTCTGATGAGCCAATCACATTTCTATAACTTCCTGGGCACTCAAAGTCATTATCATTATCCTGACCATAGACCCCTGTGTTCAGACCTTGAGCTGAGGGGTCCAAAGAGTCCCCCAGGCCCATCCCTGTCCTGGAGAAGCTTGCAAAGGGCACCAAGCGAAGGATGCCACTGTTTCTGCCAGGGGCTCTCCCAGTCCGGGAGAAGTCCCAGCTGCCCCTGATTTCCTGTCCTCTCAGGAGGCCCAGAAATGAGCTCAGCAAAACAGAGTTAACTGCTCCTGGGTCACCCTCATAAATCACATCCAGGTATAGAAAGACTTTAGAGAAACAGGCCTCCAAGGTCAGAGAGATCCCAGAAATGCTGATTCCGTAAAGGCTCTGAGAAGTCCTGTAAGGGAACTTGGTTTGACTGCTTATCTCAACCTTTCCTAAATGAACTTGACCACAGAGCCCTTGTCTCCTCTTCTTTTGCCCGCTGAACTATAAACCATGGTAACATTCTTAGAATCTCAGGGCAAACCTTGAGAAATGCTGGCTCCAGTCCTAGCCTTCATTTCCCAGGAGAGGAACCTGAGTCCCAGAGGAGATGGGGACCCAGCCGAAGGTCACAGAGCTGGGACCAGAAAGCAGATTTCCCAGCTCCCAATCCCATCCTTTCATTATTAACCTTCGTTTCTGGATGCCCCACAGATAAAAGGCATTGTGCTAGGCGCAGAAGAGAATAAATGTACCCTGTTTCCCAGAGTTCACCCTTGAGAATGGTAGAAATAGGGAAAGAGACATGTGTGACACTTCCTGCAGCGCTGTGACCCCTCCGTATCCACTAACATTTATTGGGCACTTACTATACGTAAGGCACTATGCCTACTGCTTCACACATATCAATTCTTTTCATGGGACACTAGCCCAGCAAAGGAGTGCCATTTTATAGATCGGGAAACTGAGGCTTGGCAAGGTTAACTGACTTGCCCAGGACCACATGGCTAAGAAGCTTGGAGCCTGGATTTGCACTCTAGCTGTCTGACGTCAGAGCCCACGTTCTCAGCCCCCTTGGGACCGGCTGCCTCTCACCAGACCCACTGGAACCTTCCTGTACCCCTAAAGTTAAGAGCTTTGCAAATCTCCCTTAATAAACTCTACTCCCACCCCCCTGCCAGGTCTGCAAATGAACAGATCCGGGGAACTACAGCTTTTTTAACTTCACATCCTTTTATGTGTTCCAGGCGAGAAGGGGTGGGGGAGAAGACAGGTGATCTGAGCCAGAGTTAGGGCTTGTTCTCAAGATCCCACCTCCTCACGTGTGGCTGTGTGGCCATTAAATAGTAAAAAGGTACAGGATGGGGAGGAAAGAAGACTGTTCTCCAGGCTCTGCATCTGCAAGGACACTCTCACTGTCTCACTGTTTGTTTTCTCTCTTCTAGTAAAATGAGCTTCTCAACCTCCTGGCACGGAACCCTGCAGAACGGAGACCAGCAGAAAGATTGATCTCCCATAAATCAGTACAGTTCAGTCTAACAAGTAATTATGTGATTGCAACAAGCGCTGTCAGAGCGGGTAGACCGCGGCCCGCAGTAGCTCTGTTTGCCTGACACACAGCCCTGGTCCCATGTGCTTTGTAGTTGCTGTTGTTGGTTTTTTTCAAACAAAAACAAATGACCAAAATTCATGAAAATAAAAGCAAATATAGCCCCACCTGGATGTAATGGATGTAAATTTTTTTTTTTTTTTCTTTTTTTGGATGTAAATTTTGCCTCACCTGCCTTCCCCCTAGTCTCGGCTGAATGAATGCATTTGTCACAAGCTGGCCGGCGTGCAGGGCTGCGCTCTTACTACGTGCTTTGCAGTGTTCTAAGTGCTGTACATCTTTCTGCTCATGAATTTCCTGATAACTCCATGAATAGGTACTATTAGGGTAAACCATATGAAGTTGCCATTAATTGATTGCTTCTGATCTACATGGATGGCAATTCCATGCGATTTGGTCTCATAGCATTGTTTCCATTTCACTGATGAGTAAATTGAGGTACAGAGAAGAGAAATCACTTGCCCAAGGTCCCAAGGTGATGGAGTCAGGATTCCAAACTGGGCAGTTTCTGGTACGAGGCCCTGCTCTGAATCACCCCTCCTCTCCAACTCCCCCTGCAGACCGTCTGGCTGTCGTACTAGTCCTGTCCCTGCTCAGGCACTGGTGGGCTTTGTTTTGTAAGGGGGATGTGTGGTTTGATAGATCAAAGAAGAGCTACCCAGGAGCTTCTTCCAACTTAGGGCCAGCAGCCCAAGAAAGGAGCTTCGTAATGCCTCCTCCAGGCAGCCCGAAGGATTTGTGGCCTCAGCTGGCTTCTTGACTGAAGAAATGTGTAGTTTCAGGCCCCTGGAGCTGGGAAGTGATGGTGGAAGAGGACACACCCACGATTCATTATTAGTGGTGGATCACTCAGGGCAGGGGGACCTCGGGAAACAACAGATCACGTTTGCCCTTGGAGGACAGTATCTTCTGTAAATGTCGTCCCAGCGTTTATGGGTGAGGGACACCCAAACAACGTTCCTAACTTGAAATTTCCACCTGGCCAAAATCCACCAGCCCCTTTCCTACCATCTCAGAGGTTTCTAGACAGTGGGTAACTCCAGACCAAGCAAAGGCCAAGCCCCCAAACCAGAGCCTTAGAGGACCTGGGCACCCACAGGGCCCAGAATCAAAGATGCACAGGGACCACTACCCTGGTCTCTTTCAAATGCCAACCCAAAGTTGAATGGTGAACCCAGGCACAAGACCAGGGTTCAAGCCATGGGAGCCAAGGGTTGAGAGCTGGATGCACTTTTTATGATGATGATTTTCAGCTCTATCGACTTAGCAGTGACAATCAGCAATCAATCAAGCCCTGTCTTCAGCCCCTGGGAGGGACAAGAGTTCTGAACAGCCACATTCCCATCCAGGCACAAACTGGTGAGCACAGATTGTTCCAACCTTCCTTCCCCATCCCCAAGGGACATCTGGGCCCAAGAATTCTCATGTGATGCCTGCAGGCTCCCACACCCACGCTCCACTCTTACTATTTCTGATTTAATAGTTCACACAGGGCCTCCGAATGCAACCCCAGTGGGCAGAGTCCAAATGAAGGAAAACCGGAAATCTGCCATTCCCCTTCTTTCTTCATGTTCTCCCCAATTTTGGCAGGCAGACGACATGAGCAGGACTTCGGGAGTTAATACTTGAAGCGCCTTCCCTGGTAACACCAGCTCCCCACGTCTCTGTCTTTTGTGCAAGTTTAATAAAATAAATTTTGAATATCAATAAAGTAGGTCCTATTTTTCTTGGCATGTCCCGGCCCCGCTCCATCCTTCTATTGCAGAAGTCATGCTACAGACAGATCACTTTTCCACAGATCATTGATGTGGTGCCACAAGGACTGCAGATGATTTGCTAAAATGCTCCAAAGGTATTCAAATTTCTTTAAAGAAGAAATTCAATTTATGTGCATTTATATTACAATGTCTGTCAGGAAGAAAGGTTATAATCACCAGCATATTTTAGATTTACATTTTCTTCTGTACATGAGGTAATGGTATTAGAGGGAAAACTCTGAAGCCTAGAGTTGAATTGGACGCATGGTCCTATTTTCATTGCTGCTAAAAGCAGGTTTTTGAAGTTCTGGAGGAAAGCATATGTTAGCATATGTTAGGGAAATAGCAAGAACAGGAGGCCGGGTGGCTGAGAGTTTAAAACATTTGTCTTTCCTTCTGACCTCTGCATGTGGGGCACAGATAGGCTATTTCTCTACCCCCTCGAAACCTCAGGAAGCCATCTGGGGTTTCAGCACCTGACACGGACTCGGGAACACAGAGTCCAGGCTAAACGGGCTTGTTCCAAGGGCACTGTTCTTCCTCACCCTGGGAGTGCCCTGAGAGCCAACGCGAGGCTCCAGTGAGGGCAGGAAGGGTGAACCACTAACTTCCCCAGGAAACAATCCTTGGTCCTGGATATTTTAAAATTATTTCTAGTGTTTTCTTCTGGGAAAAATGCACCCATCATAGGTGCCCAGGAAGCTTCCAGCTTCAACTCTTTGACCAACTGATGGACCAGTACACGCAACATGGCGGCTGATCTTGCTTCATGTAAACAAAAGGCTGAAGCCTCTCTGTTTCCTGTCTCAGATCCAAAGCTGGTAACAGTCAAAGCCAGGATTTCAATCCAAGTGGTTTGTTTCCGTGAGCCACTGTGTTAGTCCAGTTGCCCTGGGCCATCTAGATGGAGACCACATTTAGGTTTCTTGAGCCATGCTCCCTAAATAAGGATCTGCAGGAAGTTGAGTAGACAGATGTCCCTTAGGGGACTGACCAGGCCCTCAGCATCTCACTCTTCTTCATGGCAGAGACGTGAACACCTGGCCTCACAACTTCCAAATCATGCATTAAAAAGATTCGGCGAGAGAAGGAGGGCAATGTCTCCCCAACTTCTCTTCCATGATTAAATATATATTTTGCTTGATGGCTCTTTTTAACTAAATGTCACTTCTTTGATTGTGTTTCCTCCTAAAACAAAAGGAATAACCATTGAGTGTAGAATATTTGGGAACTATGTAAAATACATAGATAAGCTGGGGGGAAAAAATCCTAAAATCAATCTTAGTTTTATCTCCCAGAAGGAAGCATTGTTAACATTTTTGGTATATATCCTTCTGTATATTTTATACACATCTATATTATAGGTATAACATATTTTATATAAATACATTTTTCAGAAGAGTAAACTCACACTCAATTGTTTTATTGATATATTGGTTCACAACAGATTTTGAGTATCTTTTTATATCATTGAATAGCCTTCTACAACAGAACTTTAACAGCTGCATAGCATTCCCTTCTATGGCTATACCTTAAAGTATTTAACCAATCCCCTCTTACTGGACATGTAGGTTATTCCCTATTTTTCACAAATACAATTGAGACCATGAGATACTTTTGTGTAGCTAAATCTTTGCTCATAGCCACAGTTATTTACTCAGGACAAATCCCTAAAAGTGAAATGCGGGGGTCATGGGATATGTATATTTTTAATTCGTTTCGTCAAAATTGCCCCATTGTCTCCAGAAAGGTCCTATCACTTACTCTGTCCATCAGCAGTGGGTAAGATTCCATGTTTCATGACCTAAACTCTAAATTAATTGTTTAAGAAAACCTCTGATAAGTTATTCTTCCTCCTGGAGAAATAATGGATTTCTTGGGAGTTTGGCCTCCTTCTGGGGGAACAGGAAAAAAATCATCTTTAGTTAACAGAGGATTTGGGGAAGAGTTCATAGGAGAGAGAGTCCATGGCTTGTAAACAGGTGTTCATGGGACACCTATGAGCCTTTTGGGTGATACCGAGATCTAAGGTTCATATTTTATTTTTCTGATCCTCCAGCAATCACTAAAACATGGTAGGATGGAAATTCCTAGCTGGGAAGTGACCATGAAAGGGAAGATCTTTTGTGTTTTAAAAGATAAAAAATAATACCAAAGAGAAGGAGGTGGATGAAACAGCACCACATACATCTTCTCAAAATCCATGAAGAAACAAAGAAATGGGGAAGAGTGGGTAGCTAAAAGGAAAGACACACGGATTGGCTTAGAACAACAATATCATTATTACTCCTGGTTCTGTGGGTTGGCCGTGCAGTTCCTCCGTGGGTTCTGCCTGGCCTCAGTCATGTAACTGAAGTCAGCTGGGGGGGGGGTCAACTGGGCTGGAAGGTCCCAGATGGCCTCACTCACACTGGCTGCCGGCTGGGGTGCCTTGTGCCCCTCCAAGTGTCCTCTCACGCTTTCAAAGGCTAGACTGGTGGTGGGGGTCTTTGGTCCTGGGGCCATGTTCCAAGAGGGCCAAGGCAGAAACTTCAAGGTCCCTTAAGACCTAGCCTCCAAACTTGCCCACTCTCACTTTATAAAAATTTATTTTTGTTGTGATAAAACACATATAACATAAAAGTTACCATTTTAACCATTTTTAAGCGTACAATTCACCGACATTAAGTACATTCACGTTGTTGGGTCACCATCACCACCATCCATCTCCAAGGACTCTTCCATCTTCCCAAACAGAAACTCTGTACCCATTAAACACTAACTCCCCGTTCTTCCCACCCCCTAGCTCTTGGTAACCACCTTCTACCTCTGCCTTTATGAATTTGACTACTCTGGGAACCTACAGAAGTCGCATCATACAGTATTTGTCCTTTTGTGACGGGCTTATTTCACTTAGCATCATGTCTTCCAGGCTCATCCATGATGTAGTATGTGTCAGAATTTCCTTCCTTTTTAAAGCAGAATAATATTCCTTGTATGTATATATCACATTTTGTTCATCCATTCATCTGTCCATGGACACTTGGGTTGTTTCTACCCTTTGTCTGTTGCAAATAATGCTGCCTGACTTCGGCCACATTCTATAGGTTAAAGCAAACCCCAAGGCCAGCCCAGACTCAGGAGGGGGGAGTAATAGACCCCATCAATGGATAGGAGGGGTAGCGACATCGCATTGTGAGACCCATGGATGCAAGGAGAGCAGATTCCTCGGGACCATTGTGTAATACCCACTTACTACAGAAGCAAGCGATAGCATGGACGTCCAGAGAGATCTCAACCGAAGCACGGTGAAATGTAACAAGTTATGAGTGCAAAGTCCAGAACTGTTGGTTCCAAGAATAACTTGCACATGTACAGGAAGGGGAAAGTGAGCGTGTTTGTGGCACATAGATTTGGGGTGAGAGAACTCTGCTTCCTTCCAATTCAAAGACATAATGAGTTTAGTGCTGGGCTTACGAACTGAATAGAAACAAACTCTGTATGATGAGCGGGCTGGTCTGTGCAGCAGATGAAACAGAACTATTAGAAAAAGGGACAGGAATAGGAGCAGAGGGCCTGGGTCCTAGCCTTCCCAACTCCTAAAGAAAAACCAGCTGTGCTACCGAGCACAAGTTAAACCCTACCTTCCCTGCGCTTACGTTGTCTCAACAGTAAAATGGAAATCATGGTATCTAGCTTGCCATGAATAGACGAAATAATGTTTGTGAAAGTCATTTAAAAAAAAAAAAAAAGGAAAAACATTATTGTGTGTTGCCCCTTCCTCCTTCCCCTGGTGATCTCTTTCAAGTAGCCGCATGCTCTTTTCTGGTGTCTAATTCTCCCTTTCTTCCCATCTGGGGTCACTGACAATGGTCTTGTCTTTGCTTTATCTGATTTCTCTCTGAAGTACAGCCAGGTGCCCCCAAAAGGCTAAAGAGCTAAGTTTACCGGGATGTTTCCTGGTACATTTTGATTTCAAAGTGCGCTGCGGGATCTGATGCATGTTAAATAGTAACATCGACCACAACAGACACGGCCCAGCTTCCCCAGCCTCCTTGCTATCCGCTGTCTATTTTCCTGTTTCCCTGAGAGGGGTGGATGAACAGAGGTCCACAGAGGACCATTCAGAACAGAAGGAAGGCTGCCTGCCTGGTCAGTACCCTTCAATTAGAAGGCCCTGCATTAAATGGCAGGAGGAGAGGCAGTCTCTCTGAGACTCAGTTTCTTCATCTGTAAAATGGGGATGACGCTGGGCCAGGATTAAAGGTGAGGCGAGTGAGGCCGGGTCACACAAGTACAGGATAGGATGCTACGTTATTTAAAATGTTCATAATGAGTTCATCAGGAATTTTTTGCATTGACTTTTTTTTAAGCAGCATTAAAATATTTTTTTGATTATTGAGTTTTGGGGCACCCCCTTAAATTGGGGGCCTGCCATGAGTGCCGCACTCGCCTCACCCTAGTCTCACCTCTGCATAATAGTGCCGATCTCATGGGATTGTTGCAAGGATTAAATGAGGTGATGGTGATGGCCAGGAAACAGTGACGGGCGAGTAGCAAGCGCCAGACACAGGTGAGCTGTGGTTACAATCACTGCATTCATTTCATCTGTCCCCTTGTCTGGACCAGGAAATCGTGGCTGAGAGAGGTCACACAATCTACCCAAGCCACCCGGTGATTAAACATTGGCATGCCCGCCTGCAGAGAAGTCCTTCTGGTCCATTTTCCTCCATGCAGACAGAGTCACAGAGGCAAGCGATGTGGATTGGGAGGGCAGGAAAGAAGCCATTTTTTTCCAGGCTAAGCAATGTTTTTTATTTCATGTTGCTGTCCCCAGAAATGGGCTCTGTCCAGGGATAAGCTGGGGAGTCTCACCTACAGCCTCCAAATTTAGGTCAGGCACGACCGCCCCCCATCCCCCCCCCCCCAGTGCCAGGTGCAGATGACAGCAGATGCCACTGTCACAGAGCTGCTTGTATGTACATCCTCCGTGCCCTCCGCCAGGCCAGGCCAGGGACTTCTCCCATGCAGGCGCCTGGCCCATCTCTCTCACGCTCTGTCCCTGCGGCCCTGAGCAGAGCCTGGTGCAGAGCAGACCCTCCCAGAGCGCTGACGGAATGAAAGAACGTTCAAGTGCAGGAAGGAGAGAACCGAGTTAACCGAGGGCCTTGCTTCAAATCCAGCTCTGTCTTTTGAATATCAGGTTTCTCCTCTGCAAACCCGGCTCAGTCACAACACCTGCATCATGGTCACTGCAAGCATTAAATGAGTGACACACCAAACCCAGCGTCTGGCACATAGAAAATGCTCAGTACATAGTCACTTGGACTGTTTTGTCTTTCAAATTCTAGAATCCTGAAGCAATAGCCTAGGGCCTTGCAACAGCAGCACTGCTGACATTGGAAGCGGGATAATTCTTTGTGTCAGGGCTGTCCTGTGCATGGAAGGACATTTAGCAACATCCCTGGCTTCCACCCACTAGATGCCAGTAGCAGTGTCCAGTGGGACCATCAAAAAAAATTCTCCAGGCATTACCTAATGCCCCTTGGTTAAGAACACTGATGGAGCCCGTTGATCCAGATTGTTTTAAGAGAAAAAGGGATGATTCTTTTCTTTTTTTTTTTTTTAACATCTTTATTGGAGTATAATTGCTTTACAATATTGTGTTAGTTTCTGCTCTATAACAAAGTGAATCAGCTATATGCATACGTATATCCCCATATCCCCTCCCTCTTGCTTCTCCCTCCCACCCTCCCTATCCCACCCCTCTACGTGGTCACAAAGCACAGAGCTGATCTCCCTGTGCTATGCGGCTGCTTCCCACTAGCTATCTATTTTACATTTGGTTGTGTATATATGTCAGTGTTATCCTCTCACTTCATCCCAGCTTACCCTTCCCCCTCCCCGTGTCCTCAACTCCATTCTCTACGTCTGCGTCTTTATTCCTGTCCTGCCCCTAGGTTCTTCAGAACCATTTTTTTCTTTAGATTCCATATATATGTGTTAGCATACGGTATTTGTTTTTCTCTTTCTGACTTACTTCACTCTGTATGACAGACTCTAGGTCCATCCACTTCACTACAAATAACTCAATTTCATTTCCTTTTATGGCTGAGTAATATTCCATTGTATATATGTGCCACATCTTCTTTATCCATTCATCCGATGATGGACACCTAGGTTGCTTCCATGTCCTGGCTATTGTAAACAGAGCTGCAATGAACATTGTGGTACATGACTCTTTTTGAATTATGGTTTTCTCAGGGTATATGCCCAGTAGAGGGATTGCTGGGTCGTATGGTAGTTCTATTTTTAGTTTTTTAAGGAACCTCCATACTGTTCTCCATAGTGGCTGCATCACTATACATTCCCACCAACAGTACAAGAAAGTTCCCTTTTCTCCACACCCTCTCCAGCATTTATTGTTTGTGGATTTTTTTTCCAGTGTCCATTAAGTTTTATTAGAACCCAGCTGCCACCGTCATTTACTTGAGCGATGTCTCTGGCTGTTATTTTTTTGTTGTGTTTTTTTGAATTTTTGAATTTTATTTTATTTATTTTTTATACAGCAGGTTCTTATCAGTTATCTATTTTATACATATTAGTGTATACATGTCAATCCCAATCTCCCAATTCATGAGAAAGGGATGATTCTTATGATGGTCTCATTTTCTCAGGACTCACCAACATAAACGAATTAAGATTGAGTGGGAAAATATTAAAATAATAAGAAATACAATAACAACAACGTTATGAGAATAGATGACATTATCTGAGTGCTTCCTGGGCTTCCAACGTGTGCTTGATGCTGTACGTACATCACCTCTAATCCTGACAGCAACCCTGCAGGGTAGCTGTTATGATTCCATTTTCCAGATGAAGAACCTGAGGTTCAGGGAATCAGATGACTTGCCCAGAGCCACACACCCGCGAGCAGCAGGTCTGGAATATTCACACCAGGTGGGCCTGACTCCAGAAGATGCATCTTTCCCACAACTCCATTTTTGTGTCTTTCAAAATACCTTTCCATCTCTGTTCCAGTTCCTAGTTGACTACTCTCCATCTGACGGTCTCTCTCTCTCTCCACCTCTCAGCTCCCATCCCCCTCCAGATGTTCAAGAATGAAAATATCTGAGACAATGAGCTGAATTTCTAAAAACTTACATCCAAATGTCTGGAAGGCTCTTGCATGGGTGATTAAATTAAGAGAAAGTATGCTTCAACAGAAAAGGCCCCTGCCAAATTGAATTCTTCTTCATCATGTTGTTTTTGGATAAAAAACAGGACCCTCCGTGCACGGTCAGAGCTGAGATGATTCTGCCCCCAAGAGCCCAAAAAGCAGCACACAAGCTCTCCAGGGCCCAGGGCACAGGACCCTTCCTCTGCATTTAATTTCTGAAGCTCCCTTAGGAAAACATCTCCGCTTGCGCCATCCAGGGCCGTCTGCCCATCCCTCTGCCGCTTCCAGAACACACAATGAAGATGCAGAGGGGCTGCTGACACCGAGTCTTGTCACTGCTGCTCAGAGAGCAGCCCCTGAACTGGGAACAGCACCAGCAGCACCTGGGAGCTCGTGGAAATGCAGATTCTCAGACCCCACCCCGCCCCAGACCTGTTGAATCAGAAACTCTGCGGGTAGGGCCCAGAAATCTGTGTTTTCTCGAGTCTTCCAGGGGATTCTGATGCCACACCGGCCTTCAGCACTTTCCGTCGATGGACTTCACTTCTTGAAGCAAAGAGTTCTTTCCGATCTTGGCCAAGATGAAGAATTTGGGATCCCAGAAGGAGAAAAAAGTTATCTGAATATTGGATGCAAAGCACAGAGAGGAAGGGATGCAATGGAAAGAACAAGGAGCAAAAGCAGGGGGCCCAGTGTGGACCAGATGCCCCTGCAGGTGAGCAAAGGACAGATGTCAGAACTGAAAAAGACCAGCATCTCTTCTTTGGTCTCTGTGCCTTCAGTCCTGCCCACCGAGCTGTCCAAGAGATCTTTCTAAGTCACAAGTCTCTGGTCACTTCCTTCCGAGGTTCCCCATCAGCCTCAGGCTCAGGTCTGAAACCCCTTAGCACAGGCCCTCTGTAACCTGGCCCCTGCTACCTCGCCTGATGCTGAGCACCCAGTGGTACCCACCACTGTGGGTTCCCACACTCTGCCTGGGCTTTCATGGTCTCCAGAGCCGGTATGCCTTTCCTTCTGCCTGAGCTTATTCATCTACTGGGGTGTCTCATGGGTATCTGCTCCCAAGAGGTCAACCCCATCGGTCATGGCATTCTGTACAGCCCCCCAACCTCCACCCAATTCTGGTACAAAAGACGTCCATCTGCTTTCAACTCTTCTTAACCTTGAGGTCAAAGGGTAAAGTTTCAGCAATGTCACACCACTCAGTGTCGGCCACCAGGAGCTATTCAGAAAAAAGCTGGCACCGTGTGGGACGCTCAGCTGGGAATGAGCAAAGTTTTGGGGTCAGTTGCTTTGCACGGGGAGAAAAATTATGACCCTGCATCCCACCATTCCAAGCCCCTCTGATCCATGATGAGGGTGCACCTTTGTTTTCACATTTCCAAGAATCCATCCTTATTTCCAGGTTGACTTTCCTAATTGCGACCTATGCTGAGCCTCTGAGTAGCCTGACCATCTCTGCTAAGAAACTACTACCAACTTCTAGAAGAAAAATTCAGGGCTTTTACTTTGCCCCTTGTTCATGAATAAAGTTGTTTGGTAATTATTACCCAACTTGCTTTAATATTAACCAGCATCTTTGTCAGGGGAGCACCCATTTTCCATTGACTTTTACAATCTAACAAGATTTTGAGACTTCTTTTTCCAACTTTCCAAACCACAGTGGACATGCGCCTTGCAGAGCCCACTCACAGTAGCCCAAAGCAACAAGCTTTGCCACACTGGGAGACACCCCAATGCAAGGAGTGCCCACCAGCTGCAGAGGAGACCCGGCAGTGGGTGGCTTCTGGAGAAATGAGGAGGAAATTAACGAGGAGGGCAAAATCAGGAGAAAGTCGACAGCAGAACCCAAACGGTTAAGTGGCAACGGGGAAGCTGTGTCTTGTGCCAACTTATGGTAAAGTGACACATGTTTCTGCTTTCCGTGATCAGTTTTTACTTTTAACATTGAAGATTAAAATTAAGTGCATTACCATAGATCATTTTACAGGGATTCGGTACATCTGTTTTGGAAATGTAAAACAAAACTGAGTAACATCATTATGTGTATTACCAGAATTGGGGAAAGGTATCAGTAACAGCCTGGACCGCCTCCATGCCACCTCCTCATTTCAGCAGTCCTCACCCTTGGAAGACGTTTGGCGGGGCTTGTGGAAGAGCTACCCTCCAAAAATGCAAAGAGGCACTGAGATGCAGTCCAGACCCCCTGGTGGCCAGACCCCCAAAGCACCCACCTCCTCAGCAGAGGCCCCAGCCAGTGCGCGCCAACCCCATACCCTGCGCCTGGCCGGGCACCCCATGACGCCTCGTCTACCAAGAGTTTGACGCTGACCCCTGAGGTCCCACCAGAAGGGAGGAGACTGGCAAGTTCAATTATTGCTTCAATAATGAGCGAATCGTTTCTGGTTTGCTATTTACACTGCTCTCCGGGACAGAAAACAAGTCTTCCAACCGAAGTCCTCCCATTTCTACTATTTATCCAAGATTACACATCTAATCCCATAATAAAACACCGTTCCCGCTCAGAAAGCAGAGTGATTGCCTACAGATGTCCCAGACCAAGACATCTGCACATCCAAAATGGCCACCGGCAGGATGTCTTATCTACCGTGGGCTGATGACCAAAAGGGCTAATTAACTTCTGAAACTTTACGAGTGGAAATCCCAGACCGGGGATGAAAAAGGCAGCCTGGTGACAGAGGCCCCGTATCTTCATGTGCTGCCCAGGATAGAAGCCCGTGCTGTGCCTGACTTCAAGTAACACCTTGTACGCTGATGAAGTTTGGCCCCAATAGTATGCCGTCTCTGACACATGAAAATAAAATGCTTTCCTAATGTGCCTGGCACAGCATCAGGAAAATACCTCATCTGAATTTTTATTCTGCTGACAAATGATGTGCGTCCCGGCCTTTATCTAGCTGCTTAGATTCAATATCCGAGTGCAGCAGAGATTTCTTAATTTGCTCATTTCTCTTGGTACCGTTTAGAATGAGAGCTCAGAATGAAAACGTATCATGAGGCAAAGAGAGATGTCTACCTGCTCGTCGCAAACCCCTGGAAATTGCTGTGCCCCCTTAGATCTCACCGCAGAATCATCTCAGCTCCACCTTGATTTGTCTCTCAATATACTGTTTAAAAATGTAACCCAATCACCAAGCCCAACAAGCAGTCTGTTTATTATTACTTTTGATAGAAAGGTTCATAACGTCCTGTAATGTGTGTGCATTTTTTATTCCGTTTGGCTACTAGACACTGAAACCATTTGGGACATTTATTAAAATGTATTCAGCCACTCTTTAGGATGAGGTTAATATGGGATTTATGCCTCTGTGGTGTGCGTTGCACAAAGCAGTAATAACGCTTGTTTAGTACTTAGTTCACGTACAAAATGGTCGGCTATAAAAATCGAAGGAATACAAAGATGGGCTGAAAAAGCATAGGATGGGGAGGGATTTCTTCAAGCTGGGGGCTTCCATAGGGCACCAGACAAAGAGGAGAAATTTATTTCAATGGAAAATCGAATTATCTGGTTGCATGAAAACAGGCTGGGGAGGTAGGAGCCCCAGAAGGAAGTCTGGTTTGATAGACTCAAGCCTGCCAACCTGCCCAGGGAGTCCTGTGCCACCTGGCGTGGACAAGAGATGCTTTCTGTGCAGCCCTGCTTCCTCCTCATGTGTCCCTAATTCCTTTCTACCCCAGAGGCCTTCAGATAGACCGAAGCCTGTGAGAGGGCCAGAGGGCCAGGGGTGGAGCCAGTCAGACATCAGGGCTCGGGCCCCTCCAGTATCCAAACCAGATGGACCAAACAAGATGGGGATAAAAATTCCAAGCAACTTCCTAATGGTTGGCTGGGCGTCTGGGCAGAAGGCAGAGCACACATGTTTCCTACACGTGTTGGTGATGTGTTTGCTTCCAAGAGCGGAAGTGATCCAGGAAACCCCCTGGAAACCACCCGGTGCCACCCCAGGGCAGGTGATGGCCAGTGTCCTGCTTCCCAGCAGGACCGGAAGGGCTTTGGGGACCTATGCATGGGAGGGGTCTTCCCTTCAGCTGCATCTCAGCTCGCTTCCCCGAGACCAGGGGACGCACGGTGAGGAGGACCAAAACCCATTCTCCAGCCGCTGCAGCCAGGTTTCGGAGGGATTGGACTGGAGGCTCTGCTCTCTGCTTCCCACCCCAAGTGAGGGCAGGCAGGCTGAAAGCAGACGTTGACAGGGGCAGCTGAGCTGCTAGCATCTCCCCCGCAAGATGGCAGGAGCCCTCTCTCTGGTCTCCCTGCTTCCGTTCTCGCCCTTCAATCTGTTGTCCCAGAGCAGCCCTAGGGATTATCTGAGACTGAAAATCATACCAAGTCGCCCCCTCACCTGCACGAACCTTCCCAGGGCCTCCCACTGCACTCAGAGCATCCAAAGTCCTTCCCAGAACCCATGAGGCCCTGTATGATCTGGTTCTTTCCTCTTTCTACCATTTCACCTCCTTCTCTCTCCCCCTGGTTCACTCTGCATCAGCACCCTGGCCTCCTTTCTGTCCCTCGTCCTCTCCAGGCTCCAGCCTCAGGACCTTTGCACATGCTGGTCCCCTGCCCAGGATGCTATTGTTCCAGAGACTGGCGTGGCTGTCTCCTCATTATCACAACTTCCATGTTCCCTCCTCACAGAGACCTTATCTTGCCACCCAGTGGAATGTGGGCCCTTTCCCTCTCTTTCACGGCACCCTATTTTAATTATTAGCATAGCATTCAATGCCACCTTGTTGCCCTTGTTTGTTTACTGATGGATTGACTGATTGTTGTTCTTTATTCAGCCTCTCTGTTCCAGGATATAAGCTTTTGGAGGGCAAGGGTCATGCCTGCCTTGTTCTCCCTTGTGTGCCAGCTCCTGTGTGAGTGGCGCCAGGCACGTAGTAGGGCTAAATAAAAGTTGTTGGATGGTTGAAGGGCAGCGGTTATCATGCACCAGGCGCTGTAAGTACTTTACAAACATAACCTCATTCAATCCTTGTGACAGCCCTGTACCCTGGCTACTGGACTTTTATTATATCCATTTTACAGATGAGGAAACAAACTCAACCAGAAAAAGCACTTACCCAAGGTTACACAACCTAGCAAGAGGAGGCAGCAAGGACTCAGGCCCAGGGCTGTTTCTGATCCCAGAGCCATTATTCTTGACCACTGGGCTCTACGACCTCAATTTGTGGACGACCCAGAAGGAGGATGCTGTGTCCCCCACGTAACCCAAGTGAAAGGCAAGTCAGACTGTTTTATAAGAGCCTCTGAACAACTGGTCCTGTTCCAGTTGCCTGCTTTCCGCACCCTGAGACTAGTCTGGATTCCTGGTCTCAGCGGGTGCCATGTATAAATTTAGCTTCAGTGATGTCCAACAAGGCTAATGCAAGAGAGCACATTCTCTTCCCTACCCCTCCCTCTGGGAACCCCGAACCCACCCCAAACCATCTCCTAGACCAGCCCAGGGTCCCCTCGTCATGCCTTCCACCCTCATGCACATGCCTAGTCTCCCTCCCAAACTCTCGTCGGTCCCGTCATCCTCTCCCCACCCAAAGAGAATGACTTTAAATACACACAGTCTAAACCATAGCAGGTCATGAGAAAGTGATGGAAAGAGGAGTAAACTTGACTGTCAATCAAATTTTTAAAAATGGGTCCTCTGGCTTCCAATAGCTTTCACTACGTGCCTGTGGCTCATTTGAGGAATTATTCTCGGGTACCATTTGCTCTCCTGGCACCGCATCTCCAGCATGTGTATTAGACACATCCCAGGGTGGGGCGTTTTGCTTGGTTACACTGGATGACGAATGTTTCCACAGCTGCAAACAAGACACTTTTGCTAAGAAGTTTGGGCTGTCAGAGAAGCATGAGGACCTTATTATTGGAGTTTGAATGAAGAAAGAGAAGGAAGGCGGTGGGGATCCCTCTAGACAGCATCAGGGCAAATGGCAAGTCTAAGAAAGACAAATAAAGTAAGTCTCTGCTGGTATCTTAACAGGCAAGGAATTTAACTGGAAAAATACCGAATAATTAAATTAAAATTGGTAGAGCCATGCTGTGTGCACCATTCTAAAAACAATGCTAAAGGCCAGCATGGATCGACGGCTTGCTATATGCCAGGCATATATATTACTTCCCTCAATCCTCACCACAGCTCTACGAATTGGATATTCTGATCGTTACAGATGAGGACACTGAGGCATGGAAAGATCAAGTAATTTGCCAGGGCTAGGAATGGAACCCGAGTGCCAAGTGACATCTGTCAGACTCGCAGCTCCTGCGCTGAAAGCTTCCATCCTCTACTCCTCGTGTTCAAATGAAGCAGTGTTTTCCAACCCAACTGCACAGAATCACCTGGGATGGGTGCTCTTTTTAAAAACACCCCTGCCTAGACCCCTGCTCAGACTAATTAAATCAGCATCACTGGCAGTGGGCCCCCAGGCATGGGGATTTTTCCAAAGCTTTCAGAAGGTGATTTTAATGTGCAACCAGACTTGACATCTACTGCTCTAACTAGTGTAGTTCTTCTCAAAGTGGGGCTCCCTGGACCAGCTGCAGCAGCACTTAGAGACTTGTTAGAAACGCAAACTACAGAACCCACCCTAGACCTGTCTGAATCAGAAACTCTGCAGGTGGGAGGAGCCCAGAAACAGACCTTTTAACAACCCCTCCAGGTAATTCTGAAACATGCTAAAGCCTAAAAACCACTGCTCCGGACATGGGTTAATATCTCTTTGAGATGCTGATTTCAGGGATTTTTTGGATATATACCCAGAAGTGTGACTGCTGGATCACATGGTAGTTTTATTTTTAATTCTGTGAGGAACCTCCATACTGTTTTCCATAGCAGCTGCACCATTTCGCATTCCCACCAACAGTGCCAAGTGTTCCAATTCCTCCACATCTTCACCAGCACTTGCTGTCTTCTGGTTTTGGGGTTTGTGTTTTTGTTGTTTTTTGATAAAGCCATCCTGGCGTGTGAGACGATCGTGGTTTTGGTTTGCATTTCCCTGATGATTAGTGACAAAGTGCATTTTTTCATATACTTGTCGGCCGTTTGTATATGCCTATGTTCATCGCAGCACTAGGCAAAATAGCTACGATGTGGAAACAACCTCAATGTTCATTGACAGATGAATGGATCAAGAAACTGTGGTGTAATGGAAGACTACACAGCCTTCAAAAAGATGGAACTCCTGCAGTACGCAACGACCTGGATGAACATTGAAGAAATTATGCTAGTGAAATAAGCCAGACACAGAAAGACACGTGCTGCATGATTCCACTTATACGAGGTATATAAAAGAGTCAAAATCATAAAATCAAAGACTGGAATGGTGGTTACTAGGGGGAGGAGGGGTGAAGGGGAAATGGAGAATTATTCATCAACAGGTATAAAGTTTCAGTTAAGTAAGATGAGTGAGCTCTAGAGACCTGTACAGCATTGTACCTATAGTCAACAATAACATATGGCACAGTGAATAATTAAGAGAATAGACCTCCCGTTGTGTTCTTATCACAATTAAGAAAAAAAAAAACACTGCTCTTTCTAGAATATAAACTCCATAAAGGCAAGTTTTGTTCAGCCCTGGATTGCCAGCACCTAGCACCAAAATACTTATAAAATGAATGAATGAATGAATGAATGATTGACTACTTGCTACACGATGTTGATCTTTCCATTACACTGAGAAAACTTGAACTGGTAAAGATTTAGATCCTACTTTGCAAAGTTAATTAAGGATTCACTTGGCTATCTGTATTGGTAAGATTAAAATCTTTGCAGTCCAAAGCGCTTAGTTAGTCTCTTTGGTTTTTTCCAAACAGGCTACAGAGATGATGAAATTAACACCAACCCCAGTGGTACCTGCTGGTCTGGCCCCTGTTGCTCTCAGTCCTGGTTAAGCAGGTAGGTAGTTCATCTGCCAGGCTGTTTTATTTTCTGCCATCACACCCCAAGAGGGTGGAAGGCCACCCATGACTGACAAAGACAGGGGAATTTTCCTAGCAGTTGAAAGAGTCAAATCCTGCATTCTTCTGCACAGCCCAATACCAAATTGAGCCGTAGCATAATCAGAGAGAATTAACTAGTCTTCCAGCTCTCCTCATTAAACGATGGAAACGCGCTGTATCTTTCTGCAGTAGCCTGCTTCTCTCACAATTCCCTTCCCGCAGCCTGACCACAATTTTACTGTGTGTGAAAAATGACTTGGAATTGCAACAGGACTGCAAGGGAGCAATGATTAAATTTGTCCCCAAAATTAATGTGGCTGTGATTGGCAGAGGGGAGGGGGGGAGGGCTGGAGAAGGGGGTGTTATAGAGCAATCAACAATCAATGGTGGGAAGGTGACCTGACATCACCGTCTTCTGCAATTGTAATCAATATCACTCTGGCTTCAGCAAGGGCCTCTCAATCTATGCTGCTTCTCTCGATAGAGTTTATTCTTGTATAAATACCTTAAATAAATAGCGCGAGGAGAACACCCAGGGATACTTTAAATTGCATCCATATCGTGCAAAGGCAAAAGCGAGTTCCACTGGGGAGGATCTGTCTCTCAGAACCAAACAAGCTTCTCCTTTAAAAACCTCATAGTTGGTTATTTACACACTCCGCAACTTCACATTTATTCTGCATCCCGATTATCATAAGCATTTCCAATTTGACAGAACCCGACTACAGTGCATATGCAAGCTCTTCTAATTTCCGAAGCGGCTAACTGGAGACGGTGAGGAGCGATGATTTATCTGTTTGTGATTTGAATAGGATAATGCCTGTAGCATCTCGAAGCCAGGGCTATTTTCTGGGAACATGTGTTGTCTTGAAACCCTGGCTGACACTCTTCAGGAATCATAAAAATGACAGGGGCCAAGATTTTTGTTGCTGTTGGTTGCGCCCACAGCTTTCATCTGGGAAGGGGAGGGGAGGAGGATTTTGTTGAGCAATTGTGCTGTGGACAGCAATGTGGCCCCATGGATACGGTCCGGTTTGTGGATTGGCGAGAAGCAACATCAATTACATGCAGATCAATTTAATCACAAACACCAGAGCAGATGGAAAACAAAGGCACTTCCGGAGCTGCCGGGGATGCCAGGGAGGCAGCTACCCTTAGGAACCCTCTTGGAATTGCTCTTATTGATGATGGCCTCCCTACTGGGGTAGGATCCCTGGATTACCGTCCTCTCGCCTGCTAAAGTGTAGGGTGAATTTGCCCACTTCTCTCTATGTCCACTGCTGCCACCAAGCCTGTGTTACCTGGAATCCAGACTACTGGGAATCCTCCTGGGAGCATCCCAGCCCATCCCTGCTTCTTGCCTGCCCCAATCCATCCTCCACAGGACAACCAAAGTGGTCTTTTAAAAATTATACATGAGGTCTCAGGGCTTCCCTGGTGGTGCAGTGGTTGAGAGTCCGCCTGCCAGTGCAGGGGACACGGGTTCGAGCCCTGGTCCAGGAAGATCCCACGTGCCGTGGAGCAACTAAGCCCGTGAGCCACAACTACTGAGCCCGCGCTCTAGAGCCGGCGAGCCACAACTACTGAAGCCCACGCGCCTAGAGCCTGTGCTCCACAAGAGAAGCCACCGCAGTGAGAAGCCCACACACTGCAACGAAGAGTAGCCCCCGCTCGCTGCAACTAGAGAAAGCCCGCGCGCAGCAACGAAGACCCAACGCAGCCAAAAATAAAGAAAGAAAATAGCTAAATTTATTTTTTAAAAAATTATACATCAGGTATTGATGCTCCTGTGGTTAAAACCCTCCGTGTCTCCCCATTGCACTTGGAACGACAAGGCTCCTCAGGAAGTGGCCGCAGCCCCCTCTCCAACCCCTCGCAGGCTACTCTCCCACGCAATCAGCTGTGCCCTTGAACACACCAAGTTTATTCTGACCTCAGGGCTTTTGCCAAGGCTGTGGCCCCGCCTGGACCACTCTTTGTGACTCCCCTGTGTCTTCACCTGGTGGTGTGTGACGTGATGTGATGTATTATTACATAATATGCCATACATATGTATGTCTATATATCTCTGTATTACATCTATAGATATCATCTTATACCTGTCTCAGCTCCAGTGTTACCTCCTCAGAGAAGCCTTCCCTGACTTCCTACCTGGTTCACCTCCCAGCCCTTCCCTCCATCCCTCTGTAGCCAGTGCTTGGCAAACAGTAGGTGCTCAGGAAATAGCTGGTGAATGAATGAATGAATGAACGAGCTCCAAGAAGGAAGCTCAGTGGCTAGACAGCCATCTGCCTTAAGTCCTGGTTCCTCTCACCTGACTATCAGTTTCTCCACTTGCAAAATTATGACCCAGCTGCCGTGAAACTCCTTGAGCAGAGATGCTGGCTGTGTTGAGCACCCCTTGCCAGGTCTTTGCTTCTGCTGTTTCCTCCTCCTGCCTCCTTCCATATCTCAAGCCCTGTGCTCTTTGGAGGCCCAACTGAAGACCCACAAGCCTCCTATATCACTTGCACCATCAAGGTATCCAGTCCATTTAAGAAGGTCTGGCCCCCAAGCTTCCAAAGCCCTACATAGAGTGGTCCATGGGCCCTTCCACCGCCTCCACCCACTTCTGGCTCCTTCCATCCCCTTCCATCATTTAAGAAGAGCCCTCATGGGGGAGGGGAACTCAGCTCCAGGGTTCCCAGAGTGGGGACTATTCTCCTCTCTTCTGGACCCAGCTTGCTGAAAGGAAAAAGAAGCAATATAGTCCCCGGAGCCCCATCTGCCCAAGCACCGCCCCTGAAATCCAGGCATGCACAGGTCTCTAAAGCTTCCGCACTGCTCACTGCCCACCCTTCACAAACCCAGGAGGTGACCTGTGGTTCTGGTCACCAGTTACAGGGGGAGCAAATAGCCTCAGTGAGCTCAGGAGAGAGGAGAAAAGTCAACGGCACCATGTACCGAAGATGAGGCCTCACGGATGAGGGGCTCAAAATGTGACCAGAGGCCTCTCTGCAACCTCTCCGCAGAAGAAAACAAAGCAGGAAACCCACCCCAGATTTGGCCTACTGTGTAGAGCTTGAGATCCCATGGGTGCCTGCAACCACCAGTGAGCCCCCACCAGGGCCCGTTCCCTCATCTACCACCCACAGACTCAGGACCACCACCCCCTTGCCCCACAGTGAACACCCAACTCTGGCTAGGTTGTTTCTGTTCTCAGGGCAATTGGCCTAGTTACCTTTCCCCGATCTTTCCAAGGAGGTTACACCACTTCCACTTCCCTGATATTTCACCATTAGGGATTCATTCCTTTGCATTGACAAGATGCAGTATTAAAATACAGATTACTTAGGGGATGTCCATTCTGTCCCTGTGCGTGGGAACTCTTCCTGTGGAGAAAAGGGAAAAATACAAGTTTAATTCCTAGCAGGGCATCCCCTCCAAAGATAGGCAGCAGTGCAAATTATGGCTATGAGGGCTTGCCTTGTGAGTTGCAGAGGAACTTTTACATCTCAAGAGATAAGTGTACCATCACCACCCTGCCCAAAATGCCACTTCCACTTCTATATTTCACCATTAGGGATTCATTCCTTTGTGTTTTCCAGATGCAGTATTAAAATACAGATTACTTGGGGGAGGTCCATAAGTCATGCATTCATCTGCATGAAGGGGAGGAGGCCATGGATCAGTAGTTCTCGACCCTGGCTATATATTAGAATCACCTGGGCCATGCTTGAAACTAAGTCTCTTGGAGACAGGGCCCAGGCATCTGGAGTTAGGAAAAGCTCTCCAGGTTCTTCTGATGCAATATGAGTATTGAGAACTGCTTCCATGGGCAAATCTTCACCTACTGAAATGTACCAGGAGACACCCCACTGATCACTCTTTGTGGATTGCCCACAGAGAAGCCAGCTACTGTTCAGTCTGGGGGCTGTCCTGGCTTCTCCCCTGGCTGAGCTCTCTCAGCTGGCAGAGTCCCTTGGCCAGGTGTGAGATGGATGCCCTAGGCTACCTGTGGTTTCTCAGTGCTACTGGCATAGGGACTGAAGAAAGGACTCTAGATTATATGGAGGAAAAGAGAAGAATTAGCTGGTGATAAGTGAGCATGGATGTGTAGCCAGGACACTGAGAGAAAAACCCCTGGCAGACGGGCAAGATGGTCTAACTCAGAAATCAGGAGCAAGTAACACTCACACTCCAGTCCCCACTGCCTCAGCCCACCACCTGCCTCGAAGGATCCAGGGAAAATGAAAATTAATGGGGTGGGGAAGGTAATCAGCGGTGAGTCCCACTTTTGTTAATAACCACCCTCCATCACGGGTAGAATGAGACAGAGCATTCATTCAAGGCCAGGGTCACCTTGAGAAAGGAGGGTGGGAGACTTTGAAGGGTTTCTCTCCAGCCTGGTGCCTCCCCAGGTCATGGAAGATGGTCTCAGAAATGGACTGTCCCTTTTGAGCTTTTGTGTCCTGAGGGTGCTTTCAAGACTGGCTCCGTGGACTGAACCAGAACGTCCATCAGGACCCCCAGCACGGAGTGGTCAGCCCCACCCACTGCCCCAGCCCTCTGCCTTTGCTCCCAGGAGTCTTACACTCTCGTGTCTTTAACCCCAGCACTTCTGGCCCCTGCTGCCTCACCCCCACTGCCAGAGCCATCAGGAAAAGGGAGACCCTTTGGGATTGAAGCTGCTGCAAGCAGGTGGGGAGGTCATCAGCCTCTGAGCCCTGACGCTGCCTCCACACCCAGCCTGATGATAACATCTCACTGCCAACTGCCCCGGCACTGCCAGCTACCTCAGAATCACAAGGCCCCGTAGATGAACATCTCTCCCGAGGTGGCTCTTTGTTTCTAAAACCATTTTCATTTTGTATATGTGCTTACTCGGCCTCCCCACGGCACCGTGTTGCTTGGTGATGGGTGAGACGGGCAAACAGGAGCCTCCCACGGCCGGTCTTTGATGTGTGCTGTTGGAAGCTGGGAGCAGCGCAAGGCCTGCCGTGGAAACCCTGCCATGCAGCTCTCGCAGGCACAGGACATGATGGCCAACCTGCCTGTGAGGAATTTCCGTCATTTCCCACATGCCAGGCACCCTGAGAAGCCATTTACATGTAGTATCTCATTTATTCTGCACACCAAGCCTTGACTAAGTAGGTCAAAAAGTAACTAAGTAGTTTCGTGGTGAAAGCTTGGATTCTGGAGCCAAACTGCCTGCCACTGACTAGCTGGGTGTCCTTGGGCAAGTGACTTAATCTCTCTGGGCTTCCAATACCTGTAACTGATCTATAAAATACCAATAACAGCACCTTGCATACATGGTTGCCGTGAAGTTTCAATGAGGTAATACATATAGAGAGAGAAAGAGTATTTAAAACAAAGCCAAGTGTATTAGTCTGCTCAGGCTGCCGTAATAAAATACATAGACTGAGTACCTTAGACCACAGAAGTCTATTTCTCATAGTTCTGGAGGCTGGGAAATGCAAAATCAAGACGCTGGCCAATTTAGTTCCTGGTGAGGGCCCTCTTCCTGGCCTGTAGACAACTGCCTTCTCGCTGCGTCCTCACTCGGCCTCTGTGCTCAAAAGGAGAGAGAAATTCAATGTCTCTTCCTCTTCTTGTAACCAACCCTGTTGGGTTAGGGCCCCACCCTTATGACCTCATTTAACCTTTACCACCTCCCCACAGGCCCGATATGGAAATAGAGTCACATTGGGGGTTAGAATTTCAACATGTAAATTGGGGTGGGGAGGGTACGACTCAGTCCATAGCAGCAAGCACACAACATGTTCTACAAGTGTTACCCATCCTTATCATCACCATTATTCACATGAGAATGCTGAGGCCCAGAGAAGCTACAATACGTGCCCAGAAAAGTGACAGAGTCCAGATCTGAACCCAGCCCTTGGCTGTAACCAGATGCTAAATGCTTGACTCTTCCCACCAGATCTCACGGGCTCTTGATCTCCTGCCAGGTACCCACTGAGTTCTCTTTGACCAATGGCCATTCTCATGGGCACTAGAGAAACGGTCACACCTCTTGGCCAGCAAGCCAAGATTGTCAGGTTGTGGGCACAGGATGGGTGCCAAGCCCAGGGGAGCCATGGTTCAGGGAGTTGGAGAAGGTCTCCCTCTTCTTTGTCCACCCCTTGGAACCCTATATCTTCATACTGGTTCCTTCCCTGGCCCTATGTTAGCTGCTTGCAAGGTAAGGCCAGAATTTGGTCGGGTAGGAAAAAGGAAAAGCCACAGCCACGGCTACCCGTCAGTGAGGCTCCACGTATCACCTCAAGAGCTGAACAAGGTTGACCTGAACGAAATTCTCTTCTTGCCTTAATTGTATAGGAAAGAGTCAGACACCATCTCTGCCCCAAACTAGGCTCTGGCGGTAAGGCAAGTAGCAGACATCTGCCTGTCCGGCACCCATCCCATTCTTCTGGAAACAGCATCTGGTGTTGCTTTCAGGAACCATCCATCACACATTCTGTCCATGCAGTTTGAGTGGGGCCAGCTCTAAGCCGTTACGTGACCTCAGCCTGACCAGTCTGAGCATCACATCTCCGATCCACGTCAGCGTTAGTAAGTCTGCCACTAACGCTCAAAATAAGAATTGGCTGAAGGGTCGAAATATCATGCTTCGGTGTTTGGATGTGTGGAGTATTGGAATAAATGCCAGGATTAGGATTGAGAGCAGCAGGGCCGACACTCCTCCTAGCTTGCTGGGGATTGACTCTAGGTACTGGAGTTGACTCAGGGATGGGCATATGTCCAAATCTGGGCCAACCAGAGCAAAACAGAGTCAATTCCAGGATTATCATTAGCGAGATCAGGGAAGAAACATTCTTTTCATTGGACTTGTGCCTGAGGGTACAGGAGGTCAGCCTGGAGCAGCTAGCCGCCATCTTGCTACCAAGAGAATGGAGCCAAAGAAAGAAAAGCAGAGCTGAGAGAGGCCAGAGGAAGACAGAGTCCCAGTGACATTGTCTTAGCCCCTGGATATAGCTGTGCCTGAAGCAGTTTTCTAGGACATTATAGTTAACTAAGGCAAAATATTTCCTTTCTTGCTAGTTTGACTTGGGTTTGGGTAACTTGCAAAAAACACCTTTAAAACAGAGGGAAGAAAGGAATTAGAAATTCTGAATAAGGTCAGAGGGGTTCAGGAGCCAGCTTGCTCCCCGTGCTGGAGATGAGAGTCACGGCCTCTCCCTCACCATCAGCCAGAGCTGTCTTCTAGAAACAGCAGAGTACTCCCCAAAGAAGCAGGGGGAAATACCACTGGCTTGAGTCACTGCCCCGTCCATTGGCAGAATACCTTGATTGACGGTCCTACCAAGAGCACTGCTGGTTGGGGAGGGGTGACTACCAGAAGTAAAACCAGTGGTCTTACCAGAAATGGAGGAGAAGGAGACAGAAGGAATGGATGTGCCAGACAACAAGGAAAACACCCAATGGCTATGGCAAGGGTCATCGGTGCTCCGGCTCAGGAAAGACTATTTCCCCAAGAATCACAATTAACTCTGTCTCTACTTATGCCTCATCAGGTGATTAGGAAGCATCCCTCAAAGCCCTGACAAAGTAGGGAAGAGGGTCAGTAGGAACAGCAGCCGCTGGAGCTGCATTATGGAGCCGACACCCTGGGCTGGGCAGTGAACTAAGTGTTTTGCACTCATGATTTCACCTCACCTCCTCACAGCCACACGAGGCGATGGACTTTGCGGTTGGAGAAACCGAGGCTCAGCTAAGGGACTCACCCGCACTCACGGCTCCCAGAGCCAGGATTTGATGGAGAGCTGTCAGACTCCCAAGCCCCGACAGTAATCTGCTGTGCCCCACAGATTTCTCAGGGGCAGAACAGGAGCACAGGCAGGGGGAAATTGGGGCGAGATGATAAGGAGGAGGAAGAAAGGCAAGAGAAAGAGAAGGGGAGAGGGGAAAACTCAAGGAACCAACACTCTGAAACAGGAAACCAAGGCTGGGGATCTTGACTCCCAAGCAGCAGGCTTTTCCCTCTCACCACCAGCACCCACCTTCGGCCACCAGGCTCCCTCCAATCCCCATCTCCTCCCACCATATGGCAGTAGGCATATGTGCCATTTGGTGAGAGAATCACAGAGACCCAATGTCATTGGGAGCCATCTTATCACTGGTGCATGTCCCTAACGTGCTTGGGAGGAAGGGGTTGGCAGATATGGACAGCTGTATATGTTCATAACCTCATGGAATTTTCTAACTACCTTCTACTCTTCCCCCACCCTCCACCAGGTATCTGAAAACACAAAGGCCAAAATCGGGGAAAGCAGAATGGATTTCCCATTCACTGAGCACCTACTCAGGGCCAGGTGCTTTTCCAGCATTAACCCCAAGCTTCAGGAGAACCTTGAGAGGCGGGCACGCTTTCTCCATTTTACAGATGAGGAGACTGAGGCTGAGAAAGATGTGCTGGGATTTGAGCTCACGTGTGGCTGATTCCAAAAACCCGAATGGAAAGCTTGCAGGTGAGGAGCAGAGGTGGCTGCCAAGAAGCCCACCTTTCCCTCCTGCACTGGCACCAGGACCAAGGGCGCTGGGTGGCCTGGCCCCTGCTTTGTCTGCTGGGCACAGAGTCCATGACATCTGGAAACCTGCTCTTGCTAAGTGATGGCCTCACTTAACCAAGGTTTGTAAACGGGCACCCTGAGAGAAGAAACAGTCTTACCTCGCCAGAGCCCTGCTAAAATCCCAATAATCCCATTGCGAGCTAGAGATTGAAGTGCGATTTTGGCATCTCTCCTCTGGTGTGGAAAGAGATTACACTGAGTCATATTTCAAAAAGGCACGCCTGACACAGTATAATCTCTGGTCTTAACTCCCCCTGACCTTGAGAAAGCGGCAATAAAGCAGAGGGGCTGGCTGCAGTGCTTTGGAACAGAGATTCAGACAATCACGAAGAAGCCGGGCGGGTGGGAGAATTCCAGCAGGCCCTTGTGGGGCAGAGATGCTGCTGCGGGGACCACTCATGAACCAGTTCAGAAGTGGAGGCTTTACAGAAGTGGTGGGTTTCCTCTCCCACAGCCCCCATGTGGGACTGATGTGCAGCCTCTTCTTCCTGGGACCCCAGCTCCGCCCCTTCCCCAGCACCTCACTGGTTCAAGCCCCAAAGGACCCACCATGACCTCCTCTCATCTTTCCACACATCTGCTTCCCCCATCCCACCCCCAGCTTTTTCCAGTGACAATAATGAAGCTGAAAATGTCGCCAGAAAAGGCATCGATCTGTTTATCTATCACTTGCTAATCAAAAGTTTCCTGCCTCCTGTTAAAATACCAATGATTTCCTTTGCGGAATCAAACGGGTCTGTTCTCAGAGCCTGAGCGTGTCAGTGGGGACAGTTTAATTACCACCTTCGACGCTCCTTCCCCGAATACCACTCTTTCCTGCGTTACATGATGAACACACATTGGGGGAAGGATTAAATCAAAAGGCAAGGACTGACTGATTGCAGGGCATCTTAATGGAATCAAGCTTCCCTATTGTGCCTTCCATCACTTCCCGGGTCCCAGGCATTCCCAAGTATCCAGCCTGAGGAATTCCAGCACAGTCCAAGGGGGGGCCCACTGTTTTACGCTCTGAGTCCCTTTGACACATAATAAATGCTGTGGTTAAACCATGGGTTTTCGTGTCAAAGGCTGGTCTTACATTCCAGTCCTAGCTCTGGCCACTTAATTTCTTGGAGCCTCAGTTTTCCTGCATGTAAAATGGGAATATTAAATATCCATATAAAAGGCTGCTGTGAAGATTAAATCAAATGAAACAGGCAATGGATGGACTTGGAGGATATTATGCTAAGTGAAATAAGTCAGACAGAGAAAGAAAAATATAATATCACGCATATGTGGAATCTAAAAAATACAACAAACTGGTGAATACAACAAAAAAGACACAGAGTCACACATATAGAGAACAAACTAGTGGTTACCAGTGGGGAGAGGGAAGGGGGGAGGGGAAATATAGGGGAAATTAAAGGATACAAATTTTATGTATAAAATGAGCTTCAAGGATATATTGTACAACACAGGGAATATAGCCCATCCTTTATAATAACTATAAATGGAGTGTAACCTTTGAAAATTGTGAATCACTATATTGTACACGTGTAACATATAATATTGTACATCAACTATACTTCAATAAAAAAATAAAAATAAATTTTAAAAATTATTGATAGTCCTAAAAAAATGAAACAGGCAAACCTTGATCACAGTGAGAGGTCAATTAATGAGAGCTGTTATTATCTTTATTCCCATTAAATAGATCAACAAGCAGATGTTTATAATAGATTATATCATATTTTATTCCCTGAGAAAATCATAATTCAAAAAGAGTCATGTACCACAATGTTCATTGCAGCTCTATTTACAATAGCCAGGACATGGAAGCAACCTAAGTGTCCATCGACAGATAAATGGATAAAGAAGATGTGGCACATATATACAATGGAATATTACTCAGCCATAAAAAGAAACGAAATTGAGTTATTTGTAGTGAGGTGGATGGACCTAGAGTCTGTCATACAGAGTGAAGTAAGTCAGAAAGAGAAAAACAAATACCGTGTGCTAACACATATATATATGGAATCTAAGAAAAAAAAAAAAAAAGGTCATGAAGAACCTAGGGGCAAGACAGGAATAAAGACACAGACTTACTAGAGAATGGACTTGAGGGTACGGGGAGGGAGAAGGGTAAGCTGTGACAAAGTGAGAGAGTGGCATGGACATATATACACTACCAAATGTAAAAGAGATAGCTAGTGGGAAGCAGCCGCATAGCACAGGGAGATCAGCTCGGTGCTTTGTGACCACCTAGAGGGGTGGGATAGGGAGGGTGGGAGGGAGGGAGAAGCAAGAGGGAAGAGATATGGGAACATATGTATATGTATAGCTGATTCACTTTGTTATAGAGCAGAAACTAACACAATATTGTAAAGCAATTATACTCCAATAAAGATGTTAAAAAATAAAATAATAAAAAAATAAAATGCACCACTAAACATTGATAAGTTTTTAAAATCTAGGATGTTATTATACAATGTAATAAACAGACTGTCTTCTTTATGCATCATTTTATGCCCAGTGCCTAGAACCACGCTGCTGCCCACAGGAGGGGTTCCGTAAATTTGGAGAATGAATGATTATAACAGGCACAGGGAATCACACATAGTAACACACATGAACGCTGCTCCTGCCTGACTCCGCCGTGAAACGATGAAACACACTTGGTCCCTTACAGAGATGCTCAAATCTCCCCCGCCCAGCCTTTAACTCCCAAGCTGTCCTGCAGAAGGAGGCTGAGAACTTCCACACCATCAACTGGCCCACGTAACAGGGATGACCAGAATGGTGACCAGTTCTCCCCTCTCCCACGGCCAAATTCATCTGACAGAAACAAATGACTATTGTAAGATGCCATTTATGGAAAAGAATACACACAAAAATAATGCTTAGATTTTAGATTTTCAAAGAAAAAATAATATTATTTATAAAAATAAAGAAAAATAATTCCCCTCTTCTGTCTGGAAAACAATAAGGTCCACAGCCCCCCTTTCCCTCCTCCATCCCCCCCAGATCTTCATTTTCTCTCTCTCTCTCTCTCTCTCTCTCTCTCTCTCTCTCTCTCTCTCTCTCTCTCTCGCACTCACCCCCTTCTCTTCCTGCACTGTTAACCGCCCCCCCTTCCCATGTGGATGGAGATTGGGTTTCCCCTGCAATTCATCACCTGCCCCTGATGCCATGCTGGGCTCCTCAGTCAGAGAACCAGCTGGAAACCATGTCCCCAAATCGCTGACTCTCCCCTTTTGTTGCCAGTGACATCAGGAAGCATGACATTGTTTGAAGGTTAAACACGTCAAGCCCAGGAGGGGGGCCTGGGTCAGCCTTGGGGGTGGGGCTTTTCCGTGACGGTCCCGCTGACAGGCTTATCCCCGTGACAGATTCCTATCCTTCCATGAGCGCCTTGAGTGATGTCAGCAGGAGAAAAGAGGCTCTCCATCTATCCCTGGGAGTGCCCTGCCGGCACCCTGGGGCACAGGGGACCTCTCCTGTGGATGCTCTTCCAATCAAAATGCAGCCAGAGGGAACCTGAGACTCAGTGGGTTTATCCATTCCCCGCACGGAGCCTCTAACAAAAAACTATATGCGCCATTCTTCAAGGTCTTTTCCCCAAAAGATCACAAAGCTCCTGCATATGAGAATAAGGAGAAAGACACTTTTCTGGGGATTCTGCTAGAAGAGATTAAAATGGTGCCACCCAACTCAGTGCACTTAGGGTCAGGGCCGCCCCATATGGATGCACAGCCAGGACCATGGGCATATGTGCAGTGGTGACCACCCTCCAAGCAAGTAGTCCCACGGGAGAGCAGGCATCTCAGCAGGCAATTACAACACAGCGTGAGATGCCGGGGATCAGGAAGGCCGGGGATGGCGTGACACAGAGGGAATTTTCAGGAATCAGGCAGGGCTTTGGGGGTAGGTTGGGGGCTGGCCAGGGAAACGCATCGCGTCCAAGGGCCACGTCACCCCGGGCCTGGTGAGTCGTATTGCAGAGCTCCTCCTGAGGTCAATGGCCAACTATCAAAGCACTTTGAACAGCAATGTGATCTTTGCCATTCACTTGGGTCACAGAGTGGGTATTTGAGAAGCGACCCCAAGAGGATGATGGTTTGGCTCCTGTGATGGGAGTGGCTCGCTCTCTTCCCATGAGTGACATTGACAACGATCTAGTAAGACAGCTAGTGAGGGCCGCACTGGGTCACTGGCGGCTCTCTGCATCCCCCATCTGCCTGAGCCTCCACCTCTGGCCTCCACCCTTGTCTCTCTCCTTCAGGGCCCCCTTCCCCTCTGTCTGTCTTTCTTCCCTCCCTCCCTCTGTCCCCTTTCTCCTCTGGCTCTGCCTCTCTCCCTCTCCGGCCACCCTCTTGCCCTGCTTCATTTCCTCTGTTTCTCAGTTCTCAGCCTCCCTAGATTCCGCACCTTCTCCGAACCTCCAGCGGCCACAGACACAGGGAGCTGGAGGTCATTTATTTTTGTGAGTTTCCCCCTGCCCCCCTTGGCCCGCACACAATTCCCACCCAGCTCATCATGTAAATATGACCTTTCTGATACTCATTATCAATTAAAGGAACAAATCCCCTTCTCCGAGAGAGCTCCGAGCTGCATCAGAGACCTTTCCAGCCAAAGAGCACAAAAGGGCCTTTCACGCGGGCTGCCAGATCATCTATCTCTCACCCCTTGGAGGCTGCGTGGCTGGGTGGGGAGACCGACGGAGACGGGGCTCGAAGCCCCTCGAAAGTCTTTGTGTCTGTGGATTGCCCCATGCAGCAAACTCCTGGGCCAATCACAGCGAGTCAGAGGAAATGCGGGAGCAATCACCTTTCTGTTCCTTCTTCCCTCTGTGGCCACCCCAGACACAAGCCAGGCTTCTCTTCAGGTCCCTGCCTGCGCAGCTCTGGCCACTAGGGCTCCAGCGGCCACCCCTTGGCCCATCCCAAGAGTTCCTTCCCTCTTCTGGTGATGGGCTAAGGACCCACTTTCAGCCAAAGATGGATCTCAGCACACAGGAGGAGCAGCTCTGGGGCCCAGACACAGGCACCTTGCAAATTAAAAAAAAAAGAGTTTACACATTTTATATATTTTTTGACAGCAGGGCGTCTGGCTTGGAACTGTACCCAGACACAGCTGGGCGAGGGACAGGACAACCTGCCAGGATGGAACACAGGCTTTCCAGAAGGTGGCCTCAGAGAAGCCATTTCCCATGGCTGCATCCCCAGAGCCTTTATCCCAGATTCTCTGACACCCCAGGCCCACGAACCACCCAGGAAGAAGCCCTCCAGACACCTCCCGACCCGCATTGCTATCACAGCCGTGGCTTCATGGTTGCTTAAGGAGGGGCGGCAGTTCCCCAAAGAGCCCATGACATGCTGGCTGACCACACCCGTCTGGGCACGTCTGAGGCCATGCTGTGTGCATTAGAGGCCCCCATTCGTGCAAACGTCATTGGACACGGTGGTCACCCAAGTCTGGTTCCCATTCTTAGAGCAATGCGCCACTGGCATCCAGAGGAATGGGGGGAGACCAGATTGCTGGGGTGAAGGGCACAGTCAGGGAGTGACACAGACAGATGGAGGTGGGGAGAGGGTGGGACAGAAAACTCAACACCCACAAATTCTTAGAAAATTTGGCCTTGGTGTCTGAAATGTGGTGAGCCTCCACCCAAGTTGGCTCGTGTTATTCACTCCTGACAACCAGTGGATTCTCAAACCTCAATCCAGCGGAGAGGAGTTGACCCCTCATGCCCTTGAACCAGAGCGTCGTCCTGTGCTGTCGGAAGCCACAGCAGCGTGGGGCTCTGGGGGCTCCTCCAGTGTCTGTCCCGGCCTTTCCTTTCCAGCGGATGGAAAGCCAGGTCCACAAAAGCCAGGCCTTCAAGAGCTGCTCTCTAGAAAGACCCACAGGCCCCTGTGCGTGTGCAGCTCCAGACCCCTGGGAAGCCAGCCTGCCTGCCTCCAGGCCTCCCTTCCTCAGCCTCCGGCCTCTTCGGGCCTTCCCTCCAGGAGACATGCGCTCTGGTGACACCATAAGGCAGTGCAGGGACTCTGCAGAGGTCAAGGCTGAACCGGGCTAAGAGGAGAGGTCAGCACTGGTTGGTACACAGTGCCTAAGGGACACACTCAAACACACACACACACACACACACACACGCAAGAGCCA
Source organism: Eubalaena glacialis (assembly GCF_028564815.1). Lineage (NCBI taxonomy): Eukaryota > Metazoa > Chordata > Mammalia > Artiodactyla > Balaenidae > Eubalaena > Eubalaena glacialis. The sequence continues at coordinate 30,810,803 of NC_083733.1, forward strand.
TGGTGTATGGCTGACAAGCTGGCCAAAGTAGCATGGGCCCCTCCTTCTGGCCACACCCTGCTCCCTAAAGCCCTTCTTTGTTTAACATGTGACACATATTTGGGATAAACAAGGGGAAAGAGACTCCAGAAAGCCTCTCCTCCATTCCTCTGCCTCAGGGCAAGATTTTCGCCTCTCAGATTGTTACCTGCTTGCCCTCCCGTTACAACTCCTGTGTCTCCTGTCGTAATGGTATCTCCCCAAATTCAGAAAATTAAGAACTAGAGCATCCTATGTAGATACAC